>NC_133796.1:3772835-4125335 GCF_043250625.1 Sebastes fasciatus | reverse complement strand
TTTTAACATTATAGCATGTAAACATGTTCTAGTAGAAACCCAAAATACAAGTATGAACCTGAAAATGAGAACGATATGGGACCTTTAACATTAAAGAAGTACAGATCAACATTTTACACAATATCTATATTTCTCCAAATTCTTTCATATTGAACAATGTTGTTGTTGTTTTTTGCAATGATGAACCAGACGCATTTATTTTACCGCTATATACATTCAGTTACTTTTTGGACTCGAATAAAAGATAATATATTGTGTAAAACTACTCATAATATCAAAATTGAGTGTAAAATGGCATTATATATTATGCACATGATAAATATAGCATTGACTTCATTGTTAACTTATTGATGGTATAATATATTTGGTCAATTCTACATACGTACATAAATGCAAAATAACTAGTTACCCCCCAATTTCACTGGATTATTATGTGAATTTAAAGAACATATAAAAACTCAAACTTATAAACTATTTTTATAAAAACAAAAATAATAAAACTGTGAAACTGTACAGTGAACTCTTTAAAGAAGAATACTATATTTTTTTATTATTATAATTTATATTCTTGAACTGTTTTAATATTTATTATAATTTGTTTGTATTTATGCAAATTAATATTCTTGTTTCTCTGTACCATTATGTTGAGTACATGTTTGTATATTTGAATGTTTTTCAAAAAAGATTGAAAAAAGTGTTTGCAGTATTTATTTTTGTATTATTTATTTAACTTATTTTTGTATTTGGTACATGTTGTCCTTTATAATTATTGCTAAATATTAATGCTGTATTATTTAATACTCATTCACATATTATATTTAATTTGGAATAATTAATGCACCCTCTTTCTAACTGAATAATATTTATTGAATATTTCTTGTATTTTATAATATGTTTTGCTTTTTAATTTCATTATATCAGAATATATATGTCAGTATATTGTCATTATACCCTGTGTATATCATTAATACCTCCTGATACCTTCAACAATAATTTTTTTGTAATTTGAAATAAAATAAACCAATTGCATTTTATTTTTATTTGATTTCTATCCTGTAATATGTCATCCAGTCTTTAAACCTTTTTACATTGTATTTTGTCTCTTTGCATCTACAGCATTAAAACCCTCTTGACTACTGGTATTTTCTCATATTCCTAATTATAAAGGTGCTTCAAGGTTTTACATGATATATTATAGTATGGAGTTTACACTGCAATGATAAATCGTATGAAAAGGAGAAATCTGGGGCACTGCGTCCCACAGCGAGATCTCAGAGACCTTCAGAGGTCCTTGAGGGGCTTTCAGGGACTCCAGCAAAATGAGATGTAGGTTAACTTTCACAATCATCCCCCTCAGCTAACACTCAGTCTGACTACAGATTAATTTCTCCCCGCTGTTACATCCACTCCTCCTGCACATACCCAGCTATCTGATGTCATATTTGAATCATCACTAAGGCAAATTTTACAGGAAAATATTCACAGAAGCCTTTAAGACAAACACTGAATGACCAGTTTAGAGCAGGTCTATTCATCCTTCACAGTTTGAGTCTTCTCTTTTAGAAAGTGGACTATCTGTGTTGAACTCATAACAGATATAAATCTCTATCAGTACCTGTGAATGTGTTGATTTTAAGAGAATAAAATTGCAATCACAGGTCAGATTAGATGCATTTTGTGGAAGAGCTTTTACTGGCGTGACGCTCACGGTTTTTGAGGATTAATAACGGGGCGGCCTTTCAAATATGAGCATCACTTTGTCATCATCATTTGACAGCCTCAGTTTCCATGGATACACCACATTTCCTGTAACACCGCAGCAGCCTATATGCAAATGCAGATCACAGAGGTACATGGCAGAGAGGGAGAGTAGAAAGCAGCAATCATTCGACTGATAAGAGGCTGCTGGAGGATGAGGAAGGTGAGCTGCTGCACAGGTGTATAGTCCTCAAAAAATGAGCCCAAAACCTGGTTGAACTAGCAGACACGTTGGTGGGGTTGTGTCCTTGTCTCAACATCAGGACCATCTTCACCAAGAGTCCCAAGATAAGAGTCATCACAAACACAACATACATATCAATAAAGATCTATGAATACATGTTAGAAGGGTCACTTTAAATGAGAAATATTATAGCACCAAAATAGATTAAACACAATGAAGCAGGATAAGGGCATTCACTGTAACTTCATACAGCAACATTATAATGATTCATAGGATGAGATTGCAATTTCCTGTAGGTTTTTGCAGAATCCAAATGTGAATTTCAGCACACAGAAGCTCATCTTTGTGTCTTTATCCTGGCAGACAGCAGCATGCAGCCATGGGCCTGACTGACCACAGCTCTGCTTTACAGGAAAGCAGCAGCAGTAAGCAGCATTATGATTAGCCTATTAGTGACCAGCATCTCAATATATGAGCACACTGAGGTGGAGACATCATCCATGGCTGATGGCAACAATGCAACATCTGATCCTGCAGCTATCCATCTATATCCATCTATTCATCACACACATAATAATATTTTGTGTCCTGGCCTCAACATCAGGACCATCTTCACCAAGAGTCCCAGAATAGGAGTCATCACAAACACAACATACATACCCATAAAGATCTATGAATGTTAGAAGGGTCACTTTAAATGAGAAATATTATAGCACCACAATAGATTAAGGTCATTCACTGTAACTTCATACAGCAACATTATAATGATTCAGAGGATGAGATTGCAATTTCATGCAGATTTCTGCAGAATCCAAATGTGAATTTCAGCACACAGAGGCTCATCTTTGTGTCTTTATCCTGGCAGACAGCAGCATGCAGCCATGGGCCTGACTGACCACAGCTCTGCTTTACAGGAAAGCAGCAGCATTATGATTAGCCTATTAGTGACCAGCATCTCAATATATGAGCGCACTGAGCTGGAGACATCATCCATGGCTGATAGCAACAATGCAACACCTGATCCTGCAGCTATCCATCTATTCATCACATAATAATAATAAAAAGATGAGGAGATATATATATATCATCCTGCAGGACCGTTTGGATGCATCAGCGTCCTGCAGCCAACCTTAACCGACCTACGTCGTCATTTCTGCAGGTCGAGCATCCACCCACATTAAGAAATGCGCAGCCACAACCCCAAAAAACATGTCTAATCTGAGCCACCTCTGCTGGAGCTGCACACACACACTCACACTCTCACACACACACACACACACACACTGGAAGCTGCTGCGCGTCCTCATCATCATCATCATGTATTATCATTTTCACCGCAATGCATGAAAAGAAAAGCGAAGAAATGATTTAAAAAGCTCTTTACCTTAGAAATCAATATGTCAGCTCTCCTGGTTTTCCCCAGTTTTCCTTCAGAGTCCCGTCGGATGCGATAATAACGCGTCCAACATCTCTCAGTCCTTCCTCGCCTCTGTTTAGCAGAGAGTCAGGGTGTGGATGGAATACACACGCATGGCACGTAAAGATGCAAAGGCATTTTTTAATGTGGATGCCATTTCCTCTGGAGGAGCACACAGCAGCTGCACATGGATGATAATCACATTTACAGTCATTTAGAAAACAGAGAAATTATGCATTTTTATATAGAGTCTACTTTAAAATAACTTTTTAAATAAAGGCAATTTAATGTGCTTTTAAATGTAACAGAACAGACAATAAATGCATAATCAGTTGTTGCATTTATAATGGATCATTCAGTTTAGTCAAATCCATGTTAATATATTATTATTATGGTTAAATGTAACTGGAAGACTTTGCAGGTGCAATAGTTCACAACAATTCCACCATATTTATTATATTGGAGCATGCATGTGTAAATGTACATGTGGCAAAGAAGACAAATAAATGGTGAATAAAGACAGTCAGGATTTTAAAAAGTGTGTTTGCTTTAAAAGTAAACATTTATTTAGACTTAATAAAATAAGTTTTCTAAACACTTATCAAGTTATTTTATTTTATTTTCTACTACGGCACCATGGCTGGGAAAGATATTCAAGTGCATGTACACTACAGTGCCACATTAAAAATGATGTAATGCATTTGTCTGTTCAGGCTTTCGTCTTCCATATTTTTCTGATTTTCTTGATTGTTACCCTCATTTTCTTTGTCTCTGTATCAACCATTTTCTCTCATGAATTTATAACAAACTCTATTATCTTTAATCTACAACAATTTTTCCTCAGCTTTTCTAAATAAAGTTGATTTCATTGTTTGAAATGACTGTTATTATTTATCAGTAATATTTGGGTTCTTGGGTTGGAACCCACTGGAGATTTATTAGGGATAATAAAATGTCTCTCTTGTAGCTCCCGGTCCTCCCAGCAGAGGCCAGTAGACACTCTGGAGTGTCTGAGAGGAGGATGCTGACTCACTCCTGGTAACACACATCTTCCTTCCTGAGGGGAGAGTTACACTGAGAAGAGACAAATTAAACCCCACAGTGATCCGTCACCACCGCAGGAGGTGTCACTGCCTACCAGCTTCAGGCACACCAGCAGCACCACAACCTCGATTCTGGTTCACACATGTAGAGAAAAACCAGCGTTCACATGAACAGAATAACTATAAAACTGCTATATGTAGAAAGAGAATTAAATCACAGAGAATTATATCATCTGTCTCTTGACAGTGAGATCCAAACAGTTACACCTCAGAGTGATTTTCTTTTTTAGGCTAAGATACCAATAACACTTTTATTTTAAACTAATCACAGACACACCCAGTTGTCACATCAAGCTAAAACTAATGCAGTCTAATACAACAGTCCTGCAATAAATGATACCTTCATGGAGGTTATAATGTTCAGAGAGTTAATTCAACTGTACGATTCTTTTAAAGGACGTAGTTTGTGGTGCTGTTGAACTGTGGTGTGTATTACTATAACAGGTGTTTCTATCAGCAAGGGCATGGATGATGAGTTACTGAACGGGCCTACCGGGCACAGGCCCAGGGGCCCAAAGTGTCAGAAGCCCCGCTGGCTTTTACCTGCAAAATGACACTCGAAGAGACACTTACCAACCAGGAAGATATGAAATATGTCCACAAAGAATCACAAAACAACTACAAAGAGACACAAAACCACTACAAAGAGACACAAAACCACTACAAAGAGATGCAAAACATCCACAAAGAGACACAAAACCACTACAAAGAGACACAAAAGCTAGCTCGATGACTCAAACTTGCACTCGAAGATACTAATGGTGTAAGCGATGCTGAATCATGACTCCACTTATACCACAGTCCCTGTTGATGTTTTATCAAATATTACATCACACATCAGTTCGAGAGGCGCATTCCTCATCGGGTGACCAGAGCAGATACTGGGAACATATTGATTTCAGCGACATTTAAAATACAATTTGGTTATTGAAAATTGTGATTAATGACTTCAAATGGTTCTTATAATATTCTCAATATTTTGGGACAATGTTTAACTTTATAGTAGTTTATAGAGGGCTCAATCTTGAGTGTTTTTTGAGTGTTTTCTTACTTTTAGACTAGCTTCCATTTAAACGTCATTAGAAAGTAGTCGTTAGAAACATCTCTAGTATCTGAGGCAGCAGGATGGTGTATGAGGGATTGAGTCAGAATAAACTACAGTGTGTTCATGGTGATGAAGAAAGATGTCACCCAGTGACACAGTAAAGCTCCCTGAGCTCTATGGCACAGAGGAGTGTAGGAGGAAGATATAGTACTACAGATAGTAATAGTAATATTAGTCAGTAGCATCAGTTTAATGCTGATTTTGGTCGTTTTCATGGGATGTGTTGACAGATATAGATATGCTAAGTGTTCACGTGTTGTCACCGTAATGCCACCTCGCAGCCTTTGTGTTGCAGGATGAGCTCATTTAAATGTCTTATGAAGCCTAAAATAATGTTTTTTTTCTCCGCTGACTGTGAGTCTTTGTTGTCAGTGTTACTCTCTGCACAGTTGAAGCCTTGTTGTGCTCACGATGGGAACAAAGAGGTGTCAGTTTAGGAACCAAAGCACATTGCCTGGTACTTGCAGTGACACCGATATAAATAGAACCTCTGTGTGCTACAAACCTCCTATTTTCAGCCCCTTTTGTCTGACAGAGTTTAATAAAAAAAAGGACAACACGAGGGATACTGTAAGTGTCACTGATGCACTCAATAACCCCAAATAACTATGTTTAAATAATATTATTTCCTGTGAGTGCTCACTATATTTTTATGGATGTTTGAGCAGTTCATTCTTGACCTTTGGGTATTTTCAAATATTGATTTTGGAAAATAAGTTCATAGGAAATCTTCATTATCATCCTCATCTTCAGTGACAGTATGCTTCAGCTGTGTCATATAGGAAATATAATACATAAATTCCTCATGTCCCTCTTCTCCGTTTGTCCAATAATCTGCTGCGACATCAAATAGCCACATAACCTGCGCTCCAATCAAATAATACACCATCCAAAGAGCCACACCTCCCAGCTCATCCTGCACCGTCATGGTGCTTGCTCCGGATGCAGTTGTCATGGAGATGGAAAAGGGCTCAGCGTCCACTACTGGCACTGTTACCATGGAAATCCCCATCGCAGCAGCAGCAGCAGCCGCCTCGGTGGAGCGAGCAGAGCTGGAGGAGTGTGTTCAGCATCATGGACAGCATCGTACCGGAGCAGCTGTTACGTCCCAGCAAACTAGAAAGTATCGCATGCTGATTGTGATCGGAGAGATTTCCACCAGCCATCATCTCGACGCCGCCAGGAAACAGATAACACAAGGTGAGGCGACAGAGGAGGGGGGTCAGGTGACCTGCTGCTGCTGCAGGGGAACAACTGGTGAGGTGGTTTCACTGCAGCTGGAAACATCTCGGTGTTCTGATAACCTATTGTTAAATTCAATTTAAACTTAATCTACATTCACATTCAATTCTCCAAACTGTCTTTAGATATCTGGAAAATTTAAATTTGGTGCAAACAAAAGCAGCAGTTCCACCAACATTCAGTGTATTTGATACAATTATTTTAAAGTCTCATATCGTCAGCTTCACTTTCTTATTAGCTGTCCAGTATTGAAGAAGTATTCTCATTGTTTACTTAAGTAAAAGTACAAATACCATAATCTAAAAATACTCCAGGACAAGTAAAAGTCCTGATTTCAAAATGTAACTTATCATCATTGAACCTTTTGGTACATATTAACTTACTCTAGTTTTGTTTTTCTCTTTTCCTACTGTTTATGTTTACTTGTGAGTTTTGTGCATATACATGTATCCTTTGTGCTATGTGTTGTTTATTTGTATTTTTTGTTTCACTTTTGATGAGTAATAATGTAATTTTTTATTTGTTTAAATAGAGGAGGACTTCCTCTCCTCCACTGAAATGACTGTTTATTCCTATTGGATGTTTTTTGTATCCAAATAATTGTGCAAATAAACTAAAAAAGTTACTTAAGTAAAAGTAAAGTATTAGCAAAATGAAGTAAAAGTACTCATTATGCTTTTCAGTTTTATATTTAAATATGATATAAATACATGTAAGCAGCATTTCAGTGTTCCAATTCTTGGTACTTTATACAGATACTGGGTAGTTTACTAGTAAAACACTGCATCGTATTTCATTCAACTCATTATATGTTTTGAATATTCAAATCTTAATCTGAGAATTAGCTATGAAATAAATGTAGTGGAGTAAAAATTACAATATTTCCCTATGAAGTGTAGTACAGGTAAAGTAAAAGGACCTCAAATTTGTACTTCAGTACAGTACCTGAGTAAATGTACTTCGTTACTTTCCACTTGAGTAGACGTCACAAAATGATATGATACTGCACAATCTGAAAGAAAAAACCCAAATTCTCCAACATATTATTTGATATCTGTAGTAAGTCATTCAGGAATAACAACTTCAGCTTCGTATTCTTTAAAAAAAAAAAGTCATAATTTCTATAAAAACTGAGCAGTCAGTGAAAACTCACTCCAGCTGTATACTTCAAACATTTCCCTTTAGGAGAGATCTAAAAGTTATTTCATTAGTTTAAACTGAACTTTATAGCCTTGTCACTATTTATGGAAATATATGACTGTCCTCGTGCAGCCGGTTAGTTTGGACATTAGACTGCACTGTCATTATTACTGTCCTTACTCTATACATGGGATAATGTGGTATTAAAGGTCCCATATCAGCTCATTTTCAGGTTCATACTTGTATTTTGTGTTTCTACTAGAACATGTTTACATGCTGTAATGTTAAAAAAAACTTTATTTTCCTCATACTGTCTGTCTGAATACACCTGTATTTACCCTCTGCCTGAAACGCTCCGTTTTAGTGCATTTCAAGTGAATTGCGTTGCTAGGCAAACATTTGGGTCCATGTTTACTTCCTGTCAGCTGATGTTATTCACATACACTGCAAAAGGAAATAAACTGGGACACATTAAGAATGTTTATGTTTAAAACCGTGTAAATATTGTAGATTTGTGACATCACAAATGGACAGAAATTGAACGGCTTGTTTCAAATGCACAGTTTCTGAATACGGCTGTGTATATTTCTCCGTATATTGAGCGTTTTGATAGTTTAACAGCATTTATAAAGCACTTACACCTGCTTTATAATGTAACAGACATGAAAATCTCACTTTTTACAATATGGGACCTTTAAAGGAGCAGTGTGTAACATTTTGGGGATCTATTAGTAGAAAGATAATATAATATTAATATTTCTGTTTTCATTAGCGTATAATCACCTGAAACTAAGAATCTTTGTGTTTTCGTTAGCTTAGAATGAGCCCTTCCGTTGCTCCTAAAGTAGTGTTATTACAGAATGGATGACCTCTGAGCGAGGTGAACGGCGTTACAACAGTTTTGCACTCGACGGCTCACGTTACCACAGCCTTGGAAATGGAGGAGTGAGTGGAGGGATACTCAGTTGGTTGCAATCTGCAACCACACCACTAGATGTCACTAAATCCTACACACTGCACCTTTAAAGCAGAATTTTCATCAACGTAAAAACGAAGAAAAACAAGACATTACTCACATTTACTTGATTTAATTAATGTACCATCTTTAATCAGTTATAAAGTTTTTTTTTTTATCTTAAGTTTAAAACTAAATAGAAATAGAAGTGCTTCACTTTTAGGCCCTAGCTCTCAGTCAGGTGCTGTCAAAGAAGCACCGTCAGACAGTTATGTGAAAGGTTGTGTATAATCTTCAGTATCTTCCTCCATCAATGATCATTATTCATGTTGTTCTGTTCTGTTTTTAACAGGTTTGCGTTCCTGGAACGTTGATCTGACCGTTTGCGACCTGAACAAGGAGCTGCAGCTGTTCGAGACTCGACACACCGCTCAGTTTTCTTCACAGGTCAAAGGTCAGTCTGAGTTCATTGAATTTGCATAATGTATAGAAACATGTCTCTCGAAAGCATTATACTGTATTTTGCAGCATGTACAAGTCGTTCATGTGACACGTGTCCATGAGCGTTTATCTCTCTGTGACAATAACTGGCAGCTCTGAGCCGTGATGGTATCAGAGTCTGTCGCTGGAGGGATTTAATATGCTGCTACCTGTCTATCATCTGATGTCTGATCAGTCTGCAGAGAAACTCACACAACAGATCAGATTACATTCAGTCTGAGTCTGACAACAACACGTCCTCTCGTCTCTGCATCTCCTTTGTCCTCTTTCTGCACATATGCACGAGGCGGTTCCTGAGGAGACGATGCCGCCTGTATTGATCAGGCTCTCGTATGCAGACTGCATGTCAGAGAGGGAATCAATGAGGGCAGAATGTGAGCACTATATGTACTGAGGGGAATATAAGATCCGGCCCCGCGTGGTGGTGAAAGGAGACAGTGTTAATGTGGGTCTGGTCGGGATGTTACTGCCCTCAGAGTGCTTACTGTAGTATTTACAAAGAAAACGCTTGTGTCACCCGCATTTATAATAACTGTTCAGCATTTACTGTAGCTTAGCGGGGTCAAACAGACAGCTCAGAAGAGGAGAAGCAGCGGCTGAATAAATGGAGCTGAGTGTTCACTGAGGAAGGATTTTAAAAAGGCAGTAAGATCTTGGTGCACATTTACCCTCCCACACAGTTCTCTGGCTGCAAAGTGTTATATAAAGAGTTGAAATAAGGACATCTGGTTGTTGACATCAATATCACAAATAACAAACAGTATCTAATCGTTTTATAAATAATCAGCTGTTGATAGAAATTAGGGCTGTCGAAGTTAACACGATAATAACGCGTTAACACAACTTGGGATTTTTAGGTTGTAGCGGACTCAGGTTTTAGAGCTAGAGTGAAGATGCTGGTATCATATGAAACTACAAAACCTGTTGAATCCATCGGTACCAACCATGTCATACTAGCTTGTCGAAAAGGAGGTTACTTAATGCTCCAAACTTAAGCTAAATTTTGTCGAGGAAAAACTGTCATGGTCATTTTCAAAGGGTTCCCTTGACCTCTGACCTCCAGATCAGTGAATGTAAATGGGTTCTATGGGTACCCACGAGTCTCCCCTTTACAGACATGCCCACTTTATGATAATCACATGCAGTTTGGGGCAAGTCATAGTCAAGTCAGCACACTGACACACTGACAGCTGTTGTTGCCTGTTGGGCTGCAGTTTGCCATGTTATGATTGGAGCATATTGTTTTATGTTAATGCAGTACCTGTGAGGGTTTCTGGACAATATCTGTTATTGTTTTGTGTTGTTCATTGATTTTCCAATAATAAATATATACATACATTTGCATAAAGCAGCATATTTATCCACTCCCATGTTGATAAGAGTATTAAATACTTGACAAATCTCCCTTTAAGGTACATTTAGAACAGATAAAAATGTGTGATTAATTTGCGATTAATCGTGATTAAATAATTTAATCAATTGACAGCTCTAATAGAAGTCTATTTTAAATGTATGTCATATTGCAATTTAGTATTGCACTTTCATAAGATTTTTAAGATAAGATAAGAGTTTTGCTACACTGCGTTTTGTTCTCCGCTGTTACTTTGGTTGTTCCACCGTCCTACATTTCCTCTACTGGGGATAATAACTGCAAAGAAATGACATGGATACTCTTTGGTAACTGTGGACAGCTACCAGGGAAAACAAAAACACTCTCTTCCTGTTTTGGTTGCGCAATGGAGCCTTCATTTTCGGAGGCAGACAGAATTGCATAGTGAAAGTGAGGCTTAAAGGTCCAGTGTGTAACAATTAGGGGGATTTATTGGCAGAAATTGAATGCAATATTAATAAGCATGTTTTCATTACCTGAAACTAAGAGTCGTTGTGTTTTCGTTACTTTAGAATGAGTCGTTTATATCTACATAGGGAGCGGGTCCTCTTCACAGAGTCCGCCATGTTGCACCGCCATGTTTCTACAGTCGCCCAGAACGCACAAACTCTGTTAACTTTTCCTGCTTGGGCCGGAGTCGATAACGTTACTTGCTCCTAACGCCCCCGCTCTCTCTTACTTCACCACTCACTTCCCACGTACACACACACTCTACGCACTGGCTCTGCTCCAAGTTTCTTACTCTACAACTGGCTCTAGAGAGAGGGACATTTGTATTCACATCGGCCACCGTAATTTCTCCTACACGCTTGGATCACGGAGAGGCTTCAGTTGGTTGGTCACACTGCTCCTTTAAAAGGGAACCAATTTAAACACCAACACCATATATCCTATATCCTATATCCTATCCTATCCTATCCTATATCCTATATCCTACATCCTACATCCTATCCTATCCTATATCCTATATCCTATCCTATCCTATCCTATCCTATCCTATATCCTACATCCTACATCCTATCCTATCCTATATCCTATATCCTATATCCTATCCTATCCTATATCCTATATCTTATATCCTATCCTATCCGATCCTATATCCTATATCCTATGTCCTATCCTATCCTTTCCTATCTTATATCCTATATTCTATATCCTATATCCTATCCTATATCCTATCCTATTTTATCCTATCCTATCCTATCCTATCCTATCCTATCCTATATCCTATATCCTATATCCTATATACTATATCTTATATCCTATCCTATCCTATCATATCCTATCCTATCCTATCTTATATCCTATATCCTATCCTATATCCTATATCTTATATCCTATCCTATCCTATCCTATCCTATCCTATATCCTATATCCTATCCTATCCTATATCCTATATCCTATATCCTATATCCTATATCCTATATCCTATATCCTATATCCTACCAGTGATGTGTTAGCTTGGTGCAGGGGGCTGGAAGTGTGGGGAGGCATGAAAGCAAAATACTTCTCAAAATGTTGAACTATTCCTTTAAACTGGACCCAAAGTAGTCAGTGTTTTAAGCACAACTGACTCTGGTGAATTAATCTTAAACATGAGATGAAACCTTTAATGTTTGAGGTCAGAGGTCAAACTTTTGCCATTTATGGTTTGTAAATTGGTGGATATTGTTGGGTCTCTAAACTATGGTGTACGGTCTAAGACCTGCTCTATATATAAAGCGTCTTGAGATAACTTCTGTTGTGATTTGACGCTATACAAAAATAAATTGAATTGAATTGAATTAAGTTATTTGCTGCTTCTTAGATGGACCAAGCTCTGCATGATTTCACATTACGTCATCGTCTCAGTATCATGCGCCGCCTCCTCTGGATCTCACTCTTCTGCGAACACCAACACGCCAACATGTTGTCCCTGTGAATCAGAGCTTTACAGCTGGAATATTTTTATCACCTTCCTCCCATCTGTCAAATGCAGAAGCCGTTCCAGTCTTTGTTTTGACTCCCGGCTGTATTCTCGCTTTTCCTGGCAGCAACCGCATGAATAATTCAACATTCTCCATTAATTATCCTTTCCTGTTAAAGAACAGCAATCGCCTGCGTTGTCATTCTTTTCCTCTGTCTCACCTCTGTCACAGTTCGCCCTGTTTCTCTCCCCTCCCTCCCTCTCAGTCAGTAGCTACACTCTCTTTCTTCCTTATCTGTCTCCTGGTCCGGCTGTATTTCTCTCCCTTCCTGATGTGATTTTACTGAAGCACAGACAGAGACTCAGTGCTGCTGGCAGAGAGCATCATCCGGGCTGAAAGGTAGAATATTTCTCCTGGTGATGGAGTTAACCCTCCCGCTGCCGGGACCAATCTCGTTTCTGACCGTACATGTATTTATACCTCGTCTGTATCTTCTATATTTATTTCTGTTTCAAGATGTATACAATCTGCCACAACAGGAATCTTACTGGTTGCAACTTTATGCAACTGATGCAAAGAAAAACCAACAAAGTTTTATATTTCTATCTTCGTTTAGGCTATATACGATGTCTGTGCTGCTTTGTTGTAGTTGTAATTATTATATATCAGTATCACTTCTTTACATAATACCTCAAAAGTTCCAACGGGAGTCAAATTCCTTGTCTGTTAAAGACGTTCCTATACAGCTAATAAAATAGTTTTACTACCTTTAACAATATCTGGGCAATAGCAATAGCAATATCAACAATATCTAACATTTAAAGGGACTGTTTGTAACTTTTTAAGCGTATAAATGTACCGGGTCGGGACACATGCGCGCTCGCATATGCGCGTTCGCGTGTAGCCGCTGCCTCTCCTCCTCTGCCTACTTGCCTTCACTCAGACAGCGCGCGCGTTCTCGCTCAGCTCGCTCCACCTCTAGATGTGAACGCGCGCTCACTCCACACTGCAGAAGAGTTAGTTTAGCTCTGAGAATATCTAGAGGACGTTTGTGCAGAAATAACTGCTGCAGCTCCTCCAGACCAACAGAGCTTTCCCGTGTCTTGTGAAGTGACGGAGCTCTGCAGAGAGAAACGTTATTGTCTCGTTACCGACCGGGTGCTGGTGTCTTCCTGCTCTCTCCGTCTGCGGGCGGAGAGACGCTGCGGAGCCCCATTACCTCAGCCTGCACTGAGACAGTAAAAGCCAACACTAGGATCAGATCTAAATCATGTTCATGGAGAGACCTTCGTCTGGTCAGCTAACATTACTGCCAAGCAGCTGAAATATAGAGTGATATTGTGCTTTTAGCTGACATGTGTCGCCTCACTGTTTTGAGCGATGCTCGTTCACGTCCATTTAGAGCGAGCACGAGCCCGACGCTGATTTTCGTTGATTTCACGGCCACAGGTGTCGCTGTTAAGAAGCATTTCTGAAAGTTACAAATAGTCCCTTTAAGACGAACTTGCATTAAAGTAACCTGGTTTAGAAACTTGATATCTGTAATAGGAGTGAGAGAAACCCTGTTTCTGCAGAGAAGACAGATTTCTTGGCTATGCACAGGTGTAGATGTAACGGGGTTTCTAATGGGGTTTTACTGTACATGCATACATTTGCATGACAAAGACGTCAGAGATGTAAAGTGTCGCTGTGACAGCAGTGTGACAGAATGAGAGGAATAATCTCTACTGGTGGGACGTCTTTGTATCCAACTAATTCAATCTTAAAGTAAAACAGAAATGGACAATGAGTTAAATGCATAATATGTAATTTTCTGCCACAAGTGGTGTGTCAATCAAAACAATAACAAAAGACGGTGTTAGATGATGTCATGAAGAAGCGTGGGATCATGGGAGTTGTTGTCTTCATTGTTAAACAGCCACCATAGCTGATGAAAATCTATCTGACGGGACTCAGGCAGGGAAATCATGTTTATGTATTAAAGTTTTATTCACGTTAAGTTTTGTCTCGTTTATTCACGTTATGTCATTTAATTCTAATTAAATAGCTGCAAGTAACGTTAGCTAATGTAAACTTAACTTGCTAACTTATAATCGACTATGTGAACAATAGTAAACAACAGAGTGGCTCGCCGACTTCCTTCCTCACTCTCTGAATCATCATCTGGTGTTTCAACCTGATCTCAAGGGAAGGCACAACATTTTAAGGACATTTTGCATGTCATGGTAACGCATTTTAAGCTTTTCGCGTATCATTTAACGCCACGTTGTTACTGTGAAACGTCGCGGTTATGTTTAGGCAACAAAACCACTAAGTTAGGTTTAGGTAAATAATCATGTTTGGGCTTAAAATAGGTGCGTAAACTAAGTAAAATACGTACGGAAACAACTCACCATAAGTACAGAAAAGTCTCCTGGTTTAAAGTCCTGTGTTTGTTGGACCCATACGCCCTCCATAACCAGTCTCTCTCACTTTTCTACAACATCACTAGGTCTGATCGTAGCATATTCAGGTGGATGCGTTTACATTGCAGTTACTACAGACTACATGGCGTACAAATGACACGCCAAAAGCAAGAACGGCGTTGTTATAACACCTGAAATAACTTACAAATTGCTGTGTCATTCATACGCCATTTGGTGAGACCAGGCTGCTAAATTACGATACACTATAGTGAAGGCATGACCCGCCCTACGCTGCCTCTGATTAGTTAGTACTCGCTGCCTTTGTTGGTTGGGTTGGTTAGGTTTAGACATTAAGGAGTGAGATTGGTTAGGGTTAGGGTGGGAATAGCCAATCAGAGGTAAAGTAGGGGGGGTCATGCCTTCGCTATAGTAGGACATCGTGACCGGGCTGGGTGTTTCCTGTGTTTCCCCGAGAGATAGAGCAACTAGAGAGTGATATGACTACAATGTGTGGTCTTTAATTACGGAGCCTAAAAACTCTAAGAGGCTTCAGGCAGCATTGTCGTATGTCAGAAAGACACTTGAAAGACGGAGTAAGGTGTTAAATCTGATTACTGACCAGCTGTATGTAAATGTGAGTTTTTCAGTAATCAGGTTATTGCAGTGCAAATCAACGGCACAAACTGTATCGCGTGGTGCTTTATCAAAGTCCAGCATCACATAGATGATGCTATTGATGCTATTGATTACTCTCTTTGTCTTTGATTGCTGCTCTCTCTGCCTCGCTGCTCAGACTGGAGTCTGATCCACATAAAACCCACTGCAGTAAACTATGCGGGTAAACACAGAGACGGAGCATCACATGAACATACAGAGATATGTGTGCTGCAGCCTATAAAGCAAACACAGTGTGTCCCTCTGGATCACCGACACACTGCTGCAGTCATCACACACACACACACACACACACACACACACACACACACACACACACACAGCTATAGGATTATATTTCAGTAATTGTCAGGATTAGTCTAGATACTGTGTGGATGCTGCAGACCAGCACAGAGAATATCAGCCCGTCCACATTTTACCATTTCAGTAATTTAATACGATGTCAGAGATTATCGATGCATTGCATTGTTCCGGAAAGTTGCATTAAAGCACATTATAGAAACCAGTCTGCACTGGTATTTGTTCATTCAATTATTACAGTAGTGTTATCAAGATTCCAGTGTGTTTCGTTCTTTAACAGCAGCAAGCAAAGACACAAGAAAATGTCTTTATGTAAATATAAAATCGGCTGAAGACGGGACGTTGAGGCGTGTGCGTGACGTGAGGTCATGAACTTTAAGGCCATAATAAAACCCCTCACTGAACCCCCCTGTGACAGTGAGCAGACTCAAAAGGCCACGTTGCCTGAGGCTCAGACTTCAAACAGGCCGACATCAAGAAAACAGCTCCGGCCAAAATGGCAGCAGCAGCAAACCTCTCTGTTTGTCTGGAAGTCTGGTTTTCTGACTGTTATTTGAAGGGATAAGGCTGGTGTTTGTCTATATTTATCATATCGTCAACACATCTGTTAAAAAAGACCAAAAACAACAATGTGTTAATTTGCTTCTCAATACTTTCTGACTTCCTAAACAATCTGATACTGCTGGCGAAATGTTTCATCCGTGCATCCAAATGGAGGAGAATGAAACCCCTATTTTCCGTCTTCAAAAGGAGTGATCATCTCAGTGCTTTAAGACTAATGAAAGGACAACATGCAAAGTCTCTCCTTATGCTGTGAGCTTATGAAGAACTGAACATATATGATGATAACCCCTAAAGCTGGAGGAAGAATGCAGTCTTATTGTTATTATTTATTTATTTTCTTCCTTTAATTATTTTCTACCCTCTTTTATTTTTGGTAATATATTATTTTTTTTATAATTCAAATTATCTTTCCTATCCAATTGTAACCTTGTATGTTAAGAAGTATTATTGAGTTTAGATTACCATGCTTTAATGTTTGTAAATTAATTTTCTTCAATAAAAAAAAAAAAAAATCTTCCATTCTGCAGCTCCAATGTTCCTGCTGAGGCATAAATCCTTAAACAAAGAGTCACAAATATATAGTTTCATTTTTAAAACATGGCTCAGTGATGTCCCTAAAACAGCTGGTCACTGTAGTTTTTAACAAAGATAACACAAACAGGAGGAAATAGTGCATTTGTTGGGGACTATTTTCAACGGCGGATTAATTCACTTATACACACACAATACTAGTTAGTAGATACATTCACTGGTGGTTTTGGTCCTTTGGGATTCATTGACATTAAGAAAAATAATAACGCGATTAAGCGTTAAATAAAGCATCTTCAAGAATTTCGCATTTTGGGGGAAGTCAGTTGCTTCCAGGAGACGATTGTAGTGATTTGTAGTGCTGTATTCCCAGCCCGGTCCCACCAAACAACGTATGAATGACACAGTAACTTGTAATTTTGCATGCAATAACAACGCCTTTGTTGCTTTTGGCGTGCCATGTGTACGGCCATGTAGTCTGTACTGTAATGCAAACGTATCCACGTGAACATGCTACGATCAGAGCTAGTGACGTAGAATACAAAAAGACAAAGGCTGCTTATAGTGGGCAGGAGGGGGAGGTGGACGGGTCCAACAAACACAGGACTTTCAACCAGAAGACCAGGTGTTTGTTCCCAAAATGTTGAGTTATTTTGAAGTTACGTTAGTGACGTGTTTTCCGTACTTATGTGTTGTTTCCGTATGTACATATTTTACTTAGTTCACTTATTTTAAGCCCAAACATGATGTTTTTCCTAAACCTAACTAAGTGGTTGTGTTGCCTAAACAGAACCGCGACCGTTTCACGGTAACAACGTGGCGTTAAATGATACGTGAAAAGACTAAAATAGGTTATCATGACACGTAATATCCTTAAAATGTTGTGCTATTTATACACATTCCCGTGAGATCAGGTTGGCGCTCCTCAGGCTGTGTTTAGATCACACTGACTAGGCTCTTGTTGACGTCAATGGTTGGAGTGAAAATGAATGAACTGAGAAGTGATCAATGTTTTTAGAACTGGATGTGAAGCGGGTAATTGTGGAAATTGTGGATGTAAAGGCGCCATGAGAAGCTGTGTGAGACTGAGTGGTGAGAGCTGCCAGTAAAAAGATGTTTGTTATCACTATTCAAACGTTTCATCCTGCTCTTACAAGAAATAAGATGTTTTGATGCTGCGCTGGTGTTTTATATTGACTGGATCTGGATGAAGCCCACGGGAGAGTTCACAGTTCAGCTGGTGGAGGATGAGACACCTCTGGTTCTGTTTGGCTTCCTGACATGTAAAAGGTCACATTGGAAAATTGATAAAAAAAACATCTATTCAGAAGAGGGTGCACCCTCGAATCGAAGGTCAACCGAAGGTCAGTCCTTTTGATGCGTCCTCCAGAGGTTCCTTTCATAGTAGTAATGCTCCGAGGGTTTCACTCCTGCTTCTTATTTACTTTTTTAAAAACCTCTCACAGCACCCACAAGGTGTTTGCAGGATCATCTTGCCTGCTGCCTGTAATACTACGGCTCCTCCTCGTCGGTGCCTTGAATACTAATCCGCCGCTGGTGGAGGAGTGCACAGTCATCATGGCTGACAGGCTCAGGCACAGAGAGATAACTACACACCCGTGAAGGCAGGATGGCTTCTGTGATCAAACAATGCAATCACATGAAAGGTCGGTAGTTTATCAGCATTTATAGTCTGAGACTGACTTGCAATTTTTAATTTCAGCATTCACGTTATCGATCTAAATTTGTATGTAGATCTTAAAATAGAAATAACTGAAGCTGTCAGAGAAACACAGACTCAGACGCAGAACAGACAATAAACAGAACAGAGTCAAATGTCATCAGTTCCACTAAAAATACCTTTCTCAGATCGGCTATAACTCTGCAATCAAGTGGAATTAGTTTATAAGCCGCGGTAGACATTTTTTCATTAACATCTCACTGGAGTAAAAATGTGTGTTGCAGGAAAATAACAC
The DNA here is from genome assembly GCF_043250625.1 of Sebastes fasciatus. Lineage (NCBI taxonomy): Eukaryota > Metazoa > Chordata > Actinopteri > Perciformes > Sebastidae > Sebastes > Sebastes fasciatus. The sequence continues at coordinate 4,106,185 of NC_133796.1, read as the reverse complement.
CATCCAATGCCAACACTTCCCTCCAGACTCTCTAGCTGCGATGCCGATGTGGAAGAGCTCAGGCAGCCAAGCTGGCAGTGACCTCGCTGATGGATGGCATATGTGCTGAAGGACAGGCAGCACCCTCTGGTCTCTCAGCCTTCCTGAAGGCCTCGCTCTGCCTCAGTAGAGATAGTGTGTGTACATACAAACACTCAGTCAACAGACACAGGACTGAACGCAGGGACAGGGCAGGTTAGACAGGCGGGTTAGAGAGTTGAGACGGGGTGGCTGATGTTGTCTGACTAAACAAAACCCACCCAATACTGTGGGGTGACCAGGAGTCCAACTTTATGAGGGACTGCACATTCCCACATGTTGAGACAATGTCCCACGTTTTCAGTGGCTCTAGTTTTCAAAAGTCAAACCATAGCTTTTTTAAAGACGCTGTGAAGAAAGCAGGAAGACTGTCATCGTCACAGCGCTGTGTTTGCTGTCAAACTGAGCACACCTGGGTCAAGTGCAGGTTGACATTTCACCGTCTTTGCTCCGCTATACGCCCAACGTGGAAAATTGCGAGTCACCGTAAAGTCACAAGCTCTGCAGATTTAGGTGGAATATGATGGAAACTACCACAAAGAAAAGGAAGAGCAGCTACAACAGAGACTGTGAAACTACTAATAAGTATTTATAAGCTGGTGGAAGGAGATTCTCAGTTTCTTGTGAAATTTGCCAGTTATATTTCAATTTCACACACTGGGGGAATATGACATGAAGCGACACAAACAAATGAGAGAATTTATCGCATCAGGTTCATAGACTGCATATAAGAAGTGGACGCAGTCACCGTGACGTCACCCACTGGTTTGTGGACTGCTGTTTTGAAGCCTCGAGTTTGGCATCTTGGTTTTTGCAACCAGAAGTGACACGAGAGGGTGGAGCTAAGTACAACCGAACGCTGAATAAGACGTTTCTAGGCGACCAAAAATGTTACAATTAAGGTGGTGGCGACCTGTCAATCACAAGGAAGCCCCGCCCTAAAGCTTCCCCTGCTTTATGGTCTATTTGACTCTAAATGGGACCATAATTTACTAAATGAACATCATGCTGTATTGAAGAAGACTTGAAACTAGCTATTGAGACCATAAACTCATGTTTACTATGTTTACTGAGGGAATACATCAAGTGAGAAGTAGGCTCATTTTCTGCTGGATATTAGAAATAATGCAAGTTTACAGCACTTCAGCATTGGCTTCACTTTTCAGACCCGGAGTTGCCTCCCAGTCCTCCCACTCATTTGAATGTGAGTAATGCGTTTAGGCTGCGGCGGCAGGGACCACAGGGGATGCCAAAAAATGATTCTTGACCTTATAAATCATTATAAAATGCTTTATAATGTATTACAGATATGGGTGTCACAGACAGTGTTACCCAAAATTGCGTCATGGTCACAAAATAAATTAATAAAAGTCGAATCACTCCTCTTCTTCCTCGGAGTGACCTCTTTTCTCATCAATTAAAAACCCTCCGCGGCCTCTTTTTTTTAGCTCCCCGAAGACGCTCACAGGTTCCCAGAGGAGCCATAAGGACGCACTCTTACGTCTGTTGCGTCATGATGAAATGGATACTGGATGACACGCAGGTAATCAGTGCATCCATCACTGTACGTCCATTAGTGTCTCAGTCCTCCTCACAGCAGACCGGTTACCTGCTTGACTGATGAGGCTCAGGGACGGTCTGGCAACATGAAAGATCACGTTTCATCCCAGGAGGACGACAGGAGGAGGAGGAGGGTGGCAGTAATGGCCTCCATGAATGCAGCTGTTTCCCACACAGTGCAATTAATAAAGACTCAGTGGACCTCCACTGCAGACTGATAGCTGATAAACAAAAGCTGGTGGCATCAGAGAGCCCTCGGGGGGGAATAGTGAGCAGGAGAGCTCAGTGGCAATAACTCAATATTATTGTTTATGTTCTTTCACTAGACTATGAGATGATTACAACACCGTCGACTGCATGGAGCAGCAGTTTCATTATTTACTGCGGTACATTTTATGATGGATGATATCGGGAAAAAATCGTAATTAATATTGTGATATTGATTTCAATCATTTACCTTAATCCTAGTTATTGACGGTGATGTGTTAGCAACTAGTAACTAAACTGAGATGCTTTTGAAACTAGTAGCGTAACACTTTTCTTTATCAATTTCATTACTTTAGTTTCATGTTGTTTCCATATTTGTTGATGCAAATGATAAAGTAATTAAAACAAAATGGGAAAATGCCCCGTTATATTGGCAACATGCACCTGCCACGCTACATTCGAACAAGTGATTAGCACCAAGAAGCTGTCGGTGGTTGGCAACGTTACCAAAGAACGTATATTGATAAGAAGTGAAAGTCAATTGTTCGTTCCATTACAACATCAGCGCCCAGCAGCAGAAAAGCTACGCTACCATGGCTGTAGAAGAGGGTCCAATAGACCACAGACCATGGATGTAGAAGAGGGTCCAATAGACCACAGACCATGGATGTAGAAGAGGGTCCAACAGACCACAGACCATGGATGTAGAAGAGGGTCCAATAGATCACAGACCATGGGTGTAGAAGAGGGTCCAATAGACCACAGACCATGGATGTAGAAGAGGGTCCAATAAACCACGGATCATGGATGTAGAAGAGGGTCCAATAGACCACAGACCATGGATGTAGAAGAGGGTCCAATAGACCACAGACCATGGATGTAGAAGAGGGTCCAATAGACCACAGACCATGGATGTAGAAGAGGGTCCAATAAACCACGGATCATGGATGTAGAAGAGGATCCAATAGACCACAGACCATGGATGTAGAAGAGGATCCAGTAGACCACAGACCATGGATGTAGAAGAGGGTCCAATAGACCACAGACCATGGATGTAGAAGAGGGTCCAACAGACCACAGACCATGGATGTAGAAGAGGGTCCAACAGACCACAGACCATGGATGTAGAAGAGGGTCCAATAGACCACAGACCATGGATGTAGAAGAGGGTCCAACAGACCACAGACCATGGATGTAGAAGAGGGTCCAACAGACCACAGACCATGGATGTAGAAGAGGGTCCAATAGACCACAGACCATGGATGTAGAAGAGGTAGTGTCCTGTGCTTTTGCCCTGCGTGTTGGTAAATAGCCTACCACTACATTAATTCTGTTTATGTCATGCTACTAGTCAGTTACTCTTTGACGATTTCAGTCCAAAATGTCTGCAGAGTTTTGTCTCTTTGCTTCTATAAATGGACTTGCATTTATGTAACACCTTTCTAGTCTTCCAACCTCTCAAAGCACTTTACACTACATGTCAGTATACACCCATTCACACACTGATGACAGAGGTGCCAACCTGCCCATCAGGATCTAATCTAAATACTCATTCACACACCGATGGAACAGCCTTCAGGAGCAATTTGGGGTTAAGTATCTTGTTCAAGGACACTTCAACATGCGTCGAAGTAGTATAACTATACTCTTTGATAGCACTGTTTAATTTCCTGTGTCTCGTTAATCTTGTCCTCTTGCTCCTGCTGTTAATTTGTTTAAATACCCACGTGTTGGAATACGTTTTTCAGCACCATATGAACTGAAATGATAGGAGCGTTATGACTGGTTTGTGCACCACTACATACTGTATAACATCATCTCACATTTCTGCCGATGGTTTCACGCTGTTCGGCCGACCAACAGTAGCACAGAAACAAAGCAATATGGCAGCAAAAAGGGCAGGAAAGAAAACGTTTGCTACCGTAGCTAGTTCCAATATAATGAAAATGTTGGCATGGCAAATATTTTATCAGAAAGAAAATGCATTCAACACTTTTGTGAGGCCTCAAGGATACAAAAAGTGTATGTTGGTGAGAAATACTGAATGTAAACATGATTGTTTTTTTACAAGGAAATACCACAGGACACCTTTAAGTTATTATTTAAGTTGACCACAAATAAAATGATCACAGAGTTGCTGATATGTGATAAACCTTCTGGGCCTCTGGGAGTTATTTAATCGTAGACAAAGTATTGGACAAATTAAAATTTTGCCGTGATGATGACGCTAGATGAAAAGTTAAGATATTATAATTCATCCTGAGGGGAACATGAATGTCCACAAAATGTTCTAGCAATCCATCCAATAGTTGTTGAGACCAAAATGTCAACCTCATGGAGGCGCTACAGGAAAAGTCAATCAAGATTCATCCTCTGGGAACCGTGAATGTCTGCACCACGTTATGCTCAATTCATCCAACAGTTGTTGAGATATGTCAGTCTGGACCAAAGAGGTAGACGGACCGACATCCATCCCTAGAGCCACGCCGCTAATTAATTTATTCAATACAGTATCTTATGAATAAAGGGAGTGTTCACATCACATATGACATGATTCCCCCACAAACACCTAAAGGGCTGAGTGGGTGTTCAGAGAGCGTGACGGACGTAGCATTAGGATGAAGCTGACAGGCAGAGACAGATATATGAGTGATGGCTGCAACACAGAGGAGGCTGTCAGGGAGCTGAACAGCAATATTAAAGACCCTTCACACACACATGCACTAGACACACAGGTTTAATATCCGCTGCTGTATTCTCCTCACGTACACACAACATGCTGGCAGGGAGACAGAAGGGGGAAAAAGGGCAGAGCAAACAATATTCACAGAGTAATGGAGGCAGAAGCATCATGAGAGAGCATTAATATAATGTTGCTCTGTCAGCAAGTGTAGTTCCTGTGTCTGAATACTGCATTACTACATTATTAAAGGGCGGGTCCATTGTTTTGGATTTTCTTTAGGTCTTAATATCATTTTGTAGCTTCCCAGTGGTGTTTGCACATTCAAATTTTGGTCAAAGTACGTATGTTTTAGCATCAAAATGCTATTTTCCTACCACCGTTTGGTCAGTGCCCCTCGGCATCAGAAACCGACGCACGGAGGCACCATTTAGCAACAGTATGTGATGAACCGGGCTTTCAACTAACTCCAATGTAAACCCACCCAGTGTTATTCAACGGGCGGAGCAAGTGACGTAGTATTATTAGCGTGAGAGTCCTTTCAGAGCGGGTAGGAGGCCTGGTGGATGGGTCAAACAAATACAAGACTTTCAACCAGGAGACGCTGTTCATGTCCCGGGAAACTAAAAGTAACGTTGACTTATTTTGTCACGTCAGTCTTTAGTCACGTGACTCGTCGGTTTCGTCAGCCCCGTGAGTCGCTAGTCAGTGAAGTTAACGTCGACCACGACCGTTTCCTAACCCTAACTAAGTGGTTGTGTTGCCTAAACCTAACTTCCTGTGAAAACGGAAGTTTATTTTGAAAGGACACCATGCATGTAACAAGCATATATTGACACGCCGTCTCTGGTCCGTCCAAAAGTAACGCAAGAGGGGTACCCCGTACGTCGATCTCCAATGCCAAGGGGAACTGATCAAGCGGTGGTATTTGACGAGTTGGGAGTGAGAAAGTGTTGACATGTATAGTATACGTCCTTATAGTCAGTACATTAACGTTACATACAGTAACCTAGATGGCGGTCGACGTGCTCCCAGTTTGGAGAAGGAGACAGGAGTACCGGCAAGGAAGCTATTAAGCAATGTACTGCTGTGGACGCCACGTTATTTTGTATCCAAAAATCACAAGATAACACAAACAAACTAACCGATCGATGCAGCGGTAGACCAGCAACTCCCGCTGCTCTGAGAAGTAAAATTACTGTTTCTGTGAATGGAGTCTGGTGGCTTTGAAGACGGCGATATAAGGCCTTCAGTTCCCCGTCAGAAAGGGCTGTCTGATGCCGAAAATATTCTAAATATAGGATACATTTTTTAGGGGGCTTAAATACGTTTTTACGTCCACAGCCGCTTTACCTCGCCGTCAGACAGCCCTTTCGCTCTCTTCAAAGCCACCAGACTTCTTTCACAAAAACAGTCATTTTACTTTGCAGAACGCGGGAGTACACCAACGCATTGACATCTCAAATCATCACATACTGACACTTTGCCAGACTCTGACTCTGTGTCACTTTTCAGTCGCATTAAACACGTGCTTAATGTTGTGAAGTAAACAAAAACACTTGCTTAGGTTCAGGCAATAAAACCACTATAGTTAGGTTTAGGAAAAAACTACATGGTTATAAGTTTGTACAGTGAAAATGACACTGAACATCGTGAACAGGGGACGCAAATGAACAGCTTTGATTGTAACGTGACGTACGGGACACGAACAACGGTCTCCTGGATGAAAGCCCTGTGTTTGTTGGACCCATCCGCTTCCACTCCCGACCGTCTGCCTTATGTGTATCTTTTCGCTCTTAAAGCTACCTCACCACACTCCCATCACACTTTCCCTAAGTGTAATTTTTATAGCCCATAATAAGCAATAATGGAAAGCCCGGTGCGTCTAATACCGAAGCTGAAAAGGGCTTTAAGTGTCGGTATCTAATGCTGACAGCCATGACAAGGCGTTGGTATTTGACGCCCTGGGAATCCTTTCAGTTATTTCAGCTCAGCGTTGACTCAGCTAGTGCTAGCATTCATATTATCCATAACCTTATTGATAAGCTTACTTTAGTAATCTACGTTACTGCGTTTTGCTAACGGCTGAGTGGGCGTTTCCATTTGAATAAAACGGCCTTTAACTACACTTATAACTCAGCTAAAGTCACTTTGTGTTCTCTCTACTATACTCTATATCTCTTTGGGATTTCAGTAACGATGCTGAACCAATAGAGAGCCTGATTATGAGTTTCTCTCCCACACTGCACATGCTCAGCTGTCAGTGATCTGTTCCTCCAGCAAATCACAGAGACGTGCTGTGAGAAGCAATAGGTGCAAATCACCAACGAACAGATTGTCGCGGCTCAGATAAATAACCTGCGGGCGACGACGTGCGACGCGTCCTTGTCAGTCATCTAACGAGTAGTTAAAATTTTAATGACACGCCTTAAAAATTTCCAGCATTTGTTCTGGGTGCGGTTTAGAGGAACGTGTGCTGATTAATAATTCAGCAGCCGTTATTGATCCGTGCCTCGGCTCTCCTCTGCAGTCAGGGCTGTACATCAAGAAGGAGGGTCCCCTGATCCAGAGCCTTTCATCTGGACCTGACAACACACCTACCGACACACATGTACACACACACACACTAAAAGATGTGATATTACTGTAATGTGAGCTGTGAAAGAAGAGAGTCTGTAGGGATGTTTGTAACGTCCTTGGAGGAGTGGAGGACAAATACACTGAGCTACCAGTTCATTATCTACACAATCTACTGCAATCCAGTACAGCAGTAGAGATGATCATTTAGAAGCTAATTATGTTGACAAAATGTGGTTAGGGAGGTGTTTTTAAGGTAGTGTTGTATTAGATTTAAAAAGATATTTCTATGATTCCCTCCACCCACATTTACACACAGTACATGATGGGGACAGGATAAGCAATAAAGTATAAGTAATCATTACTATAGATTAGTGATGGGACGGTACAGGATTTTATCGTGGACCGCAATAAAAAACACTTACACTAAATTAAAGCCGAGTTTCCACCAAGAAGTTCCCGGTAATTTTAGTCCCTGGAACTACTTTTCGAGGAACTAAAAGGTTCCTGTTATCAGCGTTTCCACTGCGGTCTGAAGACCTGTAAAGATTAGGGAAAGTAGTCCGATGATGATGATGATCACTGGTGGTCACAGTGGTGAACACATTCTGCCGCCTGAGGTTTAGTTTCCCTGAATGTTTCATCTAAAAACCACGTTGAAAAAAAATAAACCTTTGTCTCCCTGCGATGACATCATAGTATTTACTGATGCACGTTGGATGTAATGAATGACATGCAGAGGAGGAAAGTGAAAGGAAGAGCGTCTGTCTCTGCAGTAAATCATCTGTTGAGTGATGGATGGTTTAGAGTACTTCCTTGTTTATGAATGAAGCTGTGCACAAGTTGAAGCAGCAGCGTTGTGTGTCTTCCATCATTCAGCGCAACCCTTTCTCATGGTCCGTTTCCACAGGGGCGTTTTTTTATCGCGAGGGATCGCCTCGCTTCCCAGCATTGGACGCTTGATGGGCTGCCACTAGACACAAGGCACCTGATTGGATGAACGCTTTCCCTCGTGGGCTGCAGCTCCCAGCTTTCAAACCGGAACCAACATGGCGGCTCGTTTGGAAAGAGAAGAAAGGTTCTCTTATATTACGAAAATAGTTCACCGAAGTTTGTTTCTGAAAACATTTTATGCATGAAATTAGCCGTGCAGTTGTTTCGGTTAGTTAAAAAGTTTCTAGTGAGTTTCCAGAGGTGGTGAGTTGCACCGGATTCCCCTGATTTGCATAAAGTAGCCTAAAGTCTAACTAGCCTGCAAATGAGGAGCGGGCGACGTGGCGCCCCGTCTCTCGAATATCCCGCCGCCACGCTACCAGAATGCATTGCACGGCTGCTTACATAGACAGTGAATTGGAAGTGTGGAAAGGACGGAGCCTGTGGACACGTACCATGATGGTAACACATTTCAGAAACACACTTCGGTGAACTATTTTCATAATACAAGAAAAGCTTTCATCTCTTTCTAAAACGAGCCGCCATGTTGGTTCTGATTTGAAAGCTGGGAGCAGCAGCCCACGGAGGGAAAGCATTTGTCCAATCAGGTGCCGAGTGTCTAGTGGCAGCCCATCAAGCGTCCAATGCTGGGAAGCGAGGCGATCCCTCGCGATAAAAAACGCCCCTGTGGACATGGACCATGAGAAAGGGTTGCGCTGATTGGTGGAACACACAAGCAGCGCTGCTGCTTCAACTTCTACTTCCACCACTCCCAACTCGTCAAATACTGCCAGTTGTTCAGCGCACCTCGGCATTGGAGACCGACACAAGGGGTACCTCTCTTGCATTAATGTTGGACGGACCAGGGACGGCGTGTCAATATACGCTCGTTACATGCATAGTGGACCCTCCCTTTAATAATGTAGTAATGCAGTATTGAGACACAGGAACTACACTTGCTGACAGAGCAACATTATATTACTGCTCTCTCATGATGCTTCTGCCTCCATTACTCTGTGAATATTGTTTGCTCTGCCCTTTTCTCCCTTCTGTCTCCCTGCCAGCATGTTGTGTGTACGTGAGGAGAATACAGCAGCGGACATTATACCTGTGTGTCTGATGCATGTGTGTGTGGAGGGTCTTTAATATTGCTGTTCAGCTGCCTGACAGCTTCCTCTGTGTTGCAGCCATCACTCATGTGTCAATATACGCTCGTTACATGCATAGTGTCCTTTCAAAATAAACGTCCGTTTTCACAGGAAGTTAGGTTTAGGCAACACAACCACTTAGGTAGGGTTAGGAAACGGTTGTGGTTAACGTTAACTCAAGCCCCCAGGAAGAGCGCTGGGCTTTGATGCAAATTTTCGTAGTGGCCAAAAGGCGGTACTACAACTCCCGTGTCCGTCACGTGATGCCATTGGGCCCAAAAAGACTTTTTCCCATAGACTTACATTGGCAAAGAGACATCTGTTACTCAGAGGATAATTTTTTTTGAGGTGAATGAACTCCCCAGTATGAACACTCCAATAGTCCTTATTTAAATCATTAAGTTAAAAGTTGTAAAATGCACTAACCCAGACCAAGAGGATGGGAGGTGGGTTAGCAAGCCGTGACGACCCCGTGACTGAGCCATGTGACCGAGCGGACGCTGCTGCGCCTGCTCTATGGGCCCAATGGATGTGGAAAATCGCTGGAAGATCCGGGTACTTTATCACTCGGCAGTCGAGCCATTTTGGCTTCATGTGCCACTGAGCACCTCTCATAGGAATGAACGGGGCCCCGCCTCCAACGCTGTGTCCAGTTCTCTTTATACATCTATAGTGGACAGCTGACGAGTTAGCTAGCTTGCTAATTCCACCATGCTTAATGCTACGCTCTGGAGAAGGACAAGCTACCGGGTCACAGCCACCACGCTGTCGTCACAGCTCACTACAGAAATTGGCATCAGCGACCGGCGCTCCTCCTGGGGGCTTGGTTGCCACCATGACAACTGACAACAATGGTCATTTTGTTATGTACTAATACCACACATGCTCACAAAGAAGGTTTGGTAAGAAAACTGCCGCTGCTGTTTAGATGAATTGCTGCACACAGAGACTCACTCAAACTGAAAGCACCGGTCATGGTGGAAATACTACACGACCTTTACAGAAACACGTGACCTTGATCAACTGCTCTGTGTGTTCGTCTATGTGTGAGGGAACTGAGAGTGATGTCAGGGGTGGAGGAGGGAGGAAGAGGAGGGAGGAAGAGGAGGGCAGGAATATCTGAGACATTCACGGGGGAGAGAGAAAACCAGCGCGTCTGGAGAGAAGGGCGCGGCAGCCGGGCATCCGAGCTGTACGACTAACAGCTGTCTGACATTTAGAGGAGACTGCCGGTCATCTGAGATGATGCTGCATCAGTGCTGCTTCAACAGAGTGGATATGATGCTCTTGAGTTTCACTGACAGGCTTTTTACAGAGGCGGTTTAAAACACCATAGCAACCACTCTGTTCAAATACCGTTTTATAATCAGACCTGAAGGGTGGAACTTTTCTTTTCTCCCCTCACAGCAACCTTAAAGTTGATGAATGACAGTTTGTGCATGTTCTCTGCCCTCTCTCTGTGAGCTATTTCTGTATCAAATAATTCTATGATCCAAAGCAAGTTATTTAAGGGACAAAGTGATAAATGTCTAGACTTCTTCTGACAGGGAAGGTGGCTGAAACGCTGACATCCTCCTCTCTGAATTAGCATCTCCGTTAGTCAAATGTTGTGATTCATGGTTTCTGGTGGTTCAGGTTGGCAGAGCTGACGGTCTATTTTAGCTTGTCTCTGTCCCACCCAGCAGCTGCTTTGAGTCACAGCTGTTTGAAAAGTCCCGTTTTCCAGATCAGACAAATCCACTCGCTTCCCACTGAATAATAATATCTGACATTATTTGTCTAGATAAGCTTGTAAAGCATCCACCTCCACAGTAAACTGTTGGTTCTTCTGCCCCCTATGGTGACAAGGAAATGGATTAATGCAGCTTGACAGCCAAATCCCATCGTTGCTGGCACCCGATTTGACTGCTAACAGCTCATTAAATGTGCGTCATCGTCATTAAATGTGGGTTATTGGCCTGCTACACCTACTATGATGTAAACTAAGACTACGACGTACCCCAAACTGCATGTGGTTGTCATAAAGTTGCAATCACATGCAATCCCGCTTCATGTCGGGATGGAGCAACTAACAGTCCGCTCCATAATAAAGGTTACATTATCTTCTAGACAAGACCTGAAGATGACCCGCTCCCTATGTCGATATAAACGGCTCATTCTAATGTAACGAAAACACAACGACTCTTATTTTCAGGTGATTATACACTAATGAAAACATAGCCTATTTCATTTCTGCCAATAGATCCTCTGAAATGCTACACACTGATCCTTTAAACATAAATCTGACTACTTTTTTTTAGGCCAACATAATAGTAAATAAAAAAGGCTTCAGCATTTCTCCCTGATCATTTTATTCCTGACTTTGAAACACCATTTAGACCAGGGATCAGAAACCTGTGGCACCGGAGACTCATGCGTCTCTTCAGCTCCTCTCCAGTGGCTCTCTGTGGATTTATAAAAAAATGGAAATGAATAACTGTTTTTTGTTTACATTTTAATTTGTATTAATCATTGTTGTAGGTCTATGGTGCGACGGAGTATTAGGGCCACATTGAGGGAAAAAAAAATAAATCTGAGATTTCGAGAATAAAGTCATAATATTATAAAGTAGTAATTTTACGTGTTATTTTATTTTTTCACGTAAAGTTATGACTTTATTCTCGCAATATTACGACTTTTTTTCTTAAGTTATGACTTTATTCTCGCAACATTACGACTTTTTTCTCGTAAAGTTATGACTTTTTTTTACGTAATATTCTGATTTTATTCTGTAAATCTCAGATGTTTTTTCCCTCATTGTGGCCCTAATACTCCGTACTACATTGTCTCTTTGGTCCTCACTGCATTACACTTATATACTATATACTTAGACTATAAACTGTTACCTTCATCACAATGATCAAATGTTTTGTGGCTCCAGACAGATTTTTTTTTTTCTTTGCCTAAAATGTCTCTTTTGGTAGTAAAGGTTGCTGACCTCTGATTTAGACCTTCATGTTGGGAAACCAATGTGAAAAATCAAAGTAATTAAAAAACACATTTAAAAACCTTCTTTTTTGTTTCTGGTCATCATTAGGTGAGGGGTGTGTTCATGACCTCAGTATTTCTAAAAAATCCTGGCTGCGACCCTGGATTTAATATCATCACTGAATTATCACTCAGATATCAACTCATCATATTATCTTCTTTATGACAAGTCGAATTTAAATAGAGAGAAATCTAATTTCCGATTCACGTGAATGCCTCTGGATCAGTTTACAACCTCCTGAAACTGGAGTGTACGAGGGGTTCCTGAATGCAGCACGAGCCAGCAGATAGCAGAGTGGAGTCGAGCCGAGCAGAGCTGGACCAGGCCATCCTCAGAGCCTTCATCCTCCTCATCCTCAGCAGCAGCAGCACAGCATCAGCACCACCTCCTCCATCCTCCACCTCCACTGAAGGACGGTAAGACTCTGCACCGTTCATCCTCCGGTTCTCCTCCGGTTAGAGCTGCTCCTCCTCGGCTAGAGGATGATGATGATGATGATGATGATATAGTCGGTTCAGTAGAGACAGGCGGAGACCGACCGACAGACCGGACCAGTGCTGCTGCTGGTCTGGTGTTTTATAACAGCTTTAATCTGCAGCTGCATGCAGACACACTGATACACATCACTGCATGCATTTATATATATAGACAATACATATATGAGAGGAGGATTAATGTTACATAGGCCGGGTGTCTGCAGACAGAGGCAGGGGACTATATGATGTGAGTAACATTATTATTATCTCATGATATGATCAATTTCACTGCATAGAGCTGTTTACATTCACTGTTACTATCAGATGAAGAGCTCATTTTATCTAATTTACTCCTAAAATGTTCCACTAGTAGCACATAGACATGCATATGATGCATTTAGGTCACATTGTGGACTTTCTGGTGTACTAGAAGGAGGAATTTAGGAGGTCATGACATCCCAGCACACCTTCAGGTGACTATAATCACCAGAATAGACTGCATAATTATACCTTTTTCATTTAAATGTTAAAATTCATCTTCTGTAAATGTTATCTTCCTATCTAAATGATCTAATTGATGATTTAAAGCCTTCTTTCACAGTGCCAGCAGGGATATAATTCCATGAAATCCCTTCACTTTGCTGGTATAACTTTATTTTTTACCTTAAAATCAGTCAACACAAAGAATATTGACTCAAAATATTCATATATAATAAGTCTTAAATTTGCAATTGTAGACCGTAAACGCCTCCTCAGGTTGTTAAAAACCCCAAACATAATAAAGATGATGTCAGTGTAGCCACAGCTTAAAGGGCAGGTTCCTCTGTGTTCTTTTCTGGTTCTTTTTCAAATGGAAACGCCCACTCAGCCGTTAGCAGAAAGCAATGACGTAGGTCACTAAAGTAAGCTATAATGAATAAGGTTATGAATAATCATGTGAACACTGCCACTAAAGCTGAGTCAACATTAGCTCTGCTAAGTTTGGAGATAACTGAAAGTTGGAGTTGTATGTTTACTCCTGCGTTCTGTGAGGTAAAATTACTGCTTTGTGAATGGAGTCTGGTGGTTTTGAAGAGAGCGATACAAAGGCTTCAGTTCCCCGTCAGAAAGGGATGTATGACGGCGAGGTGAAGCTGCGGCGGACAGACGCAGCAGAGAAACGTATTTTAGCCACAGTGTACGTTATATTTAAAATATTTTCACCTCTTCACCTCGCCATCTCACAGGCCTTTACTGACAGGGAACTGAAGCCGTTATGTCGCGCTCTTCAAAGCCACCAGACTCCATTCACAAAAACAGTAATTTTACCTCTCAGAGCACGGGGATGCTGGTCTACAGCTGCATCGATCGGTTAGTTTGTTTGTGCTATTGTGTGACTTTCGGATGCAAAGTAACGTGCCGGTACTCCTGTCTGCTTCTCCAAACTGGGAGCACGCCGACCGCCATCTAAGGTACTGTATGTAACGTTAACACACTGACTATAAGGATGTTTGTATACTGTATGTGTAGCAACTCATCATGCAGAAACCTACGTCAGGTCACATACTTTGACCAAAATGTGCATGTTTGGATCTGAATACATAAGGAACACTTTACTGTGAAGCTACAGAATAATATAAAAACCTCTAAAAATAATAATAATTTTCGACCGGCCCTTTAATTCTCTTATTATCAGGATGATGATGCAGGTTACAGTAGTGTCGGCCTTCAGCCTTTCTGTGTAAACAGCCTCTCTGACTCACGGTTTCATGCTCACAGTTTACGTTCATTTAGCTGCTCTCAGTTCAGTCGAGTAAATTCGGGTGACCTGATTTTGAAGGTGGGATTTAAAAGCATCGTGTCTTGTGACCCTGAAGGCAACAAGCTGAGACTCTGAGACTCTGAAGCTGCTGCTGCTGAGTCTCCGGTCCGGTTCAGGCTGCAGGCAGCAGTAGCTCATTGGTTCATGTGAAACCGGTGTTGTCGGATGTGTTGGATTAGACTTCACTCTTTGAATAACCCCAAACTTACGCAACAGACGAGACAAAAAAATATCCAGAAATAGAAAGCTACACGCAGACGACCGACAGCTGTTTAATCCACTAGCATGCAAGGAGGAAGATGTATTATCTCTGTTGTCTTATTTACATGATGGAAATGAAGTGTTTGTCTGAGGTCGCTGGTAAAGATCGACACGTATGTTATTAGTTTGATTCATCAGGTAGACGATTGATTCAAATAATCAATGACAAATTTGATTAGAGCTGCAACGATTAATCAATTACCCGTCAACAATTAAATTAATCACCAACTACTTTGATAATCGATTAATCAGTGTGAGTAATTTTGTCAGAATGTGTTTGTCTAAATTCTCTGATTGCAGCTTCTTAAATGTGAATATTTTCTGGTTTCTTTCCTCCTCTATGACAGTAAACGGCATATCTTTGAGTTGTGGACAAAACAAGACATTTGAGGACGTCATCTTGGGCTTTGGGAAACACTGATCTCACCGTTATCTGACATTTTGTAAACCAAACAATTAATCGTTTAATGGAGAAAGTAATCAACAGATTAATCAACAATGAAATTAATCATTAGTTGCAGCCATAAATTTGATAACTGATTAATTGTTTGAGTCATTTATCAAGCAAGAATGACCAAACATTCGCTGCTTTCAGTTATTTAAATGTGTCTCAAATGACCATTTCTCTGTTTCATATCATTTAAATTTAATAACTTTGGACTGTTGGTTGTAGAACTGTGACTAACAATTGTTTACATTTATTTTCTTGATCGATCATCAGGTCATAAAATGTCATAAAATAGAGAAAAATGCCCACCACAGTATTCCACAAACCCAAGGTTAATCTTCTAATAATTAATTAATGATTTAAATAATTTTTAAGACAAAAATCCCCAAAATAATCTCTGGTTCTAGCTTCTTTTTTTTCTTCCTTTTTTTTTTTCTGTGATAGTAAACTAAATATTTTGAGCTCTGTGCTGCTGTTCAGACAAAAGAAACAGAATCTGAAGACCAGAGCTGCACCTACCAGTTATATTCATTGTTGATTAATCTGCTGATTATTTTATTGATAAATCATTTAGTCTATAAAATGTCAGCAAATCGTGAAATTTGGCTTGTTTTATCCTACAAACATTCCAAAACCCAAAAGATATTTAGTTTACTATCACTTATTACACGGCTGTGTTGAATACTCAATTCTGATTGGTCAATCACGGCGTTCTACGGTCTGTTATTTCTTTATAGTAGACCGTTGCTATGTATAACAGACCGTTGCTATGTATAGCAAACCGTTGCTATGTATAACAGACAGTTGCTATGTATAACAGACCGTTGCTATGTATAGAAGACAGTTGCTATGTATAACAGACCGTTGCTATGGGCGCAGCTCTGATGTCAGAGTTTGCAGGACCATTTTTGTGTCAAATTATTGATTTCTTCAGTAAGTAGCCGTGTAATAAGCGTGATAATGTTCAGCTGGCAGGTCATTGTTGTGAAATAAACCTCGAAAGGGTGATGCAAGACCTGATCTGACCGGTTTATTTCACAACAATGACCGGCTCGCTGTACATTATCCCTTAAATGCTAACATCTGAGAAGATGGAGCTGGAGAATATTTGACATTGTTTGCTTGTAAAATGACTTCAACGATTAATCGATTATCACAATATTTGCCTGTTGATTGGCTGATCTTGTCTCTTTAGTTGTAGTTGTTTGGACAAAGCAAGCCATCTGAAGACGTCACCTTGGTGTCTGAGAAATTGTGCTGCACATTTTTTTACAATTTTCTGTCATTTTCTCAATGTAACCAGGGCTGCAACTAACGATTATTTTCATTGTTAATTATTCTGTTGATTATTTTCTCGATTAATCGATTAGTTGATCGGTCTATAAAATGTCATAAAATGGTGAAAATTATCGATCAGTGTTTCCTAAAGGCCAAGATGACGTCCTCAAATGTCTTGTTTTTATCCAACAACTCAAAGATATTCAGTTTACTGTCATAGAGTAAAGAAACCAGAAAATATTCACATTTAAGAAGCTGCAATCAGAAAATTGTGACTTTTTTTTTTTTCTTAAAAATTGACTCAAACCAATTAATCGATTATCCAAATAGTTGCCGATTAATTTGATAGTTTACAACTAATCGATTAATTGTTGCAGCTCTAAATGTAACAATTAATTCACCAAAGTAAAAAAAATTTCAATAATCGTTAGTTGTAGCCTTACTTCCATTGTAACCATAGACCGTATATAAGAAGTGGACGTAGTCACCGTGACGTCACCCATTGGTTTGTGTACTACCATTTTGAAGCCTCGAGTTTGGTATTTTGGCCGTCGCCATCTTGTTTTTTTGCAACCAGAAGTGATACAAGAGGGTGGAGCTAAGTGCAACCGAATGCTGAATATTAACATTTTTAGGCAACCAAAATTGTTAATATTAACTTTGATGAACTGTAAACACACCGTGAAAGGGTTAAAGTTGTAAGACAAAAACACGGACAACTCCCAGACCGGACGTCGCCGTGGTAGCGACCTGTCAATCACAAGGTAGCCCCGCCCTAAAGCATCCCCTGCTTTATGGTCTATTTGACTCTAAATGGGACCATCATTAACTAAATGAACATCATGCTGTATTGAAGAAGACTTGAAACTAGCGATTGAGACCATAAACTCATGTTTACTGAGGTAATAAATCAAGTGAGAAGTAGACTCATTTTCTCATAGACTTCTATACAATCAGACTTCTTTTAGCAACCACAGGAGTCGCCCCCTGCTGGCTGGTAGAGAAAATGCAGGGATAAGACACTTCTGCATCGGCTTCACTTCTCAGACCTCGGAGGTAGCCGCCTGGTTGTAACTAGATCACCCAGTTAACCAGCTGGTGGTCTATTATTGCTACTGGAAGCTGTCTTTGAAATGTCCTTGAGCCGGCTTCATCAAGCGTTTGGACTCTGCAGGCTGAGCAGCTCAGGTCGTCTGTAATAACGTCTCTGTGAATGTTTCCTTGTTTCATAATGTCTAAAGCCGACTGAATGAGACCAGATTGGATTCTTTGTGTAATCAGATGCTCCTGTAGACAAACACATCCCCCTCGCCCCCCTCACCGTCACACCACCCTGTAGCATGCTCTGTGATCTCCCATAATGCCTCAGGGTGGGTGAGGCAGAGTGCTAAGCTCAGCGGGATCAGGCAGGGTGGAGCGTGGAGAGACTGGATGCCCAGCAACAAGGATAATGGTTTGTGCTGGTTCGGTAGAGGTGTGGTCCCCGACCGACTGCTGTTACATTCACTCCACCGGTGTGATACCAATTCTTAAAGGAAAGACTCTGCACCATTTAAACACAGACGTACTGCTGCTGCATCCTCCATTTCTGTCTTTCTAGAGCGTTCAACATCCAACGACAACAAAAAATGAACCTTAAAGGGAGATTTGTGAAGTATTTAATCCTCTTATCAACATGGGAGTGGACAAACATGCTGCTTTATGCAAATGTATATGTATATATTTATTATTGTAAATCAATTAACAACACAAAACAATGACAGATATTGATCCAGAAACCCTCACAGGTACTGCATTTAGCATAAAAACAATATGCTCCAATCATAACATGGCAAACTGCAGCCCAACAGGCAACAACAGCTGTCAGTGTGTCAGTGTGCTGACTTGACTATGACTTGCCCCAAACTGCATGTGATTATCATAAAGTGGGCATGTCTGTAAAGGGGAGACTCGTGGGTACCCATAGAACCCATTTACATTCACTGATCTGGAGGTCAGAGGTCAAGAGACCCCTTTGAAAATGGCCACGACAGTTTTTCCTCGCCAAAATTTAGCGCAAGTTTGGAGCGTTATTTAACCTCCTTTAGGACAAGCTAGTATGACATGGTTGGTACCAATGGATTCTTTAGGTTTTTCTAGTTTCATATGATACCAGTATCTTCACTCTAGCTTTAAAAGCTACAACCTTGGAAAGATCGATTGCGTTAATGCGTTAAAGAAATTAGTGGCGTTAAAACAAATTTGCGTTATAACATAAATATATATAAAACTTTTCTTAAAGGCAGGGTTGACGATGTTCTCCATTAGACACTATTTGTTATACTGGTTGAAAAGGTCTTTACACCCCGACAGCGATCCATTACTGATGAGCTCTGAAAAAGGACCGGGAAAGAGCCGTCATCTGTAGCTGCTGTAATCCTGTAAGAACGTCTACCAATCACTGCCTCGAGGTCCGCTTGGAAAGAACCAATAAGATGCCTCCCTGCCTCCCTGCTCGTTCTCTACCCTTGGCGTGCACCAGCCTGAACTCAAAGCGCGTCGCCGCCGCACGTTTCCTGGAGAATGGAAGAGAAAACTCAGCCCTGCAGTAGCACTGCCGCGGTTACTTCTCATGAGGTAGCGTTGTTGAGTTGAGGTCCTTTCTCCACTCTGCGTCAGCTTTAATGAAGTAGCTGTGTAATAAACAGGATAATGTACAGCTAGCTGGTCATTGTTGTGACCCGTGTGACCAGTTACGTTAATGGGAGTATGCACGGCTGCATGTAAACAAGAATATTAGTGGAATATTCATTTTCATTAGCCATGTAAACAGCTTAGTAGGAATATTTTGTGCATGTAATCGTAGTCAGAGTCTGTGGAAAAACTGAACATGACTTTTACTTTCAGAACCCCGTCTGCTCGATTTAACTGAGCCAACATTTCTACAAGTTATACTGCTATATGAACTTGCCTAAATTGCCTAAAAAATCAGGACCAAGACTCCTGTCCTGGAGTTGAAGCGTGGAAATACTGATGTGAATCAAATCTAAATTTAACATCCTCATTAAATATCCGTGGCTATATCTCCATAAATCATACCTATATATAGTATGAGGTGCTATAATTAGGGACCTTTACTGTATGTGTGAGTCAGTTGGTTGCAGCAGCCACATGCAGCTTTAATATACAGAAGTGCTGCTGCTGCACCACAGGCTCTGATCAGCCCTTTGATGATTTCCCTCAAGGCTCACCTGAACGCTGCATCAGTGTTCATACATGTGACGCTGAAAGCAGCAGGTACAAATCAGCTGCATGTCACGGTTACGTCCCTCTGAGGAAATGTACACCGGCATGCTTTATTTATGTTTATTATAGCCCAACTCCGTCCCTGTTGCTCGGAGTCATGACTCACTTTAATGTTTCATTTCCTGCAGTTACAGTAGAGCTGCAGAGCACCGAGCTGGTTTATGTGTTCTGTACAGTCTGGTGCACGAGGAGTTAATTGATGAATCAGGACAGGAAACAGTGATTTATCAGCGTACCGATCAATCATGTTCTCCCTAGAAGAAGAAACATCACCTCTGCTTCGGTTACACACACAGTTAGCGTGTCCATTCTGTTAGCGATGTTGGAGAAAGCTACCTCTCAAACCAACAACTAATTACAAAACTTTAACATTAAACTCCCATGTCGCCCCTCAGACTGAAATATCTCAACAACTATTGCAATGAACTTTGGTACAAACATTCAAATTCCCCAGAGGATGAATCATACGGACTTTGATGATCCTCTACATCTCCTCTATAGCGCCACCATGAGTACGATGACCATATTTTCAAACCCCCCAAACCGGGACCCTACCGAACATTCATGCACATGCACATGCACGCGCTTATGCATGCAGCATAGTAGTTTTCATCAGGACGGGGGACAGTTATTTCAGCGCTTAGCACACCTGCCGAGCACACCTTCCAACACCGCGGACACATACTCGCCAACCTTCCCCGATTGTCCCGAGAGACTCACGTTTTTCATCGCCCTCTCCCGGTTTCCTCCCGGGTAGGGATGTTAATAATCAACCGTTTAACCGTTAACTGACATAAAGAATTTTAACAGATTAACGCTATCGGTTAAACGGTTAAAATAAATATTATTAATTAATTAAAAAGCTGAGCAAAACTCGGAGGAGCGACCCGTCACTTACAGGAGAAAAGCTGGTCCACCTTAACAGCCCGCCTTAAGAGAGTCTGAGCCGGAGTTACAGATACAGGAAGTTGGTTTGAGGAGTTGAGCTCGCTTGAGCGGAGGAGTTGTAGCATTTATTGACCGACAAATAAACTGTAAACACACTGCTACAGCTACGTTCACAGCTAGAACGCCACAGACAACCTCACACTCACTGCCGTCACACACACACGGTCTGTCAGACACTCGCTGAAGTTACGCCGCGCTGACAGACTGTATGTGTGCGGCTACGGGGAGTGCGAAGCCTCCAGCAATGCTGGAGCTGATAACGTAGCACAAACACACACACACGGGCTGTCGGACACTCGCTATCGTTACGCCGGGTGACAGAGTATCGTTACGCCAGGCAGGCACACAGCTGACAACTTGCTAAACTAAACTAAATGTGCAGTGGAGATTTTTACTTGGAAAGTGGCTGCATATCCGCGACACTACACGCAGCATCGTAGCTGCTAAGTTAACGCTCCCGGACGGTGAACTGGAGACTCCCGTCAACGAATATCTGTTGTGCTCCTGCAGCTGGTACGAGGCACAAATCTGGTTGGTTAACGGTTAATAATCAGTTAACAAGGGTCGGTTATCGGTTAAGAACATTTTTCAAAATGAGCATCCCTAGGACAGATACAATATACAAACTGAAAACAGCTATCCGATGTAGTATCACAGTGTTTAGAGCAGATGCTAATATGCAACACCTGTCTCTGCAAGAGCTTTTATGGAACTAGGAGATTAGAACAGTGAGGTAACATATCTCTCCTGAATATAGTAAACATCTTAAATTGATCACATTTGACCGTGTAAGAGTGTCTCTATAACAAACAGTAATTATCACCACTTTTTACGTGGTGATAATTACAGTAGTGTCAATAACCTCACTCATTATATTCCCATTCAGCTTCCTGTGCTGAGACTAATAACCCTCTGGATGACTCGGACGACTTTTACTGCTGGTCTTATAAAGGAAAGGTATCATTTATCATGCTGCCACTCACAGTGAATTTATAATAAAGGTTATAAACAAAAGCTGCTGCCAGCTGGGAGCCGACCGAGCAGCGACCTGCCAGACAACAGCAGCAGCAGCAGCACCTCATTAGTTTGTTCTCAGGAGCCAAAAAACGACTTTAATAGTCGCTTACAGCAGCTGGGCTTCTGAAATCATCCCTAAACCAGCCTGGTGGTACGGTATGTAGTGTAAGGTTAAAACAGTGAGTTGTGTTGTGAGAGAGTCAGTTATTCATATCTTAAAATATCTGTAAATGATTTATATTTCATGCTCTCTAGGGCTCCGACGATTCACCTCTCTCCTGATCCGATACTATCACGATACTTTGGTGCCGATTCGATATGTATTGTGATTTTTGTTAACTTTTTTATCACTAGACCATGAAGGGAAAAAGTTGAATTATACACTTCTAGGGACTTTTACTTTAGAAAATATATAAATACTCCAGTAAAAATGTTTGATTTTCAGCATGTATGTAGTCAGAGATGTCCTGAAGTCAAATATATCAGGATCATTGTCAGGAATTATTTATTAACCAGCAACCCAAAAATCAAACAATGAAGACATTTCCCTCACAAATTAGTGGTATTTTATTTTTAATTTATAAGGGACATGTAATGTTTTATACTTCTGGTGAATATAATCCATCAGTCTTATTTCCATAGATGTATTTTGTATATACAGTTCACTTTGTTAACATATTATTTTGAAAACCGGACGCAGTCCCACGTGTAGACTTCCTCTAACTTCTCCAAGGTGGTCTCTAGCTCTCCCGTCAGCTCCGTTCTCTTTATCCATCCATGGTCAGCTCCATCGGGGCCGTTTGAATGCAGAGAACATAAATGTCAGTATCTGGGTGCTCTACAGTCGTAGCGTCGGCCCATTTGACCACGGAGACGAGAGCTACGGCCGGCTCGAACCGCAACGTTACCGCAATACGATAACGTTTCCTGTCCGTGACAGAGTTAGCATGCAGCTTTAGCCGTGATGTCTAGCTTTTCCTGTCAATGTGTGAAACCCAAAGTGTTTCCATCCTTTACCGGATGTGTAGTGTTTATCACGCTGGATTCAACATGGGAGGGTGCAGGTCGTATCCACGCAGACCCTCCGACGGTTTTTACTTTGTTCTTTTGGCAGAAGAAAAGTCTGACGTATGTCCAAAGAAAATTCTAAAAAAATGTCCTAAAGATGTCCAAAAAAATTTCTGAAAATGTCCAAAAATATGTCTAAAAAAGGCTGAAGAAAGGCCGACATAGATCTAAAAATAATTCAGAAAAATGTCTGAAAAATTACCAAAAAGCAGCAGCAGAATGTGCAGTCACACAGAGTGACATATATGGGACATGGTCTACTTTTACCACACAAACATGAACACCAAACCCACAGTTGACATCTCTCCACCCGGCCTCAGGTGGCACGCCGGCATGTGAGGCTGCAGTGGCAACGAGGATGTGACGCCGCGCCAGCTCGGACAGTAGAGCGGCTTGCAAAGCGCTTCCCCATCATGCACCAGTGTGTGGGCTCGCTGCGCTTTCCATTTATTCCTTAATGCTCTGAAACACCCACTCACTATCAGGCAGCTCACTGAGATTTACAAGTGTAGAGGGAAGCGTTTCTTCTGCAGCAGCTCACTTTGTAAAGATCAGTGAAACAAAACACATTCACCAGGTGACTGATGCTAGTATAAGACACGGAAAGATCCTTCTTGATGTTGGCAACAGAAGCTGACAAAACAATATTACCACCAGGTCCATTTAGTAGCTGGTCTGAGGCTTTGGATCCAGCCTGGTCTGTTTTACATACATGCATTTTTTCAATTATGTTCCTAATCATAGTCTGTGAGACAGAAATGGAATATAATATTCATAACTATGTTTTCATTAGTGTTTAATCACCTGAAACTAATAATCTCTGTGTTTCCGTTAGCTTAGAATGAGCCCTTCATATCTACACAGGAAGCATGTCCTCTTCACCGAGTCTGCCATGTTTCTACAGTAGCCCAGAACAGACAAACCA
The DNA here is from genome assembly GCF_043250625.1 of Sebastes fasciatus. NCBI lineage: Eukaryota > Metazoa > Chordata > Actinopteri > Perciformes > Sebastidae > Sebastes > Sebastes fasciatus. Next base: position 4,082,467 of record NC_133796.1, on the reverse strand, counting down.
AACATTGAATCTAGAGACCTGAAGGCCACCGTAGTTCTCCGACACGCTTGTGAAACTGCGGTAACGTGAGCCGCAGAGTGTTAAACCGTGGTACTGCCAGCCTGTGTCTGACTTCCGTTGCTCCAAAAGTAGTGTTATCATGGTATGGATGACCTCTGAGCGAGGCGAACGGCGTTACCACTGTTTTGCACTCGGCGACTCACGCTACCGCAGTCTTGGAAAGGAAGGAGTGAGCGGAGGGGAACTCAGTTGGTTGCAGTCTGAGAATGGAAGAGAAAACTCAGCCCTGCAGTAGCACTGCCGCGGTTACTTGTCATGAGGTAGCGTTGTTGAGTTGAGGTCCTCTCTCCGCTCTGAGTCTGTGAAGTAGTTACGATGCGGCGGTGCTCGCGCATGTTTGGTGGTGGGTTTAGACGGAGCTCCTGATGCGATGCCACTTTCAAATGATGCTAGCTTTCCAACATCGTCGACCCTATCTTTAAATGATGTAACAATCAGACATATTTTAAGCCAAACCATGATGTTTTTTTAGTAAACTAACCGAGGAGTTTTGTTGCGTTTTTGTTTTGTTTTGTTTCCATTTACAACGTTAATCACGTGTTTAAACCTGCGACCGTAATCCAGCAGAAAATACAGTTCCCTTCAAATGTAATTGAGAAGGCAGTTTAGTTGTATGGGACATCATTTTCTAGGAGACAGAGTTGTTTGATCATATCAAGTAAATTTGTCAAGATGGAGTCGTATTTCAATTGTAGATGTTTAAATTTCCATTTGTTTTTCAGAACTACTCATCCATGAGGGCTTAATTAGTCAAGACTGGAAGTTCATTCTTTTGATTGAATCGCACAATCTGTCTCATGAGGAGAGAATGCAAGTTTAAGGCACTTCAGCATCGGCTTCACTTCTCAGACCTGGAGGTAGCCGTCTGGAATCGAAAGGTCACAGAATACGGTGTGACACCTGTTATCTTGTAATTATGAGATCTTCTCTCGTAACTATGTGATAGTAAATCATAATTATGAGATACAGAAGTCTGGGAGAAAGCCAGTAAATGGACCTGTAGCTGGGATTGTTCTGTCAAAGAGACTCTTTAGAGCTATAGTAGAGTATGTTAGATTGTATCTTTACAGCCTGAATCATTTCTTCCCCTCCATCGTATCATCCAGTTGTTATCAGGGGAACAGTTCTGGTCTGATGCCTCCGCCATCATCTCATGTGAGCCACTTCATCCCTCGGAGCCAACAGGGCCGGCAGAGAGTCACGGTTTTACTATAGCATCCATCCTCCCTCAGTTAATCTTCCATTATTAGAGCGGCGTTGTATTCACAGGCGCCCAGACGACACCCGTTTCCATGATAACAGTCTGAATGATGAGTGGGCACACGAGTGGCTTTACAGGAGATTGGCCTTGGACAGCTTGAAAGGAGCGAGGCGGTTAATCAGCTTCTCAGACATGCAGAGAGTTTATTAGCTGGAGTGGAGTGGCAGCGTTTTGTCAATGATTTGACGCTAAATAAAAATATTAGTATCACAAATACTTTTGTAAGTCTGCGGACGCCTTGAATGAAGGCGTTCAAAGTTGGCCCCACCTCCCCGGCTCAACGAGGGTTACGGTGCTTCCCAGCGGGTGAAAGCCAACCTCAGATTCACTCTCGTTATGGAACGAGCTTTGTCTGCTTGGCGTTTCGCCCTGCTTTTTTCCAGGGAGTTTATTCAGCATTGTGTCCGCTGTTTTCGTAGCTTTCTCTTGGATGCGTGCTTACGGTCTGGCACCTGGTCGCTACGTTTTTAATGAGGTTGACGAAAAGGGGTCTATAGCTGGGAACGTAGCAGCGCAGTGTGTGTACGGTTTATTTGTTCGTGAATAAATGCTACAACTCCTCAAGACCCAAGCTAAGTTCCTGTGTCTTGCTTGCCACCTGCTGATTAAAGTGAAGGGAAACCAGGCTCACTTAAGGTGGACTGACCTTTAAGGTGGACCAGCTATTCTCATTTTAGTACGCACAAAAAGTACCAAAGTAAGTACCAAAAACTATCAAATATCAAGAGTTGGTATCAAATTCGTGGTCAGATTCTTAAGGCGTTTTTAGTTATTAGTTATTCCGCAATCAATTTCCTGACCCAAATCAGGAAAAGAGTTAGTTGATTAATCGATTATTGATCAACAGATAATGAATGGACTACAATTCTGATCGTCCTTTCAGTTCCAGGTTCTCAATCAATCAAAAGATTTTCCTGTTTCATATCATCGTAAACTAAATATCTTTGAGTTTTGACTTCACGGAGGGTTTTTGGAAGGTGCGATGGACAGTTTTCTGTCATTTTTATAGTCAGTTAATGGTTTAGTCAAGAAAATAATCATCGAGATTACACAGGAAGAAAAAGAATCGTAAATTGCTGCTCAATGTTAGCCTGTACTACTATATGTAGGTAAAGTTGTTGTATGGCTTCATGTGTTCAGAGATCATTAAACACTCACATTGACAGGTTTAGCATATTTTAAAAATAGGTTTTCTAGAAAAACATATTCCTCAAACTAAGGTATTGATAAAAGTCTAGTTTTGGTATCTATCTATCCTGTGCAGGTAAAACCGAGCTTAGTTTAAATCCTGCTTGCACAGTTTGTCTCAGATAACGGCGTCGTGTCGTGTCTGTGAAACAGCTTTGATGCAGGAGGGAGATTCTAAATTAACCTTGTAACCCAGAGAAGGTCGTAATAAAAGATCTACAGTACATTACATTAACAAGCTCAGACCCAAGTTCTCAGTATTCAGTATATCATTCCATCATGGTATACATTTACTTGATGAAATTATTTTATCTTTATTTCTTTTATGACTCTGGTGGTCAACAGTGAGTGTAAAGGAAAGAGGGTCATACCTGTTCTCCTTTACTGTCGTACGATGTGAAGGTCGTCTCTCCAGCAGCACTTTGTCTTTCTGGTGTCAGCGCTCCGTTTTAATGTGATGTCATAACAGTTAAAGGCGCTAAAAGAGATGAGATAAAGATTAATGCAGTTAATTTAAGGCTCGTCTGTGAGGTCAGTGAGCGCTCCCTGAAATAAAGCTGCCGGAGGTAGAGTTGGCTTAAAAAGAGGCCGGTGCCTTTAACCAAACATTAACTTTTAATATCAAAATGCTATTAAAAAAATGCAATGGTTGTTCCTTTCCTCTGACGACAGACACATTTATATAGACCGTTTCAGTGGAATTGCTTTGCTAGGCAACAGCCTGGGTTCAGATTACCTTCCTGTCAGTTTATGGTTGACCACACTAACATGCTATTTAGTACGCTAAAACAGTATGTGAGATATTTTAGTATGGACGAAACCTTTAGTATGAAACCAAAAGTACGCTAATTGCATACTATTTCTGGTGAAATATCCCACAATGCAGTGCAGTAGTGACGACAACGTTCATAACAGACGTTGACGGACGGCTCTGTAACAACAATAACGCTTCAATTTAACTGTAAGTATAAGATTTCACTTTGCTAGGGGTAGTATATATATTTATAATTCAGACTTTGATTCTCACAAACTGTTGGCACAGGTTACCATAGTTACACGTCTCCAACCGGCAAGGAGGCTCTCAGGAAGCGACGACGTTAATTACAGATACACACTACTGATTATTCACACAAAAGTATGTCGAACAATAGTGTGCATATTGAGTATGTACTGTAGTGCACAGTATGTGATTTTGGACGAAGTATTCGTCATTTACAGACACTGCAACAGGAAATAAACTCTCTCTAAATCACATTGTCTCTTCTAACCTCAGACAGTTTGATTGTTAGAGGTTTGAAATGATAGAACTTCCCATTATTTCACGGGAAAAAAAATTATTAGGCTATAATTTTGTGCAGCAGAACACGTTGTTTTCTTCTTTCCTACCTTGTTAATTAACTTACAACCATTCAGATTTATCTCACAACCCCTAGGGCTCCCGACCACTGCCTTAAAGAGGAACAATACACACCATGTCAACTGAACATCAACCAGGTGAACACTGTACATCACTAGGTTAGAATGACCCATCAAAAAATATATCCAGAGAGTAGAGTGCATGACAGAGGATACAAATATAATCTGTAAAATATGATGTCTCTCTACCTTCAAAGCCGTCTGGAAGTCCAACAACGTAATAAATCCTTTAAAACTGAATCACAATGGTCCAACATTTAAGTAGTAGTCCATTTGATTTCATTTAGGCTTCAACAGTGGGGTGTTGCTCCATCCATTTGTTGCCGGTCATATTCATGAAATACATTCAGCCACAGTTTGGACAGTTTCTGTCACGCTGTGTGCTGACTGAGTGAACGCAGCTGCCAGCGGTCTGCAATCACTGAGAGACAATCAGCTGCTGATCAGAGTCAGGGAGGACTTCTAATTCACAAATTAAGAGCTGAAATGTGGAGCTCAGGCTACGTTCCAGATCACATACTTCTTCCTTTTAGCTGCCCTTACAAAGTACGTACTGTTGCATGCAGTATGAGTACATTTGGGACATACTACTTCATCATAACATTGCGTCTTGAACTTTGACCTTCTTCCTCTTATATCTGCAGTGAAAAGGATTGTGGGTCAGAATGGCCAGAAAAGCAATCTGGCTTGCATACTGCAAAATACGATGGGATGTAGTAAGTAGGGCCGTCAATCGATTAAAATATTTATTCAAGATTGTCCATAGTTAAACCCAAATTAACACATTTTTATCTGTTCAAAATGTACCTTAAAGGGAGATTTGTCAAGTATTTAATCCTCTTATCAACATGGGAGTGGACAAATATGCTGCTTTATGCAAATATATGTATATATTTATTATTGTAAATCAATTAACAACACAAAACAATGACAGATATTGTCCAGAAACCCTCACAGGTACTGCATTTAGCATAAATAATATGCTCAAATCATAACACGGCAAACTGCAGCCCAACAGGCAACAACAGCTGTCAGTGTGTCAGTGTGCTGACTTGACTATGACTTGCCCCAAACTGCATGTGATTATCATAAAGTGGGCATGTCTGTAAAGGGGAGACTCGTGGGTACCCATAGAACCCATTTACATTCACATCTCTGGAGGTCAGAGGTCAAGGGACCCCTTTGAAAATGGCCATGACAGATTTTCCTCGCCAAAATTTAGCCTAAGTTTGGAGCATTATGTAACCTCCTTTTCGACAAGCTAGTATGACATGGTTGGTACCAGTGGATTCAACAGGTTTTGTAGTTTCATATGATACCACTATCTTCACTCTGGCTTTAAGACTGATTCCACTACAACCTAAAAATAGCAGGTTGCGTTAATGCGTTGAAGAAGTTAGTGGCGTTAAAACAAATTTGCGTTAACGCGTTATTATCCTACTAGCCCTAGTAGGAAGACATCCTGGTATTTTTGGCGTACTGTAGTTGTACTACTGTATGTATTGGGACATACTAAATACAGCAGTATGGTAGTATGGGTATTGGAAGGCACAGTAAGTGTTAAACATTTAACATACTGTAGTTGTCATGTGAAAAGCACCAACCGCTGGTCACTTTCATTCACATCAATAAAACAGGTGTCCAGAATCTCACATGAACTAATGAGCTTCTAGTCTTCATTAACATACTGAGAAGAACGTAAAGAGCCTGGAAGTCCATATTGGTCTTGTTGTTGTTTTTTCCTCCCAACACGAGTTAATTAATTCAGAGTACAATATCCACGCTGCTGCTGCTCATGGTGTTTATTTCTACATTCAAACAGTCTCCTGGGTTCAGAAAGAAAAACACAACCATCAGCTCCACTTTACTTGTTTGATCAGCAGCTGAACAAACTCAGATTGTGAAGCTATTTCAGAGAATGTGACTAAAATAAACAGTATCTATAAAGTGGGCCATAGTTATTTTACTCACTAAACATGCAAATTAGCTCCTGATTCTGACTCGTCGGCTGATACGTCCCCCCCTGATGCTGGTAAAGCTGTTATTGCAAACTGACTCATGTATCTGTGACTTGTTTATATGAACGTGAGATTCTCTGACCAAACACACAACCCCTGAATGTGAAGTCATTTTCTCTCCAAGAGCTGAATTTATCTTTTCACCCCTCAGTGCCCTGGCCTCCTCTTTAGCAGAGGAAGGAGACATAAACACTGTGTGACAGCTCCTTCACAGTTTTGAGGCGTAGGAAGGGAACATCTTTCATGCTAAATATAGATCCTGATGAAGCGCCTGCATGCATACGTATAGCTCTGCTGCTGCTGCTGTTTGGCCCTCGCCGTCACCTCCTGTACTATGTGATGCTGCGTGCATACTCTCCTGTACTATGTGAAGCTCCGTGCATACTCTCCTGTACTATGTGATGCTGCGTGCATACTCTCCTGTACTATGTGAAGCTCCGTGCATACTCTCCTGTACTATGTGATGCTGCGTGCATACTCTCCTGTACTATGTGATGCTGCGTGCATACTCTCCTGTACTATGTGATGCTGCGTGCATACTCTCCTGTACTATGTGATGCTGCGTGCATACTCTCCTGTACTATGTGATGCTGCGTGCATACTCTCCTGTACTATGTGATGCTGCGTGCATACTCTCCTGTACTATGTGAAGCTCCGTGCATACTCTCCTGTACTATGTGATGCTGCGTGCATACTCTCCTGTACTATGTGATGCTGCGTGCATACTCTCCTGTACTATGTGATGCTGTGTGCATACTCTCCTGTAGTATGTGATGCTGTGTGCATACTCTCCTGTACTATGTGATGCTGCGTGCATACTCTCCTGTAGTATGTGATGCTGCGTGCATACTCTCCTGTAGTATGTGATGCTGTGTGCATACTCTCCTGTACTATGTGATGCTGCGTGCATACTCTCCTGTACTATGTGATGCTGCGTGCATACTCTCCTGTACTATGTGAAGCTCCGTGCATACTCTCCTATACTATGTGATGCTGCGTGCATACTCTCCTATACTATGTGATGCTGCGTGCATACTCTCCTGTACTATGTGAAGCTCCGTGCATACTCTCCTGTACTATGTGAAGCTCCGTGCATACTCTCCTGTACTATGTGATGCTGCGTGCATACTCTCCTGTACTATGTGATGCTGCGTTCATACTCTCCTATACTATGTGATGCTGCGTTCATACTCTCCTATACTATGTGATGCTGCGTGCATACTCTCCTGTACTATGTGATGCTGCGTGCATACTCTCCTGTAGTATGTGATGCTGCGTGCATACTCTCCTGTAGTATGTGATGCTGTGTGCATACTCTCCTGTACTATGTGATGCTGCGTTCATACTCTCCTATACTATGTGATGCTGCGTGCATACTCTCCTATACTATGTGATGCTGCGTGCATACTCTCCTATACTATGTGATGCTGCGTTCATACTCTCCTGTACTATGTGAAGCTCCGTGCATACTCTCCTGTACTATGTGATGCTGCGTTCATACTCTCCTATACTATGTGATGCTGCGTTCATACTCTCCTATACTATGTGATGCTGCGTTCATACTCTCCTATACTATGTGATGCTGCGTTCATACTCTCCTATACTATGTGATGCTGCGTGCATACTCTCCTGTACTATGTGAAGCTCCGTGCATACTCTCCTATACTATGTGATGCTGCGTTCATACTCTCCTATACTATGTGATGCTGCGTTCATACTCTCCTATACTATGTGATGCTGCGTTCATACTCTCCTATACTATGTGATGCTGCGTGCATACTCTCCTGTAGTATGTGATGCTGCGTTCATACTCTCCTATACTATGTGATGCTGCGTGCATACTCTCCTGTACTATGTGATGCTGCGTGCATACTCTCATGCAGCCTCCCCTCCCTCTCACAGAAATGCTGCAATGCGTCTCCCTCAGCCAAGACTGGGTCAGTGTAACTCAGCTAGCAGCGACAGCCGGAGGAGCGTCCCCATAGCAACAGCCAATGAGGCTGACGGCTGAGGGATTATTTTGCGTTATTGTTGTGATTGTAGCGTATTTCCAGGATTAAACCTCGTCGGGGGGGGCTTTAGTTAGGGCCAGTGGAGATATAAGATGGCAAGTGAGCTGAAGAGGCGACGGGCGGGGTTGAGGATGCTTACAGAGGCCGTAGCCTACCGTATGGGCAGAGTAATGGTGTTGACAGATGCTGGATGAAGGGCGTTGTATTGTCAGTAAATGGTGATGGTCATATTCAGCATTCTCATACTGGCAAACATTGTTTTCACATAATTTAAACCTTCAACAAGCAGCTCAGTTTACAGCAAATTAAACATCCTATAGAGTGTTTATTAATCTGTTACACATCCTAACCAGCAGCATGACAGTATAAGCAACCAGCTCATAGTAATGAGTGATCCTCTGGCCTTTCATCTAGTGTCATCGTCAGCTCAAAATTTAAATTTGTCTACCATATTTGATTATAATCCAAATACCTGCAAAACTAAAGATATTCCCATCAGCTCGGCTGCACTGTGTTAGTGCTTATTAGCAAATGTTAACATGCTAACACGCAAGGCTGCATTAAAGCATGAAGGGATCCGGGGCTGTAACTTTTTCATATTTCAAACAGATCAGGTTTGACGGCAGTACGTCATCCAGAGTAGGCTCTCATGACCACGCCCCCTTTTGGGGGAAACTAATCCCGCGTCCCTCATCAATGGAAACAGAGTAAACAGAGGAAGTTGAAACATGTCTCCAAACTTCTACTTTAAACAAACCGCTAATAGTGATAACGCTATGCTGAAGAGTTGCTGTGTAGCTGGTTGCACCAACAATAAATCCAAAAACACTGATCTCTGATTTGCTCCCGTGCCATGTCCTAAAAAAGATCTAATAGAGGAGCTTTATGGCTCCAAGCTATAGACTAGACCGGTATGGCATCATCTCCGAGGCTGTGCTCCCTTTTGGGGGAAAGAAACTCGCTGTCACAGGAGAGAAAATGCTGAAAGCTGTTGTGTAGCGGGTTAACGAGGCTCATACGATACATGAATATTCACTGTCAGTGTGCTAAATCGCTAAACGATGCTGGTCTTACATTAACGTTATATAACTAAATCTCAGCCTATAGATCAAACAGTTGGCTGTTAACACGTTTACAGACAACACTTAGCCTAACGGGATTCAATCAAATATCCAAACATGTACGTCAAACTGCATGAACTCTCTGGGATCTTGGGTTTTCTTTCCCCCAGAAGGGGGTGCGCCCTTGACTTTTTGCGAAGCACCCGAATGTCTGATGTATACAGCTACTTGAAAAAATGTTTTTTACTCTACTGGCAGGTTGTGTCGGAGTAAAAACCCTGCTGCTGTTGCGTCTTTACGTGTGGAGCACAACTTCTCCCTGTGAATTTTATTTTTATCCACCCCCCAACTTTCAAATCGCCACTAGGAATAAAACTAAAGTTATGTGGGTGTGAACAATGTTTGCCTCTGTAACTCAGTGATTATTAGTTAGTTGGTGTCGTCTTAATGATTTTTTTTAATCTGTGTTTCCTGCAGGCCAGCGGATTCTCCGGTATCAGAGTGATGTCCTGGAGACAGTGGTGTTGGTGAACCCATCAGAGGAGACCGCCGCCTCAGAGGTGAGTCACACCTGGACAACACCGACAGCAGGGTGATGATGAGCAGATGCTCTGACTCCTGCAGGACATGTTCTGTATTTTTATTTAAATCACACTGAGGAGTTTCAGGTGTTCAGTCTGGATCCAACTTGGTTACGCTCATTATATGAAGAGCTCAGCAGCACCTGTTTGTTCATCATTCAGCCCCAATGGGAGGTCCATGTCTCTCCTGCTAGTGATCATCACTCAGTTGATTAGCAGGAAAACACTCAGTGTGAGACGCAGACACTTCTTGGTGTTATAAATAAACCCACTCAGATGCCTCAGATTTGACTGTCAGTGTGGAAACTGTCAGTTGTTAGTGAAGCTTTTGACTGCTGGTGAAATGAGTTCATCTTGTAGTTTTCATTATTGTTTTTTGTCTAGAGTAGTATGACAAGTTATTTGTAATAAACCTGATCCTTGAACCTGCAAAAGAAACCCTGTTTGTTTGGAAATACACAGCACTGTGCACGGTGTACTCTACAGTACTTCTGCATTTAACACTTATTCTTAACGCTGCAGCAACTTCAGCTTCTCAGTGAGACACAGTGATTCATCATTTACTAAAATAACGTGTGCCTTTTGCTGACTGAAATTAAAAGAAACTTTTCCAAACAATCTATTTTGGGTATGAAGCAGTAGTGATTGCATTAGAATAGAAACTGAGTGAAACTATTCAACTCTTAGGATGTAATTTTAGACTGTTACATTTATATTTGGTGTATGATTTGTTCTTCAAAATGAACGTTTGACCTTTTGTCTCATTCTCATTGTGATGCATTATAATACTTTGATTTGAATTCTTCAAAAATGTCTTAGCTTTCCATTCATCATTCTTATCAGTCAGTGTCTCCGTGTTGCCTGGATGAAATCAATTAGAGGACAAATCGAGCAGCTCTCAAACTCAAATGAAATGAAATATTGCAGCTCGGTGTATTCCCGATCAACACATTCTCACTTCCAACTTGTCAAATACCGCAGCTTGGTCAGTGGCCCTACACGTCAAACTATTACGCTCTACTGTATACACCCCTCTAGCATCAGTTTTGCACTTCAATTCCTGATCGTTATATGCAAACACTGTCTTTTCAGCTTGGTTAGGTTCAAACCCTTTACACACTGGGGCCGTGACGAATTAATGACAGGAAAATGCTGAATATTTGCCTGTGAATATTATATATCTAGAGCTTTTATTGTGAAAGGTAACGGAAGGAGTGGATCTGGTCTGCGCTGCCTTTGCGAAGGTTGAATGGAGTAATAAAGTTTGCCATCCTGGTTCGGACTTGGGAGCCTCCATGTTTCATAAATATAGGCTCAACTCGTTCCTCACAACGTGATTGGTTGATGCCTTTATTCGCGGTACGAAAGTTTAGAAAAATCAACCTCATTCAGAAAAAAAATATTTGGCTTTTTCGCCACGTAATATTCACGTTTTGTGTGAAAGTGCTCATGACAAAAACAGCAGCTTGAAAAGATATACTGACGTGCGAATTTATCACACAAAAAATGCCCCCCAGTGTGTAAAGGCCTTTAGGCAACAAAACTACTTGGTAAGGTTCAGAGAAAGATCGTCATGCCACGCAATGTCAGGTAACCTACATAACTACGCTACGTAGTTACTTACTACTATGTAACGAGACTTCCTCCTTTACTCCCACCATAACTATGGCCACGTATAGTGTCATACTTTGACACGTAGGGCCACTGATCAAGCTGCCATATTTGAGGACTTGGGAGTGTGACTAGGCTGTCATGGTACATGTGAGATGATGTGAGCGTTGTTCTTTGGGGAATCGTACTGTTAACCAACTAAACTGATTATATTTGGCCACTTGGATTTTCCATCTTTCCAGTACAGTAGCCTGAATTTGACTCTTTTGTTCTGATGTTGATGACTTACAGAAGATGTATTATTACACAGCTTTAATGTTAGCTGTTGTTATAGTTGTTATTCTGTACTCTACCCAGATCCGCTCTCTGATCACGGACTTTGCTGGGAATAAGTTGCTGATACTGAGCGGCCAGAGCTCTGAGCAGGGAGGTGACGTCCTACTGCAAGGTGGAGCCTTCACCTGGCAACACTTCTCCGACATCGTCTCCAACCCTCAAGTAAGCCGCTTTCTCTCCACATACGTCTTTACAGTGTATGGATTGACTTTTATAAAGCTTACATAGACACATTCTTTAGGTTGTTTTTCACTGTTACTGTGTTTCCCAGGTGATTGAACTCCTGTCCAAGGCCTCTCCAGCGCAGCCGTCCAGGCTTACTGTTTCCTGTCAGGGAGACGGGGGCTGGAGCTCCCTGGGCCAAAGCCAGGAGCAGCAGTCGCTTCAAAATCTTCTGGAATACCGCCTGAACCCCGAACCTCACCTCCCCGACATGGACGGAGTCACGGAGTTCACCGAGTATGTCTCGGAGACGGTGGATGTGCCGTCGTCCTTTGACCTCCTGGAGCCCCCGACCTCTGGAGGTTTTCTGAAACTGTCCAAACCCTGCTGCTACATCTTCCCTGGAGGCAGGGGAGACTCCGCTCTGTTCGCCGTCAACGGATTCAACATCCTGGTGGACGGAGGGTCTGATCGGAAGTCTTGCTTCTGGAAACTGGTTCGCCACCTGGACAGGATCGACTCTGTCCTGCTCACCCATATCGGTGCGGACAACCTCCCCGGCATCAACGGGTTGTTCCAGAGAAAGATTGCAGAGCAGGAAGAGGAGCGTAACCAAGGCTCTAGCTCCAGCAGCAACGGCGAATGGATGAAGAACCTGATCTCTCCTGAGCTCGGGATCGTGTTTTTCAACGTCCCGGAGAAGCTTCGGATGCCGGAGTCCACGCTGAAAGTGAAGCGAAGCATTGAGGAAGCGTCTCTTACGTTGCAGTACCTCAACAAGCTCGGTATCACGCCAGAGCCTCTTCACAGGGTAGTCAGCAACACCATTGAACCCATCACACTGTTCCACAAACTTGGCGTTGGGAAGTTAGACATGTATGTCTTAAACCCTGTGAAAGAGAGCAAAGAGATGCAGTTTCTTATGCAGAAATGGGCTGGAAACAGCAAAGCCAAGACGGGGATAACGATGGCCAATGGAAAAGAAGGAGAAATATCTGTCCCCTATTTGACATCAGTTACCGCTCTCATCGTTTGGATTCCTCACCGTCCAACAGAAAAGATAGTCCGGGTGCTCTTCCCTGGAAATGCACCGCAGAATAAAATCTTCGAGGGCCTCGAGAAGCTGAAACATCTGGACTTCCTGCGATACCCAGTGGCTACCCAAAAAGACATATCATCTGGTGTACCTCCTCCCATCATCAAACAGACTAAAATGAGATCAAGAACTGACAGCAAAGAGAGTCTCAAGTCTTCGCCCAAACCGCACTCCAAAACAACAAAGAAAGAAGCCAGCGGGCCGGAGGACGAGTCCAAGAGTGAACTCACTAAAGAGAATAAAGTGGAAAAGAAGGAAGAGAAGAAACTCAAGAGTGAAAGTCTAAAAGCCACCAAACAACAGAAGAACAGCGAGGTGGCCCCCGTGGCAGCCAAGACCGAGAAAAAGAAAATATTGAAGGACAAAACCGTCAAGCACGAGAAGGCGTCCAAGATGGATGAAAAGAAAGACAAAGAGAAAAAAGAAATTAAGAAAGAGAAAGTGAAGAAGGATGAAAATATAAGAAAAGAAGAGAAAAAGGAAAGTAAAGCCAAGGAGGATAAAAAGAAGGACCCGAGTAAACCGGAGCTGAGAAAAATCACTAAACCTGACCTGAAGCCGCTCACACCTGAAGTGAGGAAAACTCTGCATAAGGCTAAGACTCAGGCTAAGCCCAAGACGGACAAGAATAAAGCAGTTAAAGAGGATGAGAAAAACATGACAAAAGCACATGAGAAGAAGCCAGTCCCAAAGAACATCCCCGAGGAGATCGCAGCAGCGGCTTTGGCTGACAGGTCCATTGTGTCCTCACCAGAGGACCTCACTGAGGACTTTGAGGCTCTGAAACAGGAAGAGCAGTGTACAGTTAAGACTGAGCCGATCCAGAACGATGTGATGTTTGGGCATTCACTGTTCACAGATACTAAACCCCCTTCCTTAGTTTTCCCTGATGAGAAAGTCATATCCCCAGCCACGGAGATTAAATCGGCTTCACCCAAATCCCCTGTCAAACCGACAGAAGACAACATAGACAAAGGCCCTCCAGCACACGCTGTAGCCACTGACAAGAAGGAAGCAAGAGATGGCTTTGACAAGAAGAACGAAGAGGAGAAAATGGAGAAATATGGCAAATACTCTGCAAAGGACGACATAAGAGACAGATCAAAGAAGAGTGACAGCTCAGAGGAGGAGGGTGACGTCATTGAAAAAGCCGACCTCGAAGGAACGGAAGATGACGAGGTCCTGAAATATAAAACAGAGGAGGCGAAAAGAAATGGAAAGGAGTGGGACAGCAAGCCGACCGAGGCGAAATCTTCATCAACCGCGGCACTGTCTGGGCAAGTCGCAGCCTCCGCCTCGGAGCTGTTCTCCTTCATCCAAGACGAGACCATCCCCGGCTACTCCGAGACCGAGCAGACCATCTCCGATGAGGAGATCCACGAGGAACCAGAAGACAGGATCCCACAGCTGCGCTATGACGTGGGCTCCTATGACATCTCAGTCCCTGACGTCCCCGGTACCTTTGACTCCATGCACGGTATAAAAGAGATGAAGAGCTCCGCTGTGTCTGACATCAAACCCAAAGCCTTCATGGGAGGTCACGAGCATGAGCTTGCACCGTACCCCGCCATCATCGCTGCTCCTCTGGCAGAGGAGGAGCACATCTCCTCAGCGACATCCATCACGGAATACGACAAGCTGTCGTCCTTTGCCACGTCGGTCGCCGAGGACCAGTCGATAACCTCTGTGACGGCGCCTCAGACCGAGGAGGTTGGGAAGAACTCTCTCTTACTGGACACCATGAACAGTATCCCGTCACGCGCCGAGGCTGCCCTTGGGAAGGACTACCTCCACTCAGCGGGAACCATCTCACCCACTTCCTCTCTGGAGGACGACAAGTGCTTTAAGTCTCCTTCCTCTGATGAGTACCAGCCCAACGTTCCTGAGATGGAGGGTGACGCAAAGATCAAATCAGTCCACGAAGAAGAAGACGACGAGGAAGACGAGGACGAGGACCAGACTCCGAACGTTGACATCCCTCTGGGTAAACTCCAAGAGGGCTACGAACAGGCAGCCTTCATGATGCTCCAGGAGAAGCAGAAATCTCCCTCTGCCACTTATTCTCCTCCTCCTCCTCCTCTCTTCTCCAGCATGCAGCACTCTCCCACACAGGCTGCCAAAGAAAACCTCTTCAGCTCAGAGGGATTTAAAACTGGTGCTGATATAAAGCCGGTTTCACCCCCTTCATCTTTCTCCCCTGGGTTGGAGTCCCACTCCAGGCAGGAGAGCGAGGAACGATGTCTAAGTCCAGATGACAGCACCATGAAACTGGCCTCACCCACACAGTCAGTGCCCACAAGCAGCGGCTACTCTCCGACCGAAGAGAAACCCTTCAAGACAGAAGATGAAGCGGTGATCGATGTTAAAGCCGACACCCAGACATCGCTCATTATCTCAGACTGCACCGCCTTTATTGGAGGTGACAAGACAGCGTCTGAAGAGTCTGAAGAATCCAATGAGGAGGAAGAGGACTATTATGGCAAAAAGGATCTACAGCCCGCTGTGAAGGCCAAGCTTATGGAGGCAAAAGAGGGGTGCTTCTTGGACGACGACTTCAGCTCTGAGGCAAAATCTGCAAAGACAGAAACTGAAGTCAAGGGCTCGGACAAGACACAGGTGACTTTCAGCACAGAGGAGAAACCAAAACCTCAGGTGACGTCCTCAGATGAAGATGAAGATGAAGAGGAAGAGGAAGATGAAGATGAAAAAGATGATTTCCCAAGTGGGGTAGAGTCTCAGCCCTCACCAACAGATCAAAGCAAAGCAACAGACAGCACAGATGACGCTTTAAAAGAGGATGAGAAAAGTGTTCACTTCAGTCTCTATAGTAATGTTCCAGAGAGGGAGGGCAAAGAAAAGGCCATCTATATAAGACAGGACACGCCCTACGTGCACGGCAAGACATTCTCTTACAGCGACATTTACGGCTCTGTGGACTCTGATTCATATTGTCAGGAGTCCGTAGACAAAGTGGAGAAGGACAGTGCGAAGGGTGGAGTGGATTCGAAGAAACCCGAACCTTCGTCCCCGGTAACAGCCACGGATAAGATGTCAGAGAAGGAGGGATTCAACGGCAAAGAGTCCTCCGCCTCACCGTGGCTCGACTCCAAGAGCACTCCTGCTGTGCCTCCGTTTGAAGACGTCAAAGCAAAGGAGACATATGAATACAGCCCAGGCAGCCGATTCCCTTCAGTGGCCGATAGACCCGAAGCCTCGACCACGTCTTTATCATCAGAAAAAGACGCCTCTTTTAAAAGCCAGACCGACGGCACGAAGCCTCAGACGTACTCCTCAATGACGGCGTTTGATGTAGACATACCTGCCGCCCCAGGCTACGGCGACAAAGGAGCGTGTCTGGAGGTTGATATGCGAAAACTAACTGCAAAGGATGAGGAGGACTATGACGATGATTATGTCGATGAAGACGATGACGACGAGGAAGACGATGAGGACGACGACGACGACGAAGGTGCTGTTGATTCTGATACGGAGAAAGGAGCCAAAGAGAAGTCTGAGAAGGAAGTGAAGAGTCCAATCAGTGAAATGTTTGGCTCAAATAGGCCTGAATTTATGGTTTCTATGGCTGGATACGGATATAACAGCCAGGGGACGCCGGGCAGCTCTAGCTCGCTCGCAAAGGCCGAACACAAAGCTGAGACTGACTCCTTCGGTGGAAAGCCAACGGATTTGGGAGCTACAGGTTTCTCTGGTTACTCCTCAGGATTTGAGTACTCATATGGAGGTGGCGAGAAAGACTCATATTTATCAAGTCAGACCACAGACAAAGGGAAAGAGGATTTCAAATCAACAGAGGACAGTTATTACCAGAATGACAGAGCTGATCCTGATTTTGAGAAACAGAAGACACCAGACCTTCTGAGCAAGAAATCACTGGACTCAAGCTTTCAGTACACGACCACCGCCGCCCCTGGTTACTCCTCCTCCTCGGCCTACAGCTACTCCTCCTCCACCTCGGGCTCCCTCTCCACCAGCCGTCAGTTCGGAGAGGAACTGGGGACGCCTGCCGAGCCTCTCTTCGAGTACTCCTCCTTTAAAGATGAACACTCGCTGGTCATGGATACTCCCTTCTCTGGCTCCGCTGGCGCCAAAGACGACTATCTAGAAGTGTCTGAAAAACAGATCACAGCCACAACCACGGCTGAGTCCACCTCCGGTTTAGCTCGCTTCTCACCTCTCAGCCCGTTCGAGGAGGTCAAATCTTTCCCCTCGCTCTCGTCATCTGCCTTCGCTGAGGACAAGAAGGAGCATACGACTTCAGCAGGTGGAGTTACGGACAAAGGCCCTCAATCGGAGTGCTTCTATAAGCCTGATTGGTCTGAAGGGTCCAAGCTGGACTCAGCTGTTGGGTTTGGGGCCTCAGCAGGACCGTTCGCTCCACCTGCAGAGCTCTCCAAGGACAAAGAGGCAGCTAGCGCCGCTCTGTTTGGTGTCACCTCCTCACCACGCCCTGATATAGAAGGCAAGCATTACTTTGAGGAGACGGACAGCAGTGAAGAGGAGGACGAGGAGGCATACATGCGTGAGATGACTCGGAGGTCTCCTTCCGGCGGCCTGGCTGGCAGCCTCTCGTTTTCTGACAAGCCCGTTTCTCCAGCTGCCAGTGAAAAGACAGCTGGTGCCCTCCCTGATGTTCTGGGCTCCTACATGCCCTCACCTCTCCAGGCCAGCAAGCCGGACACAGTCAACGGCCCCACGGAGGTCAGCTCAAGCGTCACCCTCCCTGCTGGAGCAGCAGCGAGCGGTGCGGTGTCTTCAGGCCCACCCAAGGTGGAGCCCAGAGAGGGAGCAGCTTACAGGGGCTCTTTTGAGTGGGAGATGCCAAAGCCCCAGATGGGGATGGTGCCCGGAGACTCCCCTCCCCATTACCGCCACGATGACGAGTTCGAAGAGGAGTGTGAGATGGAGCCGGAGCACCCGGCCCGCCCGCTCTCACTCTCTTCAAACGATCAACCGTTTCGCTCGCCGTTCTACGCTGAAGAGTGCAGCCAAGGAGGGCAGGATGACGACGACGACGACGACAGCGATCAGGATCTTGCTGGCGATGTGCCCAGGGGAGCCACCTCCTCTTATACCAGCCGCAGCTCTCCTGGATATTCCTCCTCCGAGTACCGGCAGCCCAAACAGGACCTCTCACCGTCCTTCATCAACCCATGCATGCGCCAGTTATCCAGCGACGAGGATGACGAGGAGCACGGACGCAGAAGCGACCAATCGCAGGAGGCCGATGAACACGATCTGTCGGTCAAGAGACGCGATCACAAGCAGCCCCATCATCACAGCAGCTCTCTGCACCAAGCCGGAGGCATGCCGGCAGGGCTGGGTCTGGCCACCGAGGACACACCGCCCACCTCCGTCAGCGACTCTTTAGGCTCGCAGTCAGACTCTGATGCGCCTCCAGGAACCGAGGAATACCCCTCGGTCACCGGCGAAGGCAACATGGACTCAGATGAGGATGCAGACTACATGCCCGTCGATAAAATAACTGCCTCTGGAGGAGGCGGCCATCATTCCTCTAAGAAGAGCAACGACCCTCCTCCTGCTCCGCTCATGGACCCCTCCCCTCACCCCCCACGCCCAGACGTGTGCATGGTGGATCCTGACACTTTGGGTAACGGCTTAGTTAAGAAGGAGCCGAAAACCAAGGGCTTAAAGAAGACTTCGGGGAAAACCAAATCAGCATCCCCGGCGAGGCGCAAGAGGTCTCCCATGCCTGTCAAACAGACGCCGTCTCCTCGCAGCGCCTCGCTGAAGAAGAAGGAGGCGGACAAGAGCTCACGTATGTCCCGTCTGTCAGATGGACAAGGCTCCAAAGACGACGACCTCTCCAGGTCGAGCTACAACCCCGGCAAAGGGCTGACTAACGGTGTCAAGAGCAGTTCAGGTGAGCAAACGGCATTAAAAAGATCCTGAAAGCTTTTCAGATATAAATGAGGTTTAATTCTATAAAACAGATTTAGTAAGCGACAGTTTCGTTCTCCCATCCAGGCTCTCAGAAGTCCGGCTCTGCAGCTGCTCCCGGCCTTCCTATTTATGTGGACTTGGCCTACATTCCCAACCACTGCAGTGCCAAGAACGTGGACCAAGAGTTTTTCAAACGCATTCGCTCTGCGTACTACGTGGTGAGCGGGAACGACGCGGCAGGTGGTGAACCCAGCCGAGGAGTCCTCGATGCACTGCTGGATGGCAAAGCTCAGTGGGGATCAAACCTACAGGTAACAACTTCTGTTCTAAGATGATCAGCTTATTTCTGTGTGTTTCAGAGTTTCAAATGACCTCCTGCCTTAGAGTAAACGTTTTTATGTTTTTAACATGGTATCAACTCTGATTGTTCTTTGCATGTTTGAAGATTTTGTCCCTGCAGGCCTATGGAAGACGGAGCCTGCCAAAATCAAAATAAATGAATAAATAAATGACTCGATAAATAAATAAATATCATTAAATGTAGCAAAAATAATATTAAAAACAATTGTGACATAAATTGATATTTCTGTTTTAATTTGATTCTTTATTTATTTATCCCTTATTTATTTAGTCTTCTGTTTCATTTTCTCTTTAATTAATTATTTTTTGTTAATTTTTCAATAAATTTATTTCTGCATTTATTTATTTATCTGTGTATTTATTTTTGCATTTATTTTTTTATTTTTAAATGTATGCATTTATTTATTTATGTTTTTTGCATTTATTTATTTTTTTAATTTTGCATCTATTTTTATTTATTTTATATTTATTTTTAAATATATGTATTTATTCATTTATTTATGCACGATTTTCTCTTTGCATTTCACCCCTTATTTATTTCCCCAAACTTATATATTTCTGTATTCTTTTCTTTACACATTTCCTTTTACATTTCTTTATGCATTTCTGCCTCATTATGCATACATATTTATTTATCGAGCGCGTATATAACGGCTTCAGTTCCCCGTCAGAAAGGTCTATTTGACGGCGAGGTAAAGTGGTGAAAATATTCTAAATATAGCGTACACTTAAACTGATATTGATTTCTTTTAGGTGTCTAAAACATCCGAAAGATCCCTTTAATCATCTTGACTATCAGCAGGCAATATGTTGTGTGAAAAGCAGACTTTCTATTCCTTGCTGTCGCCCTCGTCCCACCCCTCCCTGCTCTTGCCCTCTCAGCCATGACGTTTCCTGATCTCTCGTCTTGTCGTCCCTCAGGTGACGCTGATCCCGACCCACGACACGGAGGTGACCCGTGACTGGTACCAGCAGACTCACGAGAGGCAGCAGGAGCTCAACATCATGGTGCTGGCTTCCAGCAGCACCGTCGTCATGCAGGACGAGTCTTTCCCCGCCTGCAAGATCGAGTTTTAACTTAAGTCTGTTGTTTCCTCTCTCCCTCCCCTCCTCCTCCTCCGCCTCCCGGCCTCCCCAGTGTAGATCTGGTTTTAATTGCTCTTCTCTTATAGCCTGATATGCAAATCTGCCTCTGCTTTGGGCTCTTTACCGAAAGCAGAAACAGACCTGGATAGCCGTCGATTTTCTTTCTAGATTTTTATTCATTTATATGCATGTTGTCATGGAAAATCACCATTTGTATTACAAAAGGTAGTTTTCTGACAACTATGTCCTCCATTACATTATTATGATTATTATGATTATTATGATTATTATTATTATTATTGTTATTATTATTATTATGATTATTATTATTATTATTATTATTGTTGTTATTATTATTATGATTATTATTATTATTATTATTATTATTATTATTATTATTATTATTATTATTTCTCCGTCCTGTGAAAGGGAGAGTTTTTACTTCTGTTCCTTAAATCGTCTTTTTCCCCCCAAAAAAACCTGCGAGACAATGATGTCTTTGTTTATTGGCCGAGACAAAACGCCCATTTTGTAAAAAGTGAAGAGCGTCATATCGGAAACATAACATCGGTTGCTTGTCGTCTAATTGGACTAAATCAAAGCACAAGTTTGCGCACCTTAACGCCAACAAAAAAATGATTTTTCTTCCACTGAATCCCAAAAATCATTCACAATAAAGTTGATCAGTTTAGACGATAGAAAATCCTCATTCCAGGCTAATCGTGATCCGCTTTACTTCCCTTTCTGTCTTTCTTCTAAAACAATGACAGTCCCAGTGTTGAACTTTGTGCCTCCTACTGACATAGTGAGATAGAACAATATGTCTTTTGAGTATATTTGCCGTAGCATAGGGAAGACCATATTCAGAAATCTGTATTGTAGTGATATTTCTACGGTTATCTCGATCGTCGCGGTAGGAACTTTCTCGGTGGCTGTTATTTCTTACGGTGGATTTGACGACTACGTTTCTCTCTATAATTGTTTCTGTAGTGTATTTTTTCCAGTGTATTTCCAGTACAACATATCGTTGCAGAGGATCATGAGGAGAACTGAAGGCAGAGGCGGTGATACAAGTACAAAAATCATCATCCTGATCTTTGGATTCTACCTGTTTCTATAAATATTTACATACAGAACAGCACTCAAAGCTCATCGAGAGGGAAGTCGACAAACCTCAAACCTGCGTCTCAAAAGATCTTTATACGAAAAGCTGTGTTAAAGGACGAAGAATGTATTCCACTACAACAATAGGAGCATGTGGTTGCGAGAGAGAGATTGTGTTAAAGGTGGTCGGTTGGATTGATGGTTAGAGGTTAGACTGTCACCCACATGTGCCTTTCTGTCCTGCTGTGCCAGAAGGGGAAATGTTTTCGTCGTAGTAATTTAAAAGGTGGTTAGTTGTGTGTGTGTGCGGAACATCCACGGCTCTGTGGCGGAGGGCTTCGGCGAGCTGGTCTCCTCTGTTGTTGTGAGTTTTTGTCGGTGAGAACGTCAGCGCACAAAAAAAAAAAAAGGTCCGAGTTGTACATATTGAGTGTAAAATGGCACTTTTAAAAAGTATTTCAGCCGTTAAGATTTCCTGGAGCTGCCACTCGAAGAAGCACAAACAGTAACCACTAGTGTGCAAAACTTAAAGGGGACGTATCATGAAAAACTCACTTCTTCAGTGCTTGTGTTCATACATCGAGTATCTGGAGCTCCTACCAACCCACAAACTGTGACACAACACAACCCAGTCAGTTGTTTGTGGGCTGTTAAGATCAAAAAACATGTGATTCATTCAGATTTGGTTCTGGCTATAAAGGATCTGTCTTGCATAAATATGACGTCACGTTCTCGTTGTAATCGGAGCGACTCGGGGAAAACAACACAGAAGGGACAAGACAAGACTGACGAAATCATGCAGGTTCACTAAAAACTCCCTTCAGCTCCCTTCAGCTCCCTTCAGCTCCCTTCAGCTCCCTTCAGCTCTCTTCAGTGGGGCCTCCAGCAGCGACGAGCCCACCCTGTGACCCCGGACTGACCAAAATGGAGGTGGAGAGCTCGACGCCCGGCAGCAGTGGCTCCTCCTCCCGGCGAGGAGCAGAGCTTCGCCTTGCTGCTCCGCTGGTCCCCGCTGGGAGCCAACACCGACACCACGCTGCTGGAGGTCCAGGCCGTATTGCTGGGCCCGCTGGAGAGAAGGGAAGGCACAAGAGAACCAGAACCAGGACTGAGCGGGGTCAGACTGTCAGACCCTGCTGCAGTAAAATGAGACGTTTTCTAAAGGGACTCTGGTGCTCGGAAACACTACACCACTTTAATCCGTAGGGACCGCCAAAACCAACACAAAATGATAATGAAAATGAAGATAATAAATAATAACTAACCTTGAACTTTAGGACTAGATGGAGAGATTATATCTCCACACTGGCCTGGGAACACCTCGGGGAAGTTTGGGGTCTCCTGCTGGAGTTTTTGCCCCCGCGACCCCACCCCGGATAAGCAGTTGAAGATGAGTGAGTGAGTCACCTTGAACTTGATTCATGACTTCATTACATTACTAGAACCTTAATCTAAAACAAATTACACACTGCATTTAAAGTAGCCTGTAAACTTATCACACTGAACTCCAAATGCAACCTTCCTACAAGTGTAGAGATACAGGATCCCTGCAGAACGGAAATACATGAACACTGAACACAAGACGGATCCTTTCTAGCCATAACCTTCAGATTTGGCTCCCCTTCCTATGTCACATGTGTCACCATATTTTCCTCGTCAGCCAATCAGAGCAGACCGGGCTTCTTAAAGAGACAGGCGCTAAAACGGAGCGTTTCAGACAGAGGGTGAATACAGGTATATTCAGACAGACAGTATGAGGAAAATGACGTGTTTTTTGAACATTAAATCATGTAAACATGTTCTAGTAGAAACCCAAAATTGAGCGTGATATGTCCCCTTTAAAGCGGTCTTAAATTTAGCAACATAAAAACGAACAATTACAGCATTTTGCACCGTTGTTTTTTCTTCTGGTTGCTTTTAATTATTGCAGAAAAATATCTCTAAAAATATTTTTTAGCCACAATCACCTCAACTTAATGCATCATTTAATCATTTAATTTCTTTCCTTTCTGTGGTAAATCAGTGGATGTTTTTTAAGTATCGACTTATTATGTGTAGACGTGCTTTTAATTTGATATTGATGATTTTATATTTTGATATAAGTACTTTAAATAGATTTTAACCAGGAACTAAACTAACTATCCAACAAATTACAGGACCAACACGCCTCACCAGGGTTGCTATTTTATGAACCACAGTAAAAAAAACTCTATGATATTTTACTGCATGCACGACGGATGCATGTTCAGACATAAAGGCATAAAAGCTCTTTAAAATAAAAAATTAAAAAACAAGCAGAGGGCTGCAGGAACCTCAGCGGCTCCAGCTGATTTGAATGTGAAGATGCAGATTACCTTTACGTTCTCCGTGGAGGACTTTTTGATCTCCTGGTTGCCTTGGTTACCGTGCATCATATGGTACATCTGACTCATCGGTCGCGGTGCATCTCGACTGTGCAGGGAAGAAAACCCACCAAACATTATGATTTCTGTCTCAGTATGATGTTACAGACAGTAGAGGAGGAGACGATGTTGAGGTTCCTATTTCCTGCTGATTTAAAAAAAATACCCACTAACGGCTCCTCTGATGAAAAAGGGTTAACCGTGACGTCAGTGTTTTCCTGTTAAACCCGTCTCTGTCAATGACAGCGTAATCTGCATTCCTATTTAATACTGCATCACTGTAAAGGCTAATAATAACAACTCACATATGAGCAGACCACTCAAAACCCAGACTGCCAGACACTCCTGTCAATACATTTTTATCTATAGAGGATTTCCTATTATTCACACTCTTTTCCAGACAAAGCTTAACACACACACACACTCACACACACATAACCGCTGCGTTTTCGTATCGTGCAAAAAATAAATAAAAACTATCTGTGTCATTCAGACTCATCTGCCGTGAAACAAATCATCATAAAGACTGTTGGTTTCCAGTGAGCCCTGCTTGTATACGTGCATGTGTACCTTTTTGAGTTTTCTCCTGTATTGTAATAGCTGAAGAAAAAAAACTGACTTAACATAGAACTTTTAAAAAAGATGTATATTTAAGAAGCTAAGCTGTGCGGTACTGAGGAGGCACATGTAACCTGGCTGTGCTGCTGTACTGTAAGGAAAGCCTTGTGATTGTTTTCGTTTTTTCTTTCTCCTCCTTTTTCTGCTTCATGGTTCTACTTTCATCTCTTGTTTTAAGTGCAATATTCTCTTTATCGCTCTTTAAATGCTTAAAAAAGGTAAAAAATAGAAAACAGATTTATTGTTGAAAAGGGAAAAAGTGTGGTGAAGACCAATAAAAACATCATTTACTGAACAAAAGGGTCTCCTTTGTTTTTTGTATCATTACATCACAAATGTTTTAAATTTTAAGTTTTTTTTAAATCAAACTGATCAGGGAACGTCATTTCTACTAACGTTTTAACTTGTGACCCTTTAAGCCGGAAACACACCAGGTAGCGGCGAAGTGTGGCTCGCCGCAATGAGCAGTACTCCTGTGTTAGTGTGCTTTTTCAGAACCGGAGGTTGCCGCCCAAATAGCCCTAAACACAAAGAAAAACTGGGGCTGATGGGAATGTTATTAGTTTTGCAGGTATTTAGTCATAAACTAAAGTATTGGACGCATTATTTGTTTGACCTGATGATGGCGCTAGATCAGGGGTCAGCAACCTTTATTATCTAAAGAGCCATTATAGGCAAAGAAAAAAAAATGTGATGAAGGTAACACAGTTTATAGTCTAAGTATAGAGTATATAAGTCTAATGCAGTGAGGGCCAAAGGGACAATGTACTACAGAGTATTAGGGCCACATTGAGGGGAAAAACATGACAAATAAAGTCATAACTTTACGAGAAAAAAGTCGTAATATTACTTTATTCTTGAAATCTCAGATTTCTTTTTTTTCATCAATGTGGCCCTACTACTCCGTCGTACCGTCGTACCATAGACCTACAACAATGATAAATAAAAAAATGAAAATGTAAACAAAAAGCAGTTATTCATTTCCATTTTTAAAAAATCCACAGGGAGCCACTGGAGAGGAGCTGAAGAGACGCAAGTCTTTTCAAAATAAAACTACTTAGTTAGGTTTAGGAAAAGATCGATTTGGTTAGGTTTAGGCAACAAACTACTTAATTAGGTTTAGGAAAAGATTGACTTGGTTAGGTTTAGGCAACAAACTACTTAATTAGGTTTAGGAAAAGATTGACTTGGTTAGGTTTAGGCAACAAACTACTTAATTAGGTTTAGGAAAAGATTGACTTGGTTAGGTTTAGGCAACAAACTACTTAATTAGGTTTAGGAAAAGATTGACTTGGTTAGGTTTAGGCAACAAACTACTTAATTAGGTTTAGGAAAAGATTGACTTGGTTAGGTTTAGGCAACAAACTACTTAATTAGGTTTAGGAAAAAATTGACTTGGTTAGGTTTAGGCAACAAACTACTTAGTTAGGTTTAGGAAAAGATTTGTGCAATTTGTCTTATATTAACTCCAGAAGTGCTGGAACTTAAGTATGTAAGTTACGTGACAAATAAATGAACTTTGACTTCTGGTTTCACCCGGGACACGAACATCGGACTCCTGTTGAAAGTCCAGAGGTTTTTGACCCACCCATCCACGCCGACCTCCTCCCTACGTGGCGTTCGCCGCTCTTTATACTTGCCGGTTCACAATTACGTGAATTACATACAAATTGATTTTGTGCCAACCATCATGAAAAAAATGTGAAATTTGTGTCTATGTACACAAATCAATCCTGACCCACAGATTGTGAACCAACGATCGAAGCTTTGCAGCCTCCAGTTTTCCTTCCTCCCTGCCTCAGAGTGTGAGGATGATGTAATCCAGCAGGACTGAGGAACAGTGTGGTCTTTGTTCTGACTCTGTTAAACCCGTTTTCAGCAGTCTGACGGTCTAAAGACCTGCAGGGTTGGAGGCAGCGAGGCCCCGCAGCGGCGCTGCTGATGATATGAGCTGTTTGTGATGCACAACAAGCCCAACAGAGTCGGCAGTGATTGGTGCAGCTTTCTGTTTCACTGTCTGGTCTTTGTGAAGCCGATTCTGAAGCTGGAGGACGGAACCGGCTGGAAGCTGGAGGACAATCCCCGCTGTGAGACGCTGCAATGACATCACCTCCTGGGTCACATGATGGAGGACGGAGAACAACAGATGTGACACTTCCCCCTTTTTCCTTCAGGAGGTGGAAAATA
Source organism: Sebastes fasciatus (assembly GCF_043250625.1). NCBI lineage: Eukaryota > Metazoa > Chordata > Actinopteri > Perciformes > Sebastidae > Sebastes > Sebastes fasciatus. Next base: position 4,055,986 of record NC_133796.1, on the reverse strand, counting down.
ACCAAATTCATTAAGTACATTTTGAGATACTTTACTAGAGCACTCTTATTTTATGTTACTTTTTACTTCTGCTCCCTTTCATTTCAAAGAGAAATATGGTACTTTTTACACCACTACATTTTATTTAACAGCTGTAGTTATTTTGCAGATTAACACTTTACATATAAACGTATGAATTTGTAAAATATGATGCATCGTTACAGTAAAAATAGATCAACTACCCAAAAGCATATAAAGAAGTAAAAATAGCTCCACCTCAATCAGATGCAATGTGATGATGCTACTCCTACCAAAAAGCACGAGTAATAATCTTCCAATTCTAATCTAACTATAGTATATTAATAAAATATAAAGTAACAGCCTGAATAATTAAAGGAAGGAGGTACATATCTTTACTATTACGTTTTAAATAACTGTGCTATTGCTACTTTACCATCTGAATACTTCAATCACTGGAGGAACATAGACATGTTTTAGAAAACTCTTTTTTAAATTTCAGACCATTACCTCAATAAAATAATAAATTGGCAAAATTCTTTTATTATTGTAAATCAATTAACAACACAAAACAATGACAGATATTGTCCAGAAACCCTCACAGGTACTGCATTTAGCATAAAAAAAAAACTGCAAACTGCAGCCCAACAGGCAACAACAGCTGTCAGTGTGTCAGTGTGCTGACTTGACTATGACTTGCCCCAAACTGCATGTGATTATCATAAAGTGGGCATGTCTGTAAAGGGGAGACTCGTGGGTACCCATAGAACCCATTTACATTCACTGATCTGGAGGTCAGAGGTCAAGGGACCCCTTTGAAAATGTCCAAAATTTAGCCAAAATATAGCGTAAGTTGTGAGCGTTATTTAACCTCCTTCATGACAAGCTAGTATGACATGGTTGGTACCGATGGATTCATTGGGGTTTTCTAGTTTCATATGATACCAGTATCTTCACTCTAGCTTTAAAACTGCAAGTTGTGTTAATGTGTTAAAGAAATTAGAATTTAAATACTACTGAAGTTCAGTCCTACTCAGGTGCTGCACTTCAGTATTATTTCTATTTTGGGAGAGCAGCTACTTTTCCTCCAGTACTTCAAGATGGAAATATTCTACTATTCACGAGGATGGTGGTTTTCAAAGGTCCTTGAGGGGGTCCCGAGCAAAAAGGGGAATCATTTATAAGTAACACAATGACAGTTTAGCGGTCCTAGATGTGAGAAAGTTTGGGAACCACTCCACTAGGATACACCATATATATATATTTACTTATATATATATTTACTTATATATATATTTTATATATATATTACTGGTCACATTGCAGGTTCTGATTTTCATCATAAGCTCATAAAATATCACTTTTCCTCTGCGTCCTTCTTGCTTTCCTTTTCTTTCCTCCTCAACTTGAACTGATCATCACTCTGACTGGTGACCTTCACACTGCCATCACACACTGTGATAACGCTGACTCCACACATTTACCTCAAACAGATTTACTCCAACAGAGTAACGCTGTCTGACTTCAGGAGGTGATTTACCTGCTGAGGTTTGATCATCATCATCATCATCAGGGAGAAACACACGGTCTGTTCACATCCTGTTGGTCTGGGACTGGTTTTATGGTTTGGATTGGACTCCTTAGTTCAGGTCAATGCTACGGCATATATTGATATTGTTTGTTCATTCCTTCCCCGTTGCAACATGACGGCTCCATAAAGAAACGCTTTTATCAGTTTGTTGTGGAAGAACCTGACTGACCTTCACACAGCTCTGACCTCAACCCCGATGCTCTTTTGTCTGAATGGGATCAAATGGTGGAAATCCTGAAACCAGAAGAGGCCGTTTCAGCAGCAGATTGATGCTCGACGTGACATGTTTCAACAATCATATATGGATGTCATGTTTGGGTCCACATGCTTTTGTGTAAGACATTTTTCCAGATTTCAAATGATTGTACGAAATGAGGTTACGGAAACTTGATTGGCTTTTTCATCATAATTTGTGTGGATCATATTTCTATGACGGCGTATTAGGGCCATTGTTAGTTAAATTAAATAAATAATAATAACAGAGCTGGAGAAGGGGAGATTGAAGTGGTAAATGATGACTGCAGCGGGTGAAACATTATTAAAAGACCAAAAATAAAGATAGTGATTATGTCTGTTATTGGCGATGTACAACTTGGTGCTATGAGTCGCTCTCAGACACTTTCATATCGTCAAATTAGCTCTCAGAGGAAAAAAGGTTGGAGACCCCTGCTCTAAGGTAACGGAAACACAATTCTTAGTTTCAGGTGATTATACACTAATGAAAACATAGTTTTTCTTTAAATGAATCTTAACTTTAAAGGTCCCATATTATAGAAAGTGAGATTTAAATGTCTTTAGTTGTTATAAAGCCGGTCTGGGTGCTGAATAAATACAGTGGAAGTATCAAAACGCTCAATCAACGTAGAAATGCACACGGCCCGTCTCCAGAAACTGTGCCTTTAAACGAGACGTCAAATCTTCCTTATGATGTCACAACTATACATTCACGGGTAGAAGTGCTGCTAAACTCCGTGTACTTGACACACGTAGCGGATCCCTGGCTGCAGATACGCTGTGAAGACGGCAACAGACTGGAAACGGTGACCAATCAGAGCTGACTGGGCTTTTCCTGCAGAGGATCTTAAAGAGATCGTTTCAGACGGGATCGTTTCAGACAGAAGGTGTATACAGGTATATTCAGACAGACAAGAGGAGAAAAATAATGTGTTTTTTGAACATTACAGCATGTAAACATGTTCTAGTAGAAACCCCAAAACACAAGTATGAACCTGAAAATGAGCCAATATGTCCCCTTTAAACCTTTAGTTTTTTTTTCTATACATTTTGTTCATATACTTTATTTATTGGTTTATTTTAGAAGACAGAAACTAAGATACTAATCCAAACAACAAAGTAGACCCACAAATCAGATTTACATTCCAATAGCTGTATTTTGTAACATCGTTAGAAGTATTACAGAATATGGATGTGTCATATAATGATCTTTCTAAAAACCAAATGATTAAACTTCACACAGACGGGCGTTTTGTTTCCCAGAACAACAGACGAACAGAAACGTTTTGAGCTCAGTACAGTCAGCACAGATTTGAGGAAAACACACATAATTGTGCATCTAAAACCAAAAGCTTATTATCCAACAGGGTGAAATATCAGACATGAAATGTGATGTCAGTTCACAAAGCGCTCAGCAGGTTGATCTTTATTGGATGACTAAACAATCAGACGATTCATCCTCAGAGATTTAAAAGGTGGATTTCTGAGCAGGCTTTAAAGGGTCAGTTCACCGAAATTACTAATTTGCTCACCTCTAGTGGCGTCTAGAGACACGGAGACAGTTTGGGTTTTATTCGTCCAGGTTGAGACGTCTGTCTCGGATATTTCTGCCTCAAATTTGAGGCACTCAAAGTGAACAGAATTTAATTTGTGGTGCTCACAGCTTTGAAATAAAGGCTCAAATACGCTGTCCACATACACAAATCATTACAAAAGGAACAGCTCCGAGCATCACAAACACCCCGAAACAAACTCTTCGTATGATCAGGATCTGATTCATCCCGTCCAATAAGATTCAGAAAGTCTTAAAGAGCTGCATCAGTGAATTATTTTACCCCGTTCACGCGTCCAGTGAGCCAACAGGAAGTCACCCAGAAGATGATGATGATGTACATGTGTACTCCAGCACACTGTGACATCACTGATGGGGGTGCGGTTACAGACAAAGCACAAGCCAAGTTTTTATCAAAATGTAGCACAAATTTTAACAAAATTTCCAGAAAATCTGCAAAACAAAATACAACTTGATGCACGTTTCGATCCACTACTGTTATGAAAATATTAAGAGTTGAGAGTATTGAGATAAACACTTGGTGGAGCTAATTCTTCAGTCGGGTGCCGTTAAACCGTTGCAGAAGAAGAGGACGCAAAACAAGATGATGTAATTAAAGCGCCAGTCAAACCTCAAAAGCGATGTAAATGTGACATTTATGTTTGTTTCATTTAGTACACATTCATCACATGCTTCATGTACGTTATGATTTATTCGTCTGTTTCCGGTGGGCTTTGTCACATTTTGATTTTATAAGGGCTGTCAAATTTAACGCAAATTCGCATTAACGCCACTAATTTCTTTAAGACTTGCAATTTTGGAGGTTTTAGTGGGCTCAGTTTTAAAGCTAGAGTGAAGATAGTGGTATCATATGAAACTAGAAAACCTAATGAATTCATTGGTACCAACCATGTCAAACTAGCTTGTCGCAAAGGAGGTTAAATAACGCTCCAAACATATGCCAAATTTTGGCGAGGAAAAACTGTCATGGCCATTTTCAAAGGGGTCCCTTGACCTCTGACCTCCAGATCAGTGAATGTAAATGGGTTCTATGGGTACCCACGAGTCTCCCCTTTACAGACACGCCCACTTTATGATAATCACATGCAGTTTGGGGCAAGTCATAGTCAAGTCAGCACACTGACACACTGACAGCTGTTGTTGCCTGTTGGGCTGCAGTTTGCCATGTTATGATTGGAGCATATTGTTTTATGTTAAATGCAGTACCTGTGAGGGTTTCTGGATCAATATCTGTCATTGTTTTGTGTTGTTAATTGATTTACAATAATAAATATATACATATATTTACATAAAGCAAGTTTATTTGCCCACTCCCATGTTGATAAGAGGATTAAATACTTGACAAATCTCCCTTTAAGGTTCATTTTGAACAGATAAAACAATTGATTGACAGCCCTAGTTAAAACTTTTGTGATATTTTACCTTTTTTATTTTTTATTTCTGGGGTTTCCACTCTTCCACTGAGGTGTTTTATATGCAACTTGAAAATGCGCTAACGAACACTTAGATGGAAATGCACTTACTGATGTTCAACCTGCTGTTAAGTTGCCGTTGAGTTCAGTATTTCAAAGGAAAACTGTGAGGTCTGAATTATCCAGAGTGATGGGGACACTGTTTTTTGGAAACACACATCACTGCTGATATTTAAAATAAATACATTTCAGAGCACCACAATCACAGACAGAAATGACAGAAGAACGAAACATTTCAAAACCTGAACATATAAAACCCCAAACTATCTGCACGGACACCAACATGTTCTCACTATCCTCAAGTGAGCAAACGTTTTAGGCTTTTTTTGTAATTTGAGCGAACTGACCCTTTAAGCAAACAGCACCTGCAGCACAGAAGCAAAACAGAGTGATTATCTGCGCACGCACGCACGCACGCACGCACGTACGCACGTACGGGTTGACATGTCAGTTTCACTAACTCACAGTTGTGTTTCTCACCTCTACAGTACATCGCAATGTAACATGAAATCCCACTGTTAAAACACAGAATTGCACATCAGCGTACTCGTCTACCTGAATTGCTTCTCAAGCATGTGTGCACCCGCCCCCCCAAACACACACTCACACATACTGTACATACACACCTGCTACATAACTGCTTGCCACAATAAAAGCACATTAAATGTAAAATGCTCCTCCTGTTTGTTCAGTGATAAAATGAGAGATTCAGATTTTTCCCACGTCATGAGGTGATTTTACAAAAAATATACAATAGCTATGGTACAATTAAATATCTGATGTGGGTATCAAAAATACCAGACTTTCTTTTTTTTTTTTTTTTCAAGACTCATTTCAAAATAAATATTTTTCTCTCTATCAATTTCCTACTGATTATATTAAAATCTTCCATGAAGCTTAAGGACTTTGGCAGTAAGCAGTGCACACACACAGTTTGACCTGGAGATTGAACACTTATTATATTTTACTGTCAGTAATGAAGATTCTTTTGTTTTTAAAATCACAGATGCACGTATGTAACATGTAGCGCCACAGAAGCTCAGCACAGGACGAACGCTGGCGTACGGCGAAGAGCCACAGATTGGATTTTCTCTGTCTGGTACTTTGAGTCATTTCCTGTGTTTCTCATAAACAGTAGTGAGTCTATGCGTCACTGTATCCTGTAACAAACAAAGAAGACTTGGTTGCTCCAACGCCACGACACGACACGTGTCCTGATACCCGTCACCGGATTGTGATGGATGTCAGGAAAGCTGGTTCACTACTGCAGCTGTCCAAAGGGTAAAGGCTAAAGGTAAGAAAGACGTGAGACAGACTTTACACAGTTTAAAGCTCCATTAATCGACATATTTATGGTCACAATGAATCAATTTGAAAACATGAAATGAGGCAACTCTTTTTCTTTTAGCTTTTTTGTTTTAGTTTAACAGCAGATTTCCTGTATGGTTAAGACTCAACGCTCTCATCAACCCCTGATAAACTCACTGTCACCTCACCTGCCCAAAACAAAATAGCAAACAGACACCGACTACGTTTACATGCACCGAAAATATTCCTACTAAGCTGTTTACATGGGTAATTAAAAGGAATATTCCACTAATATTCCTGTTTGAAACTCGCTGTCACATGAGAGAAAATGGAAAATGCTAAAAAATCTGTTGTGCGGCGGGTTAACCGAGGCTTTCACACCGAGATTTGAGGCTCATACGATACGGGAATATTCACTGTCAGTGTGCTAAATGATGCTGGTGACAGACAGTGACTAGCACGGCTAGCTAACGTTAGTTTGAGTGGGAGGCTGCTGCAGTAATACAGTTGTACATTAACGTCATAGCAGCATCAGACTGTCGTCTCCAACTAAATCTCAGCCTACAGATCAAACAGTTGGCTATTAACACATTGGTTATTTACAGACAACACTTAGACATGTAGAGATGTCTGGATAAGCAATATCCGGCCACTGTGTTGGACGGGGGAAGACTGAAGGGACATGACGGCGATCAACCTTCATTTATTAAGGTATCGTGAACGCTCAGGTTCAGACAAGAACGCAAAATAATTATTAGACATGTGTATAAAACAAACGTTTGGTTAACAAGAGATGAATGCAGACAAACTTGTCAAAATTACAATCCGAACACACGTCAGATTACATTGAAGTCTATGGGATCTTCGGTTTTCTGTCCCCCAAAAGGGGGCGAGGCCTTGACTTTTTGAGAAGTACCCGTGTGTGCCGGTCTGATGGATAGTGGATCATCTAGCAGATAAATTGACAGATATTTTTCTCAGGAGCTGATGGAGAGCAAACCAGAGCAGACACAAACACATCTCCTATAGGATGATGATTTAGTTCTGTGTCTGCTGGATGTGTAACACCTTCTCTATAACTGCTTTATAAGGTGGTAACATGTCGAGGCGTTTCTGCCCCCTAGTGGCCATAAATCGATTAATGCAGCTTTAAAGAAAGAGCTTGTGCAACCGCATATAAGCGACAGTAACAGAGAGCTTGACAATAAAGCTTCACCTTACAACAAGTGTCTCCCTACATCTAGAGACAGACGGACTGAACCAGTGGACTGTCAGAGGAGGCTCAGTGGTGTCACTGGTGTGTCCCCAGTGTGCTTTTCTTTTCAAAGGCAATGAACATGAATGATTGTCATATGATTGTCCAACACAGAGCCTAGTGAGGATCAGCTGCCCATTCATTATTACTCAACACGCAGTAGTCGTCGAGCTAGAGGAGATGGGAGGTCGGTCGGCTGTAACACAGTACAGTGCCTCACTGCTCACGATAGACAACAAGGATGATGTTTGTAACGTTACAGATGTAACCACAGTAGTTTCTGACAGATCTGAGGTCTCTACGGCTCTGCTGTGTGAGTGGCTCCGACCTCTAGCGGCGACTCAGGATGGGGGAGGCTTTCTGGACTGTCCATCCACAGCTCCATCGACTCCTGAGTGTCAAAGAACTCGTCGGGTCCCTCGGGAGACTGGGGCGTCTGGGAGCTGGAGCCCGCCTCGCTGCTGCTCTCTCGGAGCTCCAGCAGCACCGGCAGAGAGCCGGGGAGGCAGTAACCCTCCATCCGAGCCAGAGTGAGCTCTGCCAACGCAGAGCAGGGCGGCCTTAGGCCGATATCTGAAACATTGGAGGCATCCACGGCTTCAGAAGCCACCTCTGGCTCTTCCTCTGTAAGTTCAGGATCACCAGGCTGGTGACCAGTAACAGCGCAGAGCTCACCGTCATCCTCTGGCGAGTTATTTGGAGTCAGAGGGACTTCGCCGGGGTTTGACTGAGCAGAGCAAGTTGGGTCGAGGCCTTGTGACCCGACGGCGGTAACTAGCTGAGAGGAAATGTTTTGAGAGGAGTGAGTTTCCTCGCTGCTCTGAGGGGTGAGGGAGATCTTATCACTGAAGCTGAAGCGTGGGGAAGTGTCGGCTGTAGTGGGAGAAGACGGTCCAGCGCTGGATACCGTGCTGGATGGACCGCTGCTGTCTGCAGGAACACAAGATAAACCCACAGCACCAGGATGAGAGGGAATAAGAATACAGACAGAACTATAGTGTTAGATTCATGTAGCTAAACGTTTCAAAAACAGAACAAAGAAGGAAAATTAAAGGGCGAGTCCATCTGCGTTCTTTTCTGGTTTTTTTTTCAAATGGAAACGTCCTGTCGTTAGCAAAGAGCAGTGACGCAGGTTACCACGGTAAGCTAATTAATAAGGTTATGAATAATGTGAACGCTAGCACTAGCTGACGCAACGTTGGGTGTGCAAAGTTTGGAAATAACTGAAAGGGTTAGCTCAGATTTTTTGAAGTTGGGTTGTGCATATACTCCCATGTTCTGAGGTAAAATTACTGTTTTTGTGAATGTAGTCTGGTGGCTTTGAAGACAACGATATAACGGCTTTGGTTCCCTCCAGGAAAGGACTGTCTTTGTTTTAATTATAGCGTACACTTAAATACTTAATATTGATTATTGATTTTAGGCGGATAAAATAATTTTTTTTGCTGCTCCCGACCAGCCTTTTCTGACGGGGAACTCAAGGCGTTATATCGCTCTCTTCGAAGCCACCAGACTACATTCACAAAAACAGTAATTTTACCTCACAGAACACAGAAGTTGCCGGTCTACCGCTGCATCGATCGGTTGGTTTGTTCGTGTTATTTTGTGACTTTCGGATCCAAACTAACGTGGCGTCCACAGCAGTACAGACTGCTTAGCTTCCGTGCTGGTACTCCCTTACTGTAGATAATATACACTGAAAGGATAATAAAGATATATGTAGAACGTCATCATGCAGAAACCTACATCAGGTCACGTGGGAATAAGGTTTTAGAAGGGCTTGAGAAAATAGCATTTTGGGGCTAAAACATACGTACTTCGACCAAAATGTAATGTTAGGATTTGTATAAATATGAAACACCACTGGGAAGCTACAGAATTAGATAAAAACCTAAAAACAATTTAAATAATGGACCCGTCCTTTAATAAGGTTTAATTTGCAAGAAGACTATAGTGTTGGTTCGTTGAGTTCATCTGAAAAGATGACGGACAGCACTAACGGAGACCAAACTGTGAGGCTGTAATGGACGACTTGTCTTCCATAAATAGTCCACAGACGTGTGAAACTGAGACAGTCGAGGGAGGCCAACCTAGAAATGTCAAATCTTGGTGGGAACAAAGAGACGCTGTGATACTCACACCAAGGAGGTCTGTCAGAACGAGATCTGAGAGAGATGGAGGAAGTGAGGACTCTCTGAGGGATGTACGAGTCCACCGACGGCTGGTTGTGTGTGTCAAACATGGCTGACAGAGCTGCGGGGATGGAGCAAAGACCACGGGTCCGGTTAAGTGATGATGATTATGATGAATACACTGTAAGTAACATGAATCATTTCTGCTAACCTCTGGTGGTCCTCGTGTGTGGATCCCCGGCGCTCTCGCACACAATGGTGAGGAAGTCGTTGACCTGCTTTAGCGACAGAGAGTTGTGGAGCGTTTCCAGAGGATAGATGGAGGGCACCATGGAGCAGCCTTCGAAGCCTGCGGCAGAGGAGAGACACGGCGCCCGCAGGCACATCAGCCCTCAGTTAGAGACCGGGCAGTCAGAACCACTTCAGCTGACACCACCGCCCCAATGCCACCCATAACACTACACCTCAACACGGTGCTCTCTCAAATCCTGCTCCTGTCTCTGAACGGGCCCTAACCCGCTGCGAACGCCTGCCAGCCTCTACGGTTCATTTCCACGCAGGCAAGTTGCAAAAAAACACCATGCTGGACGCCAAGACAACATGACACCATATCAAACGGGAACAAGTCTACACATCTCAAAACGTCTCTCGCTGTGTTTGCAAAAGCAAGCAGGTCTGGAAAACATAACGTCTGCCTTTGTGGTCAGTCCCAACACACACAGAAGCTGCAGCTCTAACGGCAGCAGCAGCACACGCTGGTCAAAGCTGTCCAGACTGCAGCTCAGGTCCAACACTAAGTTCATCCACTGTTAGTTCACAACCAAGTCGCACCTCACCAGAGCCGTTCACAATCACAAAGCTTGCCTCGATCGGTCTAAAAACCTCAGAGGAGGATGTTCTTTACTGTGTTCGTCTGCACCGGGTGTGAATACGCCAAATGTACAGCAAACAAGCAGGAAATCACATGCTGGTTAAAGGTCAGGTAGGAGGTCATTCACATCTGATTCAAACACGGCAGCTGACTCCAAAGAGTTGAATGTGCTGTGGATTAATTAATAATACCAGTACTGTTATGAAACATGGAGGCTAGTGATGATAGATTATCTGCTTAGAGCTGGAAGTATTGAGAAAAAAAAAGATCTTTAATCTTGGAGTGAGACAGCTTGAGGCCAAGACGATGCCGCTCTGTCAGCAGCAATCTGTTTGTGTCACCTAAACATGGAAATATTCATATATTATGTTGTCAAGAACCCTCTGCCAACATGACGCTATGTGCAATATGTTGATTTATATACAGTTTGTAGAGGAATGGCTGATAATGTACGTGTTTCTATTGAACTTCTACTGTGTATAGTGTATGTAGGAGTGGGGTGGTGGGTGCAAACATGATTTTTCTACAAAGCCCTGACTTCATGTGAAGAAATGCACCAATACTTCTCAGTGCTTCAGTGTTTAATGTAATAAATAAAATGAGCAAAGTGTCCTGATTTAGATCAGGAAAAATCTGATCAAAGAAAAAGCAAACAACTAAGAATATGACCAAGATAGTTTATATTAAGCAAGGCTCAACACTAACTTTTAAAAGTGGTTGCCATGCTGACAACCAGGCATCAGTGTTTGGTTGCCGAAACTGAAAATATGTTTGCCATTTTTAGTCACCTTATATTTTAAGTAATTAAGATTAGGGCTGTCAATCAATTTGAATATTTATTTATATCGCGAGTAACCACGCTCTTCCAGAGCTTTTATCTGTTCTTTAATGTACCTTAAAAGGAGATACGTCAAGTATTTAATCCTCTTATCAACATGGGAGTGGACAAATATGCTGCTTTATGCAAATGTATGTATATATGTATTATTGGAAATCAACTAACAACACAAAACAATGACAGATATTGTCCAGAAACCCTCACAGGTACTGCATTTAGCATAAAACAATATGCTCAAATCATAACATGGCAAACTGCAGCCCAACAGGCAACAACAGCTGTCAGTGTGTCAGTGTGCTGACTTCACTATGACTTGCCCCAAACTGCATGTGATTATCATAAAGTGGGCGTGTCTGTAAAGGGGAGACTCGTGGGTACCCATAGAACACATTTACATTCACACATCTGGAGGTCAGAGGTCAAGGGACCCCTTTGAAAATGGCCATGACCGTTTTTGTTCGGCAAAATTTAGCGTACGTTTGGAGCGTCATTTAACCTCCTTCAGGAAAAGCTAGTATGACATGGTTGGTACCAATGGATTCTTTAGGTTTTTTAGTTTCATATGATACCAGTATCTTCACTCTAGCTTTAAAACTGAGCCCGCTACAACCTCCGAAAGATCGATTGCATTAAAGAAATTAGTGGCATTAAAATGAATCTGCGTTAACGTGTTATTATTATCATAAACACGTTCATTGTTAGATTTTAAGACATTTATAAGCTTATAAGAAACTTGTTAACAGTTTGTTGCTGCAATTTACGTTAAAATGATGTGTTTGAGAGTCCTAATACTGATTAACTAACGCTCGTTACAAGGAACTTAATATAAAGTGTTACCGTTTACTTTCTGCTACAGACACATTTCTGTCTGTACTCAATAACGTGGAGGTCTGATATGCCAGATTTTGGCCTCATGATCACTGCAGTGTATCCAAACATCAGTGGGTGTTGGTGAGGGTGAACACTCTGCTCAGCTTTTATTGATGCTTGTTTGTTGTTTGACATTTTATCAAACAAATTATTGTGTCTCTCGTCTGTTGCTGCTGTAATTACATTTCCTGCCAAGATAAATTAATTGTAATTTTTTTCCATCTAGGTGGCCTCAATCTGAAACGAAATGGAACTGATGTGTGTTGCTGTTTTATTGTGTGCATAATTACAACAGTAATGCCAGTTTATCTGGCCTTTGTATATTTGGAAGCGTGGAAAGGACGGATCCTGTGGACACATACCATTAGCGTCTATCACTGGTGCGGGAGTTTGTTTGCAACTTTTGATCTACTCGTCCCTCTGCTACGCACCGGTCTCATAAAATAGATGTGCGAAGTGTTCTTCTGGTTAGGAATCCTTCATACAAATTAAGACACTCTGAGGGTTTACGGATTGGAGAAGAGGAGGGGGAAAGGCTACTGACACCACTGCAGAGGGGAAAGAGAGTAGTCGCAAAAAAATGGCCCCAAAACCCCCAAACAGCTCACACCACGCCAGCTTGCAATCTGCATAACCACAGAAACAGGCAAGCATGCAGAAACATCAAGAGGCAAAGCATGAGAGTCAACCACAGAACAAGCACAGTCCCAACTAAACCGTGAGCAGTGGTTGAACGGGGGCGTGAGGCTGGGGGTATGGAGGGCGGGGGCCAGGGGCTGACCGTGGAGGTACTCTAGGGGGTCTTGGCCGGAGATGAGCCAGTTTCGGAAGAGGCGGAGGTGGTAGGAGCACTGGTGGAGGTGGTGGGCCAGCGCCCCGTCCAGAGAGAGGTGGCGGCCCAGGCTGAGGTCGCTGGAGAAATGCCTCAACAACTGGGCCACACGGTGCTCCTCCAGGGGCTCTGAGGAAGAAGAGGGAGAGCGAGGAAGGACAGAGCAGCAGGAGGAGGAGGAGGGGCAGTACAAAAGACACGAAACGATAGGATATAAGCGAGGAGGAAGAGGAAGGGAAACAGAGAGAGGAGATAGGAGGTAGGAGTGTGTGTGTGCATGAAGGTGGTGCTGGAAACGCAAGACGCAGCCAACAGCTCATCATGACCGCCAGATCAGAAGAAGCAGCAAACTGTCTCAAGCAACTTTCTGCGATCAAAAAAAAAAATCACCCAGCACTTCAGCGAAGCTTGGAACAAGCAAAAAAATAAAACCATCATGTTGCTCCTCTGCGGTATCTCCATTTTTAATTTAAAAAGTAATCCAATTAATTAATGAGAATCCACAAAAGGAGCAAGAGTGACACAAGACATTTACAGGAAGCCCAAAATTAACGACAGTCTCGCAGCCACCTCCCCAGACGAACAAGCTTTTTACAAGTGCAGGTAAAACTTGTGTCCACACATCAACCAACAGTTATGACGACTGATGTCATCTTATCACGCCGTTTACACAAAGCTGCAGCTGGACATTTGGTGCCAACACGAAACTGCGTCGCCGTCGTACCTTTTGCAGGGCACCACACAGGTGGAGCTATGGTGGATGTGTCATCTTGTGTTCCTGTGGTGAACAATATATGTAAGAGAAAAGCATACTAATATTGTGTGTGGAAGTTATACTGAATGTATTTGCATGGAATCATCTTAACAGGAAGGGTTCATTTAGTAGGGAGTCGTGCTCACACTTTACAGCTCTGGTTGATGAGTCACAGAAACTCTCCACGAAACACTTGTGGATGAACATTTTTGCCAGTCAGACCAGTTAAACGACAAAAAAATCTTCACAAAGCAATCCAACTAGGCTATTCAATCCAAAAGCAGAGATATGAGAACATTTACAAAATCCAGACTGACCAAAACTTTCCTATTAAATCCATTTAAACCAGTCCTCTTTTCAACAACAACAACATTAATATCTCAGTAGATGCTTCCCTTCTGTCTCACCGAGAAATGTACTCAAGAAATGATCTAAAAATCAATAGATATAGCAAAGTGGAGACATTCAGCTGTAGCCATAAACATTGTAATTACACTTTTTATCATTAATTAGGGCTGTACCGAATAGTTCAAAGCTTCATTCATAACGTTGACATTCATTCTCTTTAAACCCTGTATTTGTGCTCAGTTTCAGATAAAGATCAAGCTAAACTAATATTATTAATATTATACTGTTTGTAGAATTAGATTATCCAGTGGTGGCTGCGTAGGCTTGTTTCCGACTCGTGTCATCCAAACATTTCCAATAACTCCAGAGTGTTGTAAACAGGGTTGGAAATTAGCATTAACCAAGTCAATTGAGTGCCTTGTAAAATTTGGAATCCACCAGCCACAGTGGCAGGTAGACAAAAAAGTTAATTTCCAACGCTGGTTGTAAAATCCAAAAGTCAACATGCTGCTTCAATCCATATTTGTTGGCGTTTAGCCTTTCAAGAACAACATTTTCACTGCTGTTTGCTCTCCCACTTGGCCACACACAGATAGACACTGACGAGTTATATTCATTAAAGAAGGTTGATTTAATCCGATGAATCACTTTATTCAAATTGAGGATTTTGTTTGAGGATTTTTTTATTGTTTTTTTAGGGTGATGATGTCATAAAATATGACAACAGACATTCAAAGCTTCATTTGAAAACCTGAATAGAAGCTTTCAATGTAAAAACAAGACATTCGGTACAGCCCCATCATTAATAATTAATATATTTGCCCCTTTTTCACGTCTTGAACACACCGAACAACCACATCTGTGCACTGAAAACATTGAAAAACATGTGTGTGCTTATGGATCAAAACAAAACTGACCGATGTTTCTTTAAGAACAGACATGAGGGGGTGGGATGAACAATGCTTTTAACCCTTCCTCTGTTCGTTGCCAATAAGAGATGATCCCGGTTCAGTCGGCTGTGATTGAACATATTCACCCTTTAATCCACATGAGTTAGCATTGACTGAGAGCCATGAAGGTCAGAGGAAGGGTTAAACATTCATGTGCTGCTGGTGGCGTTTAACAATGAGCTCAATTCACATCCTCTACAATGATGATAACAGGTGTGTATTTACTGTATACACATGCACACAAGTGCACACACGTTCACACACGTTCACACGTTCACACACGTTCACACACGTTCACACACGTTCACACACGTCTAAAAAAAACTGAATTATTGGGTAATGGTGATCAATTTACAAATTGTATGCAGGATGTTAAACAGGGTTCCCACCCTCGGCTCAGTACTACGTTCCATCCATAAGGCTCTTTGCTTTGTTATGCTGCTTTTTTAAAACATGAAAACAGTGAAGAGGGATGAAACTTTGAAAAAGGAATGATGGGTCTGGTTGCTGTTACAGGTCCCAAAAGAGACCGTCAGGGTTCACTCGTTATTTATGAGTATAATTGATGTTTGAAAGTCAGTTTACTAGTCACAGGATGGCGTATTAGGGCCATTAAAGGTAAAAAAAAAATAATAATTACGGAGCTGGAAGAGAGGGGTAATATTCTGAGGAAAAGCTCAGACTCTCACATATTTATTACTTAAAAATCGCAGAGAATATTTAAGTTCTTTTCTCGTAAATTTGTCATTTTGTTCTTGAAGATTTACAGATTTAATCACGGAAAATCTGAGTATTTTCTCTGAATATTAACTCCCTTCCCCGGCTCCATAATAATACATATCTTGGCCCTAATACGCTGTCGTATAGGGAGTACTACTGTGTAGTTGTATAATGTCTCCTGTGGCTCAGGACGAACGGTGGTATCTCTGTGTGGAGACTCATTGTCAACAGAAAGCCTGTGTTGCGTTGTAAGACTGGAAGGATCCAGTGATTTTGGAGCTCGAGACTAAAAGTCAGGAAACCTCGGCTTCTGCTGCTTCACCTCTCAACCTTCTTTGTCTCTTGCAAGTCCCCAAACTTTATTGAAGTGTGACACTAAATTGAAGTAGCCCTTTAATAAACCAGGGCTGTTATTGACCTTCAGGAATGATTTTTCAACAGGCCCTGTTGCAAAAAAAAATATCTATCATGACTTGAAACAGAAAAACGCCAGCAAACCGAAACACGTTGGTCTCACGATAAAATTGTTCTTTATACTGAAAGTGTTGCTGGAGTTTTGACCTCTACAGAATATTTTCCTTCTCCGTGCACTTTGGAAGTTGTGCCAGAAATCATTACTCTGCTAGATATTTTGTGTAGACAAGGAGACACTAAGTCCAGATAAATGAGTCCAGTACTGACCTAACTCTCCTCCAGCACTATATGCAGCACTATGCACTATATTTACTGTCCGACATTTTATTAAAATTACTGTTGTGCGACTCTACAGCTGGCAGCGATGACACAAAATGATGATGATTAGAAAGTGTCCAAAATCTCAATTTACTGCTCACTATTTAGTGTCTGTTATATAAGGAGCAGTGAGCCCACTATTCACAATGTAAACAGCAGTAATGAAGCACTGGGAGACAATCAACTAAAATGAAGTCAGACTAGATTTGCGACTTCCTTTTTTCCTTCACATTGTGCTGCATTAAAGAAACATTTCGTAAATATCTGTTGTGCTGTTTTGGTTCATTCTCCATGTTATCTGCAAAACAGGGCATGTTATCTTACATCCAAGTAGCTGCTGCTGTTGGACACTTGTATGACGACATTATTTGTATATTGTACATGGCCAAGAAATTGACTTTCTCCTGGAGAAATCTAGCCGGGAAAATCGGATTTCTCTAGTCCTTTATAGGAACCAAAATACTGCAGAACGCCGACAGTAAGCCGCTTACTTAAGTTCATGTAAACGCAGTTATTGATCCAGGTCGGTGTCATCCTACACAAAAGGGAAATAGACCAGTACTTAGTCTCTGATTTAAACTGGGCTCAGTTGGAAATTAGGAAACTGGCAGACACTAAATTATATTTCTAAAATGCATCGCAATGGAAAATCTCCAATGTGGGTTTTGCAGTGAATGTCTGTGAAAATGTTGACTGCGGTTAACCGGCACAAGAGGTAAGTAACACTTTGCTATAACCTAATGATTTGTTTTGTTAGAATGGTCTTTTGTTAATCATCCATCGGTTAGAAGTCAAGTCTAAAGGCCTTTACACACTGGAGGACGTGACGAATAAATGAAATGAAAATGTGGCATACTATCAAACTATCAAAACTATTCATACTGGCAGCGATGCAAATTTGCGACAGTTGCAACACTTTACGCAGGCAGGGCACCAACTAAAGGGATCCTATTGACCCAGAGCAGCGTCTGTCTGAGGTAAAGTCTAAACTACTGTAAGCTGTTTTATTGAGTTTCCTTTTGGCAAAATGCTCAGAGTAAATTTTCCTCTGGCAAACAGCCACACAGTGTACTGTATATGTTTAGGGCTTTTATTGTGAAAGGAAGGAAAGAACGGAAGGAATGGATCTGGTCTGCGCTGAATTTGTGAAGGTTGAAAGGAGTAATAAAGTTTACCGTCTTGATTCGAACTACGGAGCCACCGTGTTGTTGTACACTAAGGGGAATGGGAATCAAGGAGCATTCTGGGAGGCACATCCATCTTAGGAGGGTGGCGTACGGAGCTACGGAAGACTGTTATTGTCTGTCACCGGTCTA
Organism: Sebastes fasciatus; assembly: GCF_043250625.1. NCBI lineage: Eukaryota > Metazoa > Chordata > Actinopteri > Perciformes > Sebastidae > Sebastes > Sebastes fasciatus. Next base: position 4,038,193 of record NC_133796.1, on the reverse strand, counting down.
TTCGTCTCATCTGTCAACCATTCATCATCAGAAATGTATACGTCACATTCCCTATAGTGTACGTATTGAATATGTCCGTTCCGCACAACGTGATTGGATGATGCCTTTATTTGCGGTGCGAAAGCTCAGAAATATCAACCTTGTTTTTCCGCTGCGTAATATTTGTGTTCTGTGTTAGAAGTAACAAAAACAACAGTTTGAAAAAAATATAGGGATGCACCGATACCAGCATCAGGTATCGGGTCCGATACTGTGCTCATGTACTCGTACTCGCAAAACGGCTCCGATACAACGGCACCGATACCACTTTCGCACGCGCTCACGCTCCACCTCCCCGGGCCGGGGTGCGCCCGACCCTGCGGGGCCGGGATTCCACCTCGGCCACCGTGCGCGGCCCTCACTTTCATTGCGCCACAGGGTTTGGCTTGCACCCTCTGACTCGCGCGTGCGTTAGACTCCTTGGTCCGGTTTCAGACCCCTGGCGCCTTTTAAGTGTGCCGAGCCCCGCCCTGGGGGCACAACGCGGTTGGGGCGCACTAAGGACAGTCCGCCCAGGCCTCGGCCCACGGCCCAGGGAAGCACCTTCGCCCCGAGCCTTTCCAAGCCGACCTAGAGCCGGTCGCGGCGCTCCGCCTCATATGAGGGACTCCCCAGCCTGCCGTGTGTCGTTCACACCCTCCAGCTGGCTGTTAACGAGGTCTTTTGGCACAGAGAAGTACTCGTATCGGTACTCGGTATCGGCGAGTACCCAAATGTCGGTACTTGTACTCGGTCTGAAAAAAAGTGGTATCGGTGCATCCCTAAAAAAATATATTGACGTGCAAATTAATCACATAAAAAATAAACACCCCTGGTGTGCAAAGGCCGTAAGAAGAGAATAAATAGAGTAAAATGTGGTGAAATACTGTAAATGGGAAATGATTCCCTGCTGATATCCGGTGTTTTTAAGGTACTATATTTTCTGCTACACTACCATGAGGCCTTTGTAAACATTCACTGACATTCCCTGTCTCCTAATTTATTGATATTTTACATATTCAATGACCAGTGGGAACCCTGGTTAGAAAGAGAATGTCAGGTAGTGTTAGAAAAAGTCCAAAGCATAATGGGTAAACAAAATGTTTTTTAAAATGAAATCATTAGAAAAAAATAATGGAAACTTGGAATGCTGGAGGGCCATGTGAAAAAAAGACAACAACCCAAGGTCAGAAAAACAAGTTTGAAGACATGCAAGACAAAGGGAGGTGAAGTGGAAAAATACTTGAAAGAAGCAGACGTACCATTAGTCGGATACTTTGCAAACGACACAGAAAATCGTTTTACTGCCGGCATAGACAACAACTCTGAGGAAATAAAAAAAATAAAAAAAATCACTAGTGTTACTTTGAGCCACAGTAACTTGTATAAATCATGTTTTTTTTTTTTTTTATCATTTCCCTGTTCTTCTCTAATGTGGACGCCATAGTGAGAAAGATCAACCAGCACCTGAAGATATTATAATTAAGAATCAGAACTACCTGTTCCAGTTTGTGAAGAAGACCTGACTGAAGTTACTGTTGAAGATATTTGATGTTTTGAAGATGTCGGCTGTGGGGGCAACACATGGATGGAACATCTTCCGATGATGAATGAGATGAAATGTTTTAACTGAGGAGGTGAAGAGAGTACGCACCAAGAACTAGAAAACTTCGATAAACAAGCTCAATATTCAGCCCTAACATTAACCCTGCTTGACGTCTAACCACGACAAGTCAAACAACAATCCCAGTTGAATGCCGTTCAGCCTCTCTGTCATGTTTGGAGACAACAATGAAAAATATCAACTGGTGAACCTGATCAAGATGCTTCAGCATCAAAACACATGTAAAAACAAAATGACAGAGCGGAGGTTGCATGCACTGAATCAGCACAATGTGTGCGTACTCGACTGCATCAAGACTACAATAATTCCTTTGGTTCTTGAAAAAGGAGGTGGAACAAGATGGATGACAAAAGACCAACAGCGAGTCTACATGTGAGGCGACCAGGAGGATGACGGTATGTCAGGTGTGTGATGCCACAGTGACATCTACTGGACGACATGACAACAGACAACAGCTACACAATCAGGGCCAAGTATGGTGGCCATGTCGCATCACTCAGCCCCTTGGATTTAATATTGACTGTCCTTTTCACATAGAATATTATTCAAATAGTTGTTTGAATAATATTTGTGCACAGTTACTTACAGCCCCAGCTCTCTAACTCCATCAGCAGAGGGCCGACACATTCAGAAGAAATGAAGAGTGGATGATGAGATGTGAAGTTGCTGTATGACTTCTGCTACTGAGTCAGAATACATCAGATTATCATGTTTCTCTTGGAAGTATCAGGGATGAGGATCTTATGTCAGCAGCCAGCAGTGATATCAAAACGTCTCCAGCTGTTTGGCTACTAGTCATTTTAACTGGTTGTGATACAGATGTATGTTTGGATATTGCACCTATCTCCTATAGGCAAGGTCTGAAATGAACTTTTTTCACTTCCTGTCACTTGTCTACCACTTTTTAAATCTCTGCGCTAAATGAAGGAATAACATTTTACATCTGATGTCATTCAATATATACAATAATCAATATAATATATATATGGTAAATTAGATTGTTCGAATAACACCATAGCTTCTGGGGGAGCCCTATTTTTCGGGGCAGGGAGGTTACTGTACACAGTAGTGTACTGTGCTGTACTTAATAGCTATTGTCAACTATAGTGGTTATTTGCATAAAAACACACAATTCAAATGATTATGATTATTTAAATATTTGCTTTGATTAAAAAAAATCTTGGACAACAACTAGGAACCAACGAGAACCGGTTCTCTGTTCCCATCTCTAGCGTTTTCCCTGTCTGCCAAAGTGACGGATGGCCTGATGATTTTATCCGCCACTGCCAACAATTTACCCGCATTTAGCGGGTGGCGAGTGATCATTTCAGACCCTGAGTGCTAATATAATTTATATATTTTGCACTCAGCGGCTCACGTCAATTTCAGACCCTGCCTATAGGAGAACAAATCTCCTCAAATCCACTGTTATTTACGGAGCTATTATACTATAGTATTATAAGAGTATCTAATGCAATTAAGTGCATGAACGAACAGTTACTGATTTTTCTGGATTGCTGATATTTGTTTTTTTTTGTTTGTATTTGGTGTCTTAAGGTTTGAAATATGTATACCTCACTGCATGGAATTTGCTGGCATAATTTTTTATATAAGGTAATGTGAGTACAGTGATTTTTGAATGAGATGTTTGAATGTATACAACTGTTTGTGGTTTCTGCGTCGGACCCCAGGAAGACTAGCTGGCGTCATGGCGTCAGCTAATGGGGTTCCTAAATAAACTAATAATAAACTAAACCACTGTAACAGGAAGTCAGTGCAGCCATGGACCATGCAAAAAAAAAACATGGGAAGATCATGATTCTGAGAAAGAGGACACGTACTGATGAACAGTTGCTTTATACATGCAGTAGCTCTAAAAATAAAAAATAAAATCTTATTGTATGCTGTTCCATATGGAAATAATATCACTAAAATCTCAAACTAACAAACTCTCAAAACACTCAACGCTGACTTAAGAACAAAAGTCTATGTAACTCAGCTAGAAATGAACCTGACTCCCACAAACCAAGCGCACATTAACAATACCTAAACACATCTGGATACTGAATTTGATGACGCCGTTGTTACATGTGCTATTCTCTGTAAAACTTGTTGCCACATTTTCCTGTCGTGGTCTTCACACATATTAATAATACACATCGTCTAAACTGGGCCAGAGGCAGCATGTAGACAAACTTGCTAAAAAGAAAATACACCAATTTTAGTCAAAGTGGTGTGGAGGAAAAAAAGAAGATGGAAAAAATCCAGTGGTTTTGGTGGCTAGAATGAATATGGAGTCTAAAAAACTATAAAATACATGTATGGGCATACATGATGTTTATTCCTTCTTAATTCTCTCAGAGCACATATTCCTCCAGTCCAAATATGTTTGCTCATTCTCTAACTACTATAATCAATATGTGTTCGTACTAAACCTCTCTACAGTATATATTTCCCCACAGAGCATCGCTCAGGATGTCAAACTTAACGATGTTAGGACTAAGAAGGAAATGTGTGAGTCACTGATCTGCTGTTGCCCTGTGCAGGTTTGTGAAGGAGCACGGTCTCAAACACGTACCGTCTTTGTAGGACAGACTGCCGGTGGAGAATTTTTTGCGATGTGCGCGTGCGTAGTCCTGCAGGTTAGGGGCGCTAGAGGACCCACCTAGGACAGTGGTGCTGAAGAGCCCGGCGCACTGAGAGCCTGCGGGTTGGGGCGGGGGGGGGGGATTAGTCACCACTACATATCATGCTGTTACTCAAACAACTATCTAGAGAGAGACAGAGAGAGAGAGAGGGAAAAAGAGAGAGAAAAACAGAGAAAGAGACAGACAAGGACCGACAGTAGACCATGCATCTCGTACCAACATATCGGTGCTCCTCACAAGAGGCTGGAGTTTTTAACGTCAGGCAATTAATGGGGCAAAAAAGTAAAAATCCACCATTGGAATACTTTCACAGTTGTTCTTATCAACTTGTGACACATTCAATGCATTAATTGATCGATTTTGAAATGAAGTGCTAGGCCTGTCACGATAATGTTGTTATCGACTTCTCGTACGAAAAACAGACATGACCTCCATCATTTTTCTGTTATCGACTTAGTGTGCGATATATGGACATGACCTCGATGATTTTTGCATTATCGACTTATCGTACGATATACGGACATGGACTTATCGTACGATATATGGACATGGACTTATCGTACGATATATGGACATGGACTTATCGTACGATATACGGACATGGACTTATCGTACGATATACGGACATGGACTTATCGTACGATACGGACATGGACTTATCGTACGATATATGGACATGGACTTATCGTACGATATACGGACATGGACTTATCGTACGATATACGGACATGGACTTATCGTACGATATACGGACATGGACTTATCGTACGATATACGGACATGGACTTATCGTACGATATACGGACATGGACTTATCGTACGATTTACCGACATGGACTTATCGTACGATTTACCGACATGGACTTATCGTACGATATATGGACATGGACTTATCGTACGATATACGGACATGGACTTATCGTACGATACGGACATGGACTTATCGTACGATATACGGACATGGACTTATCGTACGATATACGGACATATCGTACGATATACGGACATGGACTTATCGTACGATATACGGACATGGACTTATCGTACGATATACGGACATGGACTTATCGTACGATATATCCATGTCCATATACAAGACATGACCTCGATCATTTTTGCTGACCTCGATATTGCCCGTTGCTCTTTGAAAGGGGGTACTTTATTATTATATTATCATATTATAGATATATCATCATCATTATATCAGTGCAATTATTTCTGGAACAATATCGGCCAACTAAAGTAGTTATCGTGACAGGCCTATTAATCCACTTTCCCTCTTTCTCTTCAATTATTGATTTCCTGCATTTCCCAGAATGCTTTTTGACATTAGTATGTCCAAACAGAGAGTGCAAAAGAGTAGCACAGAAAGAGGAAATACAGGCAAAAGCAACAGAATTAGATCAGGCTTGGTGACTTGCCTCTGAAAAATGTCTCCCTGTATGACTGTTTAACAACAAGCGCAAAACGGCGACTCCAAAAAGTGGTTGTTCTTTAATTCTGAGGGACTGACGCCGAAACGTGATGTGTATCTCTGATGTTTTAGACAGCTGAGAGAGACTGCACCACAACACACATCCCATTGATAAGACAGTCATAAGAAAGACTAACATCAAAATTGACACAGAAATGCAACTTTGGGGTGGATTTTTCTTTTGACAGCCTGTAGAGTCATTCTCTAGGGATTATGTTGAAGGTGGGAATAATCTGAGAGGTTTACTGCGGTGAAAAGAGGAGGCAGTGAAATGTTAATCTGTATGAAGCTGCATAAATATGACACTGTGACACTTTAACGCCTCAGTTGAGTATCTGAACATGCCACTGGTACACACATTTGATGATTTTCACCACATTTAGTTCACATGAATGCAGCAGAAAACAAACTCACAATTGATGCAAAACAGCTGTACTGTACGTTGAGACCAGTGAAAACATCTGTAATGTTATTTCTTAAGGATAACATTTACAGTCCTATTGTCCCTTTAGTATGAGAAGTAAAGAGCACAACAGGCTAGCGACACAGTATTGTGTGAAATCTTCCAGACAAAGATTAACCGCAGTGTCGAATCAAAACAGAATTCAGATAGAGATTCTCCATGCAACGTGTTATGTTATTACAGGTGGACGATCATCTCAGTCCTGGAAACGGGACCATGGTACTAACTTTGAATTCTGAATTACTGTTATAAAACTGGAGTATTGTCCAATGTAAAATGTTTTTTGAAGACTTGATTTAGATCCCAAAACTAGGCATGAAATTTAGCCACCATTTTATCATTAGTCAGTGCCTTGTATTTGGAGACTAATTTTCTTCAAAAGCAAGCAAATGCATAAACAAACACATTTATATCTCCATCTGGAGAAATGCTGCTTTCATGCTTTCCCCCCCACACACAAACACACACAGTGAAAACAGCCCTCAGAGTATTATCTCCATTAGTGATGATAACATCCTCCCAGATCAAAAGTCATCATATCACAAACCTGTCACACCCGTCTCCATCACTTGGAGCCATTCCACATGTCATCCATATACACACGGTTGCCGTGGAAACGGTGCATTAGGACACTTACCTAATCCACTTTGTTTCATCTCGGGGGATTGACGTGAGCACAACGAGAAGAGGCGATAACTGCCTACTTTGGAGGACGATGTCTCGGACAGAACCTGGTGGAAAAAACACACAAACACACCACCGTCAGACAGCGGTAACAACGCAGCGTGACTGTATGGGATATCTTGCACCAGTCTCCACTGCTGGCTGATAGTTTACAGAATTATAATTATATATATATTAATACCAATAATATCAGTGAAGCCTGATCTTTAACCGTACAGAAATACCAGCTTTAAACACAATGACTACACATGCATAAAAAATTTGAGTGTTGATTTAGAATTTGAATGTCAACGTTATGAATGAAGCTTCGAACTCTTCGGTACAGCCCTAGATTCTGGTGTAATAATGAGTCTGCTTCTTCCTACTACTGGGTGGATTAGTCTGCATCACCTCCATGGATCCAGTCTTATGGTTGCGTATTAGCGGAGACCTCCTCTGAATGGTGATTGGCTCAGACAGCGGCACGGCGCGGTCGGTCTCATCTCGCGTGAGGTCCTCCAGGCTGCCGGGGTCGGTCTGTTTCTGCCCGTTCTGAATGAGCAGAGAGAAAATAAAGAGGGAATACATATGCTGCTATCTGCAGAATAAAAGACATGGAGAAAGAGCTGGTATGGGATTCTACCTGCCGTGCTACCTCTGCAGAAGCGGGCCTGAATCCGAAGCCGGTTGGTGCGTTCTCCTCCTCTTCGACGCCTTTGACACCGGGGCTGAAGTGAAGCTCTACGTGGAAGCGTTCCTCAGAGGTGAGGTCCTTTAGGGGCAAACAACGGAGATGTTGTTGAGATATTGTTCTGAAATGTTTCGTTACTACCTCCAATATGAGGATATAAAATGTACTTTCAATTGTTACATTCTGAATGTTGTGTTTACAAAACCGCAACAGACAAATCCCACTTATTCTGTCTTTACGTTTCATTCATTATCTAATCTAATCTTGTCAATTCAACCTTTAATTTAGACAAAGAGAACAAGTGCCGTCTTTTACAAGGGGGTCAAGATTCTACTTGAAAAACTATTTTTAAAAAACGTACACAAATATATACACAGACGAAGGCTTCCGTGATGATGCCATGTGCTGAGGTGGCTGTATATAACAAAAATAAATAGACAAACCAACAAAATAGGCTACCTTATTGTTGTCCTCATACAACATGATGACAATCTGAGTCATGTAGTTGAGTTCAGAGACAGCACTGAGGTAATCCATGGCACGCTTCCACTGCTGGTCATTCTCCTCCTGTCGCAAACACACACACACAGAAAACCTCAGTTTCCACTTTTAACCTCCATCTGAGAAACACTAAATGTTCTGTAGAATGGATGTTCGATCGCTTACATCGAGCAAGCCTCCATAGCGGAAAATGCTGAGCAGGGAGTGAACGTGACTCTCGCTGGTGAAATATAACCGTGTCCTGACATGGCGCCCGGGAGACATCACTCCACGAGAGTACCTGCAAACAAGACACCACTGATGCTCCAAAAATATTCTCAACAATCCGTCCAGACACTTTGCATCACGTCTTCCCATCTAAACAGCCTTGTATTGGACTAAATTTACTCACAGAGGGTGCAGTTTGTTGACAGACTCGTCCTCGTGCGTCCTCTGCAGGTCAAGCTGGATCTTTCTGACCAGCGGGAGGCAGTGGGCGTATGCTATGTCCAATTTCTCCACTCTATTTATGCCATATTCCTGCAAAAAAAACACAGATAAATGTGCTAAAAATACAGATGAAGTGGTAATACCTCTGATAACTTGTGGGTGTTAATTCATTGTTTCACAGTATATCAACACAGTTCATTGGTCTCAACACTTTATTTTCAGGTATAAGAGAACATCTCAATTGTGTCAAAAAGTCCTGGCTTTTAATTGTAAATTAATATTCATTTAATTTTCTTTCATTTCTGCTTCATTACGGTCACTACATTTTCATGTGTGTCTTGTTTTTTTTTTGCCTTTTAAATGTGAAGGATTTTGTAACAAACCAGCTTTGATAGAAAGAAGTCAATAAATACAATTCCCTTAAAGTTTTGTGCAGAATTAAAGCAAGTTAATTTATAAATCTAAGCTCATCTTGAAACAAAACAAACTGAAACAGTCCTTAAAGATGTTTCTTTGCAGTAGACCAGATGTAACCCCCGTCTCCTCTCCACCCCTGAACTCCCTCCTTCCTCCTCCTCTTCCTCGTCTCTCTCACCTGAGGGATGACGATATCGGCCAGAGCTCGAGACAGTCTGAACAGCTCCAGCGTGTCCTCCAGGCCCAGCGTAGCGTTGTGGATGACATCATACTTCACGCAGTCGTAAATGTCCGGTATTTTACTGATGTCGTAGCGGCCGTTCTTCATGCGGAAGTCTCTCTCTAGTTTGGACCAGCGCTGCAGCATCAGCTCCAGTGTCTCACTGTGGTACAGCTGCAGGTCTGGTGAGAGAGAGAAGATTATTTTACATACCATGCCGTGTAGTACTGATAAATAGAGATGCACCGATCGATCGACCGGTCTGTGCCGGTCAAGGTTACACGCATGCGCTGCGACGCACACCACAGCGGCACAGACAGTAACCAACAAATGTCACAGCCACACACAGACCCTCTAAGCGACTACATTTCTAAAAATCAACTAGCGACAAATCTGGCGACTTATTCAGACCATCAGGGAAAAAGCGAGAAATATATTCAAATATATTATATTGTAATTCATTCCCATTCATGCTGCTCAGAGTAATCGTAGTGACCGGCTCTTCTACCAACAGCGCGAGGTCTCTAGGTCAGTAGGTGTGGGAAAGGCAGGAGGATGCTGGGAGTTCATATAATACACATACCTATACATTCTTGTAAATAAGTACTGATTCATAAATAGTTTTGTATAAATAAATAAATAGATAACTAAATATATAGTTTTAGACAGATAATAAGTAGTTGACTCTCTAGAATAGGCCTACATACTCAGTATAGAATAATATTTTCTCTGATATGTAAATACTGTTGTACTATACTATGTACTAATGTGTATACTATTGTATGTAAATACTATTTACAGATCATGCTCATACAAAGAAAGGAAATTGGAATCGGCTGGACAGACTTTTAAAAAATCGGAAATAAGAATCGGTCAAGAAAATTGCAATTGGTGCATCTCAACTAAATAAATCAAACTTGATTTTGACAGAAATAAGTTCCAGTAAAAAGTGTTGTAGAGCATCATGACATTGATTCTGTAAAGACTTTTTTTAAATGTCACTTTTCAAAACTTTGAGGGCCACAAATGAAACACGCTCATCTGTTTAGGTGTACGTAGGTAGAGACAAAAAACTAAAATCTTAAAACCTCTGTACATTAAAACAACATTTTCTGCATGACTGTATATCACAAGCAGTAAGTGAGAAAATGTTTTCTTAATTTTGGGTCATCTAACTGTCTCATTGCAATTCAAATGCGGTGTGTTGAACGTAAAAATCTTGAAGCTGATGGAGGATTTTTGCTCACCAGCTGACTTGGGGTCCTCCATCCTTTTGCGGATCTGGGAGGTGAGGCTCTGAATGAGGGCGTAGACCTGGTCACACGTGGCCACTGGGTTCTCGACTATCTTCATTGAATTCACCAAAGAGACACTCGAGGTCGGGGCCAGCTGTCACACACACAAAGAAAAGAGCACTTTCATTAAAAAGCCAATTACACAGAACAAATGAATTCTGACTGCTTTTCACATTACAAAGACCTCAAAAGCCCAAACGGCTGCTAAACCTTTGTCGTTTGATTTAACCGAGCATAATGAAGAAATATAATTAATCTGTAAACAGTTAGCTAAAGAAATAAAATCCTTTCTGCTTTCATTATAGCAGTTTAGTAATCCTCCAAATGATCAAAGGAGATATGGCCACAGACAATTAAGCACTCAGGTTATAAGGTAACTCCCCGTCTCTACACATCATCCTCTCAGTCTAACAATTACTGTGGGAAACATTTGCCGTTCTACTTTAATTTGTAGGTAAAGTAGACAAGTGAGAATGCATTACTATTTAAAGATACAGTTTTGGGAGGAGTAGTTGTAGTGGAAAGAGTTTTGAACATGCACACAAACATGTACAAACATCTAAGTATAACTACAAAACAGCACTTGAGCCTGCGAGCAGCTCAACTGCTGGGGATTTTACACGTTTAATCATTTATCAGGCTCTGGTTCAAAACTGGCTATCCCAAAAATTTGTCGCATAAACAGCCGTCTTGTGTGTTGCCGTGTCCAAGGTCAAATTTTCACTTCTCCATGAACTACAGACTGATCTTTGAGCCGTGTTTCCACCAAGAAGTTCCTGGAAAGTTTAGAACCGGGAACTACTTTTCACGGAACTAAAAGGTTCCTTCACCCCACTGTTGTCTGTGTTTCCACCACGGTCTAAAGTCCTATGAAGATTAGGCAAATTAGTCCGCTGACATTTGACAAAGCAACATGACATGAGACGAGGGCTGATGGTGGTCACAACGGTAAACACACTCTGCAGCCTGCAGTTCAGTGTGTCCGCCTGTTTACTCTAAATAAAACTAAGAGCATCTGTCAAACATTCAACAGTAAATCATCTGTTGAGTGTTTGATGGTTATCTATTTGTGCTTTAGAACATAACCGCCATGAAAAAAATCAGAAAATAACAGTTTTTCTCTCATTCGCAGCACCGCCGTGAAGCTGTCTCTCTCTTCTACCCAGTGAGCAACCTCCGGGTCTGAGAAGTGAAGCCAATGCTGAAATGCAAAATGCTGCAGCCAAACTCTAAAACCAGCCACATAAACGGTGATGACGCAAGACCTCACATGTTTCCTGAGTAAAAACCACTGTGCACACAAATCTATAGATTTTCAACAGTGTTTCTCAATGTTGTTTTCCCGCTTCTCTCCTCAGGCCCTCACAGAGCAGACAAAAGTTTAGAGAGTTCAACACAGTTATCTACTCACCCTGTCGAAGTCCTCGTCAGCGAAGTCTCGGTCCTTCTGCAGGATCTCGTGGAGTCGGGCCTTGACGCGGTGCTGGCAGCTGCTCAGCGAGTCGCTGTCGTTGTCCAGCAGCCCGTTCATGTTGGCGCTCTTCACCATCTGCACCAGGATGGGTGTCAGCTCACCCTCCAGAGCCAGCAAACCCTGCTCACACACACACAAGGAACACAACGAACACAATGAAGTGGTAATCAGTGATTTGTTTTTTTCTTTGATGCAAAGTGATAATTAGATAATCTGTCAACAGTGTGACCAATACTTTGATATCTCACAGATGACAACTAGCATGAGCTGTTGTTGTGATCTTGTTGACATTGACGGTTATTTATACACTACATAAAACACATTTTTGTTTCACAGTTATTACAAATCAGCAGCTGTAAGTACTAGACATCACTCAGCAGTCCTTTCTCATCTAACGCTTCATCCACACTGGGAACATCAGGAGCATGTGGGGCTGCGTCGCGTGACGGCTGCGTAATTGACGCATTAGGTGTTCACACCAGCTGCTTTTCAGCTGCGTTTCTGCTGCTGCTGTCAGCCCTTTCTTTCTACATAGAGTTAGCCTTTCATAATGGCCATTTCATTTCATCATAAATGTCATTTATATTTATTTTAGACAGAGAAAGGTTAAGAAACGTGTGGTAATTTGTAAATAATAGTAATAATCCACAATTAAAACCCTGTACTTTATTTATTCATGGATCCGTGCAAGTCACTGCATGTTCTACAACACTGTCCGGCACATATTTCAGAATAAAGCCTCATATTAACAAATGAAGGAATTCTGTCCACAGAAAAAAAACGCTTCAGGGTATGATGTTAATATACAGTCAATAAACCACTTTCGCTGTTTGTTGTTCGCATGTTGTGGCTTGCATCAAAAATAGGCGAGACCTCAAACTGTATCTTTGAGACACATGCGTCTCACGCGGGCAGTGTGGCTGCTCTAACCTGTTAACACGGACGCCGAAATAAAAAACAACAGGTAACGCAGCCGCCACGCACTCTTGACGTTCCCAGTGTGGGTGAGGCGTAAAGAAGCTGTTAATCTCTGAAAGGCAAACATTACTAGCTCAGAGAAGGTTGCTTTCCTTTTCAGAACACTTTCTTTCCTCTGTTAATGTCATTAGAGATTCTGCAGGTGGAGCCGTTTTCTTTCTATTTAACCATGATGTTGATTCCAGCTTGTTTTAACTACACAGTATTTCCTATTCATTCTCACACAGCTGTTTACTGCCTGTAATGTATATAACCGCTTATTGGTGGTTATAACAAAGTTCAAAGGTTTCAACTTGCCACAGGTTGAATTCTTTTTGTCTGTATCAACGATGATATAGAGCAACAGGAAAGATAGAACACTAGAATAGTACACACCTTTGCGAAAGCTGCGGCCGTCATCTGCACCCTGCCTTCATCAGACGCATATATCTTCAGGTCGTGTCTGTAGGTGCTGTGTAACCGTAGTAATCCACAGCCTGGAAATCCAGCATAGTCTCCTACAAAAACACAATACCAATAACAACATCAGTGACACAGACAAGGACCCTGCTGGTTTAAAAGTTAGTCTGAGTTGTGATCTCTTCTTTCGTAAACCTCTACTGTGTTTGAACCAGGGAAGCATAGATCCGTCTTCTTCAGTCCCGACAGCGATTAATAGCATAGTAAATATCAAATTTTACGCATTAGATTAATGCTTTAACATACTGAAGGTGTTTATATAGACTCTATGTGATAGGAAGCCATTACAATATTTGTTTATGTGGATCTTTTATGTTTTATATGTAAAATGGTACTTTGTACCCACGTTTCATGTCCCTCTCCTCGTCACTCGTTCTGACCTCATTGATCAGAGGCTGCTCAGTGTGGTGACACAATAAACAATTTAAAGTCTCTTAAATATGAGGCCACGGCTTCTTATTGTAGTAACAACATCAGCAATGAGCAGTTTGCATGTGTAACGATTTCTGTGCTTAAGACCATTCTCAATATATTAGTTGTTTATTTTTAACACCTCTTTAACCAACACTGATCTCAAATATCTTCCATGACAAAATTAATACTGTCTGATACGATCCTGGAAGGTGGTTGTGAAGGTTTTTTTCAATAACAGCTACATGAATTAAATACTACATGATGGGTTTTTTTCAGCAGGAAAACACAGCAGTGTCTCACCTTGACCTCCGGGGTACATACAGCGGAAAGCCCTTCCCAGCTCCTCAGCCTGAACTCTGCCAGCAGGAGTCAGCTCTCCTCCCCACTTCAGCACCAGCAGCAGAGACGCACCTTCCTTACGAGTGTCTGAAAAACGAATCCAGAGGTTAATACTTACTTACAGTATTCTAAGCCAGCTTGAACTTTTGAGTAGGAGGTGGAAAAAATCTTCTTACCTTCTTCCTCACTTGAGGTTTTGGGCTGCCCATGGGGCAGGTAGGTTAGTTGCACTTTTCTGTTGATCCCCGAGAAGTGTCCATACCTTTAATGGCAAGAAAATAAAACACATCTTGAGTCATAAAAATCTAAAGCTGTTTCTGAAGCTTCTTCTACCTCTGATAACAAAACAGGGGCTTGCCATTAGTAATGATAATGACGACTGCTAACAATGTGGTGTTGACTCAGTAGAAACAGGACCAGGATGTGCAGTTACATGCTTGTAATCCCTTATCAAAGTACAATGATTTTTTTAGTTTGAGTTATTAGCATGGGGCCGGTGTTTCCGGGTGACTGCAGGCAGTGTTGTTGTACTCCACTTTTTGAAGGTTTCGTCTCGGAATCGGCTGCATTTTCATCATCTGTTCTGCTTCTGCACTTTACAATAGAACTGATGGGAAGTTATTTTAACAAGATTTTGTATTGTCGGATTTGTATCGTTTAGGTTTAGTTTTTATAATTGATGTGGTTGTGGACTGCCTGGCTTATTGCAGCTGCAAACCCAATGTCCCCTAGTGGGACGATAAAGCTGAACTGAACTGAGCCTAGAGACTAGTGTTTTTAAGAATACATACACACAGCTGTGCAGATAATTCATTTTGACACATGTTGTGCCGTTACAATCTGGTAAAGGTAATTTCTCTGAATAGAGGCTGTTTACAGGACATACAGCCGCAGCTCATCAAAGGCTCTTGGACTCGTGTTTGGCAGATGGTGACCTTTTAAAAACTCATTTGTCATGAGCACGGCAGGAAGCCAAAGACAAACTCTGTCCAAACCTTTTAGAAAATTCAACAAGAAGCTGAGCATATTACCAAACTAACACCAACTCACCTTATAATTTTACAGTATACTTACCATACACTGGTGTGCTCGCACAGTTTCAAACCTTCACTAAACAACCAGTATGGATTAAAGAAATGTGATTTGTTTTTGCAGTCTATCATGGTTCAAAACAATTTGCTGAAATGACCTAGAAATGAATTTAATGAACATGAGATCGAGGTCTAGTGGTTAATAAAGTGACCCAGTTCACTTCACTCACATTTCCAGAACAGTCTTCAGCTGCTCCAGTTTGGACTTCTTCTCTTCTATCTCACAGTCGTTGTGCTGTCCCAGTTCTGCTAATAACTGCCGCGTGATGTCCAGCACCTCCTGTTGAGGTTCAGAGTAAACAAGCGGTCAGAGATCTCACTCACAAAGTTAATCACACACAGGCTGGGAGATCTGTGAGTAAAGCATTACAAGGTCAAACCTACTTAACCACGTCTGACTTATTGTTACCTGCAGTTGTTTTGGCTTCTTCAGCTTTAATTTCCCTGTTTTGTATCCTCCATATTTTTCAAAAAGATCAAAGAACCTGAAAGAATCAAAGACAAACTTCCAATTAATCAAAAGTGTTTAATCTGCCTGCAGTAAAAAAGGAAAATAATCACAGAGATAACCTACATGGGGTTGCGAACTTCCATCTTCATCTTCTGTTTGGGCGTTCGGTCTCCATGTCGGATGACAGCGATGACACAGCGGAGCTCCATCCTGAAGAAGAAGAAGAAGAAGAAGAAGAAGAAGAAGAAGAAGAAGAAGAAGAAGAAGAAGAAGAAGAAGAAGAAGAAGAAGAGTGAGTTATCAACAGTAAAATCACATTAATTGACTTTTCTTCCATCAATCTGTACAAAAATATACAACTGTATACGACATTTACAAATAGGTTATGCAGTTCCTTCCTAAACTGTGCAAAGTGTTGGTCCGCAAAAGGCAAATAAGATGGGTGCAATTAGCAAGAACAATACACAAAGAGTGTGTCTGGTTAGTCTGGTAGTCTGGTAAATTAGATCCAAACTATTCCTTTAAGGAACCACCAAAATTAATTTGAAGCACACCGAACAAACTGCCTGTTGCTAAACTGGTCTGACTGCTGTTCTGACTCACATGGTTCCTGAAGTCGTGGGAACAATGGGGATGTCCTCTGCCTCAGTGGGGATGGACCAAGGAATCTGAAACTGAGGAGCCAGCTCACGCATCACGATGTTCCTGAAGAGCCATGGAGACACACAAATTCAATCAGCAGATCTGAACTGAAAAATGAACCGAAGTGAGCTCAGGAGAAAATAGAATGACAACAAATAAACACGGTACCCGAGGATCTTGGCACAGTCGTCGTAGTACTTCATTGAGTTCTTCACAAAACTGAAACCATTGACGTCACACACATAGGAGTGTCCGTTGGCTCGGAGAAGATCGAAGCCACACACTGTTTGCTGCAGGGAGACGAGAGGAGGACACAGTTCGACATCAGCAATGCGACAACACAATGAAGGAAAGAGTAAAGTGGGACAAACCAATGCCTTAGCTTACCTTGAATGCTAGGCAGACCTTACGGGCCACCAGCTTCTCCATGGCTGAGAGCATGACGGGGTAGCGGACCTCCTTCCCCTCGCTGTCTCTCTCCACCTTTCCGTCCAGAGCCGGGGACTTCCGAGCCTCAGCATGAGCATAGTCCGGCCCCACAGTGTACACCTGAGGACACATTAAAAGCCACCAGACATCCTCTCAATCATTCTCGAATGTAAACATTGATTTTATAAGTTTCACTGACAATATTCTTTTCCCAAAACAGAAAAATGACCATAATAGAGCAGTGAAGTGTGAGGAGTTGCTGTTTTTCCCCCATTCTGTAATTATTTATTTATCTTATTTATGTTACGGCAACTTGATTCATTATTTCAACTTCCATTCTGAGAAATATTTTTTTTTCCATAAGCTTGTTTCTACCATACTCATGAGCTTTGGGCGGCGTTGCCAAGAAAAAGACGCCCATCTGAGGCGCAAATCAGATACCGTGTCTCAATTTGCGTTCTTCCATACTTACACTTGCTGTTTTGAGTGCATAAGGGCGTTCACACTGAAAAGTATGGCACAATGCTGTGCACCATGAGTACCCGGATGGTGTACTCATAACATTCAAAAAGTCGAGTGAAGACTCTCTTTAAGGTACATTTTTAACAGATAAAAATGCGTGATAAATTTGTGATTAATTTGTGATTAATCGCGATTAAATATTTTAATTGATTGACAGCCCTATTTGAATACAATTGTCAAGTTAGAAAACAAGCCGGCAGATATTATAGAAGGCGACAATCACGGTTAAATGTAGGTAGTTATACTCCGTCTGGTGTAATTTGCCATTAAAAAGAAGAAGCGGTCAAATGTTGTAATCATCATTTCTGGAGAGTGCATAATACGTTTATATCTTGTAATTTTAGTCGTATATTGTTTTTCTTCGCAATTTTATCATATGTCTGAGGAAAATGTTGATATTCCCATTATACCTTTGCATTTCTTGCATTATGTTACCCACTTGCTAAATTGTTAGCCTCTGTAGCTTCCAGACGCCGACAGTAACGCTAATATTGCTGTTGCTAAGCAGCGATGTGTTCTCACGACTTAACCACTTGAGCGCCAAGCATATACACGACTTCCCGTGTTGAAAACGCGAGCTCACGAGTTTCTATTGAAGGCACCATTAGTTAACTTCTCCCCCTAAGTGTTTATGTAAACAGGCTTGTGCCTTCAACAGTCTTTTGATAATCTCTGATGATTCAAACGGCAGATTTTCATGCCGATCCAATGGGGAAAATGAATGGGGCTTTTACTTCCAGAATCAGTGGTTTCCTTTCATAATATTAATCAATACTCAGTCCATATTCTACCTTAACATCGGTGCCATCTGTTGGCATGAACTCTTCATAGATGTAAGAGCCCGTCTTCCTCACGCTGGTCTCTGGTGAGTACACGCTGCTCCGGCTCCCGATCTACACAAAACACACAGAGAGAGAGAAAATGTTGTCAGTCTGAAAACTCTGCCGTCGGGCACAGATGTTTTTATTAACAGTCTCTATAACATCCATCACAATCTGAATTAAAGGCTGCAGCTCCATGTTTGACAACAGCATGCCTGATTTATGTTAATAGCTCTTTCTCTGGCAGAGTAATAGACTCTTGAATGTACCATAACAAGAGAACCTATTAAGTGGTGCAGGTTACTGCCTGGAGTGTTTAAGTCTGTTCAGCTGATTAACAGTTGCTGTTATGACTAAAGAGATAAAAGGAAGGTGTAAATTAAAAATGTCAGGACCAGATCTGGGCGTCTAACAACGTCTTGAGTCTAAAAACTAAATTCAGATCAGAGCCAGAACAAGTCAAAGTTGTGTCACTGTAACTGTGCAAGAGTAACTGATGGTGGCCGGCTGTTTTAGCTACAATATAAACAATTAAGTATTAATATAGTGGTTGTTTCAATTGGTTATCATGGCAACAGTAACCTGCGTTGACGGGACACTTTTAGGATGTTTCATCCCATCTTGCCACCAATTTCTCAACTGAAGCAGTGTTGGATTTACAGACTGAAAAAACATGAGGCCAAAGCAATGACCTTTCTGAAGAGCCGCTGGCTGCCTCCACCAGCAGAGGTTGGGTAGTAGATGTAGACATTGTGGTCCTCAGCGCAGACCGGCTTCTCAACAAAAGGCTTCTGGAATATCTCTCCGTTCACCTCCACATGGTCCTCTCCTTCCACCAGGTTACACTCTGAGACACACAGAGAAAGTGTTTCTGAGTGTGCCAGAAAGCCCCTTTTCATTACCCCTTTAAATATACACAGATGACATTTACAACCCCCCTGAGTTTTTACTCTCGAGCCCTGTGAAGCAGCTCTGCACTCTGAAGCATGTGACGCTCATTGGTCCCTACGAATACAGTCATAACTGTCAACAATGGCAGAGACATATAACATCTGATCCCTGATCAGTCCAAGAACTGCCTCTAGGTCACTGTGTAAAGACAGGATCTGAATGACAGACCCGTCAAATCACAGCACTTAAAAGGATAATTTGGGTGTTTTGAAGTGTGGTTGTATGAGGTACTTCTCCATAGTCAGTGTATTACCTACAGTAGATGGAGTTTGGAGAAACAGACAGAAAAACCAGCACGAGAGCAAAGCAATGTACTGCTGTGGACGGGGGCAGCAGCAAAACAGATTTTAGACATCTAAAAAAAAAAAATCATTATCAGTTTAAGTGTATGTTATATTGAGAATATTTTCACCACTTTACCTCGCCGTCAGACAGCCCTTTCTGACGAGGAACTGAAGCCGTTATGCTCTCTTCAAAGCCACCAGACTCCACTGACAAAAACAATAAGCTTACATCGTAGAACACGAGAGTTGCTGGTCTACTGCTGCTTTGATCGGTTAATTTGTGTTAGGCTACATCCACACAGATACGTTTTCATTTTAAAACGGATACGTTTTGCTACGTTTAGGCCTAGCATCCACACTTCTCCGGCGTTTTCGAGCCCCTAAAATGCTGCTGAGCCCATTTCAGTTTTAAAACTCCAGGGTTGCGGGGACCTTGTTGTCTCTGCTAGCAGCTGTTGTGCAGTTAAATTCGGCATTTTATAATGCTACTACTGCCTACATGCGCAGGAGGAAAGCTTTTATTTGAGCACTTTGCATTAATTCTCGTGTCCAGCGCTGCTTCCTGTTTACACCAGCATGTGCATGCCCAGTGTATGTGAATGGTCATGCGTTTTAAGGCGTGGTAGTATAAACGGAGATTAATTCTGAAACGGCCCTAAAACACTCATCTGGATGGAGATCATTTAAAACATATTAGTTTGGATGAAGCATTAGTGTGTGACTTTTAGTGGTGACTGGTACTCCTGTCTGTTTCTCCAAACTGGAGGCATGTCGACCGCCATCTATTGTAGGTATTGACTATGGATGAGTACCTCATACAACCACACTTCGAAAAATCCAAACTATCCCTTTAAGTATGGCACACTTGCGACTGCTTCACATTTGAAACTATATTTATCCACAAGCTGAAATAAAACCAATGCAGTCTTAATGATTAATGGTCTCAGGATGCTGCAGGGACAGGCCTGTTTCTGTTTAAGAGCTTTCTCTGGAGGAACAAAAGGCTTTAAGGATCAAATGAAAAGTGAATATAGTCAGCTTTCTATTGTGTTTTGTGATGTTAACTGCAGTAAACTTAAAGAAAAGACATATATAAAAAAGTAACTTATCAAATATCAGTAATGAGCCAGCAGACTGACCATCTGGTTTATCTGGGTCACGGTTCAGCACAGCATAGCGTGGTAAATCAATCCCTTCCTCCTGCAGGATGCGATACACCTCTCTCCTGTTAAACAAATGAATAAAATAACACATAAATGCTTTGCTTTGCACGCATCATTTTAACCAATAATGGAAATGTACTATCAGAGTATGTGTGAGTACCTGTCCTGTATGTAGTACTGCATGTTCAGGTCATTGAGGAGCAGAGGGTTTCTCAGCTTGGCATAGCTCACTGCCTTGTCCAGCGGGAATCCTGGCAGAGAAATGATTCAATAAATAAAGCTCATAGATAATATGATGTTAACAACGAGGGGAAAACAAGTTCAGAGTTATGGCTACTGAGACATTGTTAGAGAAAACACAAACACTTGAGGTACTGTAGACACACATCGAGAGACAGAACGAGTCTGTTGGACTAAACATAATGCTGACATTGTATAAGACAGGCATGCTGTTTAGTGTGTAAATGATTGGGCAGTTGATAAGAAGCCCATGTGATCACACAGACAGCAGTGTTTAGCTGGTAATGTTCTGTTGTGGAGGGCTTCCGCGGCAAAATCTTTGCCACCACCGCAAAAAAAAACAAATCACAAAAGAAAAATAGGAGTTGCTGGATGTAACTTCAGTTCTCTGTAGGGATGGGTACCGAAACACGATATTAAACGAGCCCAAGGGGCAAATGTTTTCAAGATTGTAGTATCGATAAGCTCCGACGTTAACGGTTCTGCTATCAGCATTGGAGAAATGAAGAAAATTGATTTCCTATTTATTTACACCTTTGATCTCACAAACTCTGTTTTCTAATTTGTATACAGATTAAAACATTTTTCAATCCAGTGGAGAGATCTCTCTCTCTCAGCTTGTTGTCTGTGTGTCTCTCTCCCCCACACAGAGACCAGAGAAGTGAATTAGTCTTTTGCTTGTAAGGGCGGAAACACAAGCAATCTGTCAAAACATCTAGCGAAAGTGCATCAGATACAGGTGGAGAAATGAACAGTTTTCAACAGAATAGCTCGTAGTTCATCCCTCGTTGCCCCATCCGCCATCAAATTACAGTTTATAATAGTGATTTGTTCAAAACATGACTGCTTTTTATACTATAAATAATTGTTTATTTTACCTTTTAATTATCACATTATCAGTGATTTGTTCAAAACAATGCTGTTGCAGTTGCTACTCGAATTTTTATTTATATACAGTATATATGACGAAATAAAGCAATGTTAATTCTGTTATTAATTACATTAATTTGTTCTCTTAAAAAAAATACAAAAAGAACCGTTAAGAGTACCGTTAAAGTACTGGATTGATAAGCAGTATCGGTAAGAATAGTAGAAGTACCGTTAAAATATTAACAACACCCGTCCCTAGTTCTATAAGTACGAGAACTGCAAGGAGAGGAAGAGAGATTGAGGCAGGTGATGTTTTTTTGGGTGATGTTTGTCATTGTATTTTGCTAATTTAATGGTCTGCCGCTGCTCAGCAGGCAGAGAGGGATACAGCGGGGGGGGGGAACAGCATGCACAGCTGTCATATTTTCACATCTAACTGTGAAATAAGGGTTTATTTCCATCAAACCAGAGCTGCTGATTGTTGGAATGACTAACCAAGACGGTTTTGGTGAGTTTTATTTTATTTATGTTTGAGTTTAGATACACTTCAGTTTTAAACACAAGTTTACAGAATATGCAACATGAGCATGTGTGTGTAGATTTATTTGAGTTTGTGTGATGAAACATAATTCATAATTCATATAAAACGAATGAAGACCCACAAATATCACAATGTGTCCCTGCATGTGTTTGTTTGTCTGTGTGTGTGGGTGAGTGTTTTGTACCCTTGGAGTGGAAGGAGATGAGGCAGTCACACAGAGGCCATTTGTCCACGGTCTCGTTGAGGATGGCGTCCTCTGGGAAGATGACCACAGTGATGTACTCAAACTTGCACAGCCTCTCCAGGATCTGGGTCATTGGCTTGGACTTGGACTTCTTCATCATGCAGCAGATCCCCACCACGATCTGTTGCTCCGGGGTCTGAACAAGGGAGCGAAAGAGAGAGAGAGAGAGAGAGAGCGAGAGAGAGAGGGCAACATTTCAACAAAGTGTCTGAGGAAGCAAGAGAGACAATGGCAGCTTTGTCCCATAAATCTCCCATAAAACCTCACACTGAAGAGCTGACTGAAATAGATTTCTGTAGACAGAGAAATTCATTGAAAATCGCCAATTTACCCGTGAGAGCACGCACATTTAAATTCATTTGATAGCCCCAACCACAGGCTTTAAAGGTTGTTTTGTTCCAACAAACCATGACGTAAGTATCTTGTTTGTAGCCCGGGACTCTCTAGTCTGTTAGCTACTATCCATCTGACTAATTCACAAGCAACCAATGTTTATGTCAACTAGCAGTGGCTATACAAACTAGTTATTTGCAACAACACTACTGACTGGCTCCTAACTAACAGTCACATTCAGTGTGTTTACATGCACTTGAGGAACTTGTCTTTTTGTGTTGTTTTCTTCAACCCAATCTCCGTAATCTGGTTAAGGGATTAAGGAAACCTGATTTCCCCATATAGATTTCTCCTGAAGAAGGCTGATGTCTTTGTCGTGTAAACACATAATCTGGTTATTAATTGTCTTTTTACATGTATGCATGTGCATGACAAAAAGACCTCAGACTAGAGTTGTACTGATGCCAGTATCAGAAACGCCACCGATACAGCCTAAAATGCTGGACTATGTATCAGCATATACGCAAGTCTTTGCACCAATCCGATATCACGTTATTTAATTTATCAGCTCATTTACGCTGCACAGGAACAAAAACAACACGTGTCACTCGCTACCTGGTCGGTACTGCGCATGTGCAACTCTCAACAGAGATGAGAAAGAAGTGATATGGCTCACTCGTGAGCTACTTCCATGATCAGCTCCGGAAACAATGATCGCTGCGTCTAAAATCGGTGATAGAAGTAGTTAACCAGTGAGCCATCTCACTTTTTTCTTCATCTCTGTTTAGAGTTGCACATACGCAGTACCTATCGGACAGCTGCTAGCGGAGAGTGTAACGTCAGCCAGAGCTAGCAAAATGTCAGCAATTTGGCAATATTTTACAATAGAAAATTTATCAAACTGAATAATAGAAGAAATATCTATGGCAATCATTCTCTGTATGTATTTGTTCATGTTTTACAAAGAGTTTAATATGAGCCAGGCCACACAACAATGATAGCAATCATATCACATACAGGGTAGGTAGTATGCAGCTGTTCAAAATAACAAAAATATTGCATATATTTTCGTTTTTAACACTCAGATCGGTATTCAGTATCGGCCAATTCACAAGTTCAGGTATTGGAATTTGACACATTGCTGTGACAGCAGAGAGGCGGATCAAAGGAGAGATGATTGTATTCTTTAAAAAAATGCACCTAGAAAGCGGTGTCGTCTGTCACCAATATAGTTAAAATAAGAAAACCATGCTTCCAAAAGAAGGTTAGATGTAGGTGAGAAGTAGACGCATTCTGCGTAACGTAGTTTCTCTGAGTAACCGAGTTACTTAAGTGCATGTAAACGCACTGAATGCCTAAATACAAAGATGATCTGAGTGAAATGATCTGGTCCCAGTAAAAAGCCCTGCAGACATTAACCCTATCTGTTGAGCTCTTTTGAGAACACCATGCTGTGTTTGAGAAATTATTTTTAAGTTATTTATAGACACTTTACTGACACCCTGTACCGCTGACTCATCTGCAATGTTATTATTGACTGATGCTTTTGATATGATATTCTACCTAATGTTTTCCAGCTAAGTGGAGGAGCAGATTATAGTAAAGAGGTAATTTAGTTTGACATCCCACCGAGTCTGTGTCTTCGTCGTCCTCATACAGCTCCATGTCTGTCCTCATGCTATCTTCCGGGACCTCGCTCTCATCGTCCTCGCAGCCCACGAAGAATCTGGGAGCGCCACGCCGGCTCTCGCCCGGGCTGTTGGGCATTGACATCACAGTCCCACGCGGCAGCCCTCAGCGTCCCACCGCGCCATCGTACACCAACACACCGCCAGAGTGGGCCGCCGATGGGAGGGCGCGAGGCCTGGGGAGAGGGACGGGTCCTCTCTGCCTGGGCTGGACAGCAGAGCTGGTGGACGAAGGTGTGTGAGGCAGAGGAGCAGAATGAGTCTGAATGAGCGGCGCTCAAACCTAAACGACGGTGCTAGTCAGTCTTCTGCAGTGACGCCGTGACTCAGGTTTCTCATTCTTCATTCAGCAAATTCACATCTCATATGGTTTTCTCAAGAGTCTTCAGCAACTTGGAAGCTGCAGCTCCAATTATCTGACGACAGTCCTGTCCTCCATTTGAATGCAAGACTCACAATCCTACAAGAGAAACGAAACATTGAACATAATTTATTAGGGTTGTGTATTGGTAAGAATCTGGCGATACGGTACATATGATGATACAGGGGTAACGATTCAATATATCGGGATACTGTAAGCACGGCGATAATTAAGAAAGCATCTTTGTTTGGTACAGATCCCGGCAAAAATCACACCATATTCACTTCAATGAAAATGAGAATAAAGTAAAAATTGTAAAAATTATCATTCCCTCTAGCATCGCAAATCATATAGTGATTGTAAATTGCAATATGAGTCGAAATAATCAAAACATTTTCAAAATCGTTCAGCCGTAGTGCACAAGTTGGTGCATTTTACCAAACTGGTCGACAAGGGCAAAACGTAATATCTTCAAAAAAAAATAAAAAAATATATCTAGAGCATCCAACGTATAAATCCTTATAGTGATACAGGCAGACATAGCGGGCACATTTTCTGTGTAAAGAGACCCCTCCATGATGAAATATGATGTTTTGCAAAACACTTCTAATCATCTTCCACTGCTTCTATTTTGGATCATGTTAGTCAGACTCGGGCTCAGAAGTATGGTGGATTATAATCAACCAATTTCATGCAACATTTTTCTTCGGATTTCATTTTTAATTTTGCGGTTTCCTGATTATGTCGTATAATTTGTTCTTATCAGTTAGTTTGCTTTGTGTGTAAAACGATTTAAGCATTGAAACCAATGATTAAAATCACAAATTAAGTCTAAATAGATTAAACTGTTTCATTGAGATGGTTTCTTTCTAACACATTCTCATTATGCCAAGCTTTGTGGGTAATTTTGGTCTTTCAACTAAAAAAAGAATACCGTGTCTGGCACTGCATTACCCAGCCAATATACCATCACTGTTAAGCAGAAACGGCCGTGTGCTTGAGCAATAATTACCTCCAGCACTTAGTCTACGGTTACACATTCAACCCTGACGCTGCAGTCTGGTGCTGCTAAACAGCAGGGGCATCAGCTCTCATCTGCATTTCCATCACCACTAAACATTAGCCAGTCATAGAGACAGGACAGACAGCGGACCACATGTCTTACTGCAGACAAACCACAGCTACTCATTACTCTCTGGCACCGGCACGCTATAAGACACCCATCTGAACAACAAACCGCTTCACCATCAGGCTCAGTCACTCAAGGGTCAAGGCAGAGCATTTGCAGCGGAAAATACTGTTATTAGCATAAGCAGCCTAGAAGGGGTCCAAATGAGATAATAAACAAACACGCAACTGTCCAAAGCCTTGGGGATCTCACGCTGAGGGGACATAAAATAACACTGCAAGAAGACCAAGTCACCTCCACAGGACGTGCCTGTTTAGTTGAAGGTCCCTGTGACCTCAAAGCAGTACTCAGCCAATCTTCATGGGATTCACAAATAATAGTAAAGCATGTATGTCTACATTTCACTCGAGTAGAAATGTTTAGTCCATGAATCAATAAGTCAGTCAACAAAAAATGTATAATTGGAAACTATTTTGATAACCAGAGTACTATTTTCAAGTTTTTCTTTGTCTTCTAATCAAGTCAATTTTATTTAAATAGCCCAATATCCAAAGATTGTATATAAGAAGTGGACGTAGTCACAGTGACGTCACTCATTGGTTGTGGACTTCCATTTTGAAGCCTCGAGTTCGGCATTTTGGCTGTTTCCATCTTTGTCTTTTGGAACGAGAAGTGACACGAGAGGGTGGAGCTAAGTACAACCGAATGCTGAATAAGACATTTTTAGGCAACCAAAAAGGTTATAATTAACTTTCATTAACTGAAAACACTGTGAAAGGGTTAAAGTTGTAAGTCGAAAACACGGACAACTCCCAGACCGGATAACGCCGTGGTAGTGACCTGTCAATCACAAGTTAGCCCCGCCCTAAAGCATCCCCTGCTTTATGGTCTATCTGACTCTAAATGGGACCATAATTTACTAAATGAACATCACGCTGTATTGAAGAAGACTTGAAACTAGCGATTGAGATCATAAACTCATGTTTACAATGTTTACTGAGGTAATAAATCAAGTGCTCATTTTCTCATAGACTTCTATACAATCAGACTTCTGTACACCATACAACACCGTCTCTTTTCTATGACCCTCGCAGCGGATGAGGAAAAACTCAGCCAAGAAAAAGACTCGGTCAAACCTGAGTATATGTCTGGACCGTGTTGGTCAGTCTGTGAATTTGTGGCTAAATTCTTACACAAATAGTGAGTGGTCATGTCTATGATGTTAAATCCAGCGCTACATGTCCACCAGGTCTGGCGAGGACGCTAGGGGACGCCCTGCTCCACCGAACTGGCCGTTCAAGCGGTGATGTACCCGATCGTGGAACGCACCTGATTGGTCCCTGGTTTTCTACTCGCCTTTTCAAACAGAAAACAACATGGCGGCCTGCTTGTAAACTTTCTGTTATTCCGTCTAAACAATCCACCAAAATCTACTTCTGAAAACATTTTAAGCGAGAAATAGGCGATGCAACTGCTGAATCTGGTTTCATTTTAGAACTAGATCGCCTGGTTTGACAGCTTGGTCCAAGTTTGATGAGTAAGGACACGTCACGCTGGATGGGCTCGTTTGCATAAAGGACTGTTCCACTTTTTTTCATTTGGAAAGAGATACTGCCAACACTCGGCCAACCAGTCGTGTAACGTCTGTCACTCATCACTTCTCATCCCTCGCTCAGTAACTTTTCTTTTTGGCTGGCCCTCTGCGGTCCAGCCAAAAAAAAAACTTTTAACAGGGAAAAGAATAATGGTAGTAAATTGGTTGTTGGACAGACAATTTTGCAATTTGAATATGTTAACCTGGGAACTTTGGGAAATTGTTATGGCCACCTTTCACTATTTTTGGACATTTTATAGACCAGGGGTTTTTAAAGTCTGAGGCTGTCGACCTGGCCTCCCCTAAGACAAAGCTCGGAAAAAAGAAAAACATGAAAATACCTCAAAAACACTGCATCTCTGAACTATCCTCTTTACCCAAATCACACACATGCTCATCTATGTGATCTTCTTTTGATAACTAATGTAATATTGTTTCACTTCCATTCACCGAGCCTTCCATGAAACTGTATGGAGCCCCCCTGGGGGGGACCAAGCCCCACTTTAAAAACCTCTATTATAGATGATTACTCAAGAAAATAATCCTCAGATTAATCGATAATAACAACTATTTGAATATTAAAGAAACATCAGTTCAAAGGACGCTTAGTGTGACTGAAGAAGTAGTTAAACCTACTGCTGTCTTCCACCAATTAAATGTTCTTTGGAAAGGGGGAAAGAAGATGTGAAGATAACAGTAAAAGTTGTATTTAATAAATGTATTTGTGAGGACTTTATCTTTCCATTTAAACATAGTTAAAGTATTATGCCTTGATGTTGGTCACATCTGTTCAAATCCATTTAAGGCAATGGAAATAAGAAAACAGGGCTCTGTAGCTGTTACATTATAAAACATTAACTGTTGCCTGGTACCCACATACAGACATATATTCTTACTCTCATTCTGGCACGGAGTTGATTTAAAATAAACTCTTTCCACGCCTAAGTGGATTAGTGTTTCAGAGTTTGAGCGTAACAGTCAATCCCTTCTATTACACCTGCTTACTCAGGCTAAGAGCAGGGCCAGAGCTCCTATTGAGGAAACTGAGGTCATGACTCATGTCTTCTTTATTTTTTATGGGACTTTGGGGGGTTTAGGCGACCCCGGGTGCAGTTTACATTCTAGTTTCATGCTACACATGAAACACACGTGAAGCTACATGTGAAAACCCTGTACCCTCATTAGGTCAACTTTTAAGGAGCTTGGTAATATATAGTTTCAACCTTTTGACACAATCATGTTGGTTTTTGAGAGGTTTTTCATAAACTTAAGAGACATGGGAGCAGAATGTAATCGTTCAACTGATATGACAACATGACAGCCAATTAGGTTTTCACTATCAATTAATCCACCTGTTATTTACTAGATACATTTTTTTTGCTTAAATAATTACTTTAACAATTAATCATTTATCAAAATAGTTGCCAATTCCTTTTTCTGTCGACAGCATAATCAATTAATCGATATGTAACTGGAGAGTAAAGCATGGTGGATTTTATAAAGGCTGATATGAGAATATAGTAAAACTCCAGGTCATAAGTGGAAATTTACTGAAGCTCAACAATGAGACCGAGTCTTCCCTTTGACCTCTCACTCATCACATACATAATAATCTCTGCCTGAGTTTCTGGGTCTCTATTGCACCACTTTCTATTCATTAAAAGTCCAACCTCTACCCCACCTTGAACCGGATGACTCAGGACTCCTTGCTGGGACAGGCTCAGACGCCTCCTGCAGAGCGCTCTACGTGAATCTGCTCCAGCTTTTAAAGGGGACAGATTATGCTAATTTTCTCGTTCATACTTGTATTTTGTGTTTCTTCTACAGCATGTTTACATGATTAAATGTTAAAAAAACACATTATTATTAACTTTATTGAGTTGATAAAGTTTCCAACACCTTTTACCTCACAGTAAGGATTGCCATGTTGCCACCTAAACAGACTGAAGTGGGTGTGTGGGCAGTAATGTTTTGCCAAATCTTGATTTCAAATAGCCACGTGACGAGCCACAGTTACGTGCATAACCTCCTATCATCTTTTTAAAGGCTGATACCAATAATTTCTATACACTGTGTGTTCACATTTTTCTATTTTGAAAAAGAATAAATAAAGGATTCAGCATTTCGCCGCCAGAACTTAGCTCCCTCCAGTCTGCAGAAAGCTATCAGATGTGTGTTTCAACAGTCTGTGCATGTATTGAAACTAATGCCTTGAAATGATTCATAAAATTAATTCAAACTATAATCAAATTTAGGGTTGCAACTAACGATGACGTTTATTATAGATCAGGGCTGTCAAACATATGGCCGGGGGCCTGAACCGGCTTGCAAAAGGGCCCAATCCGGCTCACTGGATGACTTTGCAAAGTGTAAAAATTTCAGACAATTTTTCAATAAAATGCACAGCTATTCCTATTTGGCAGTCGCGCTGTCCTGATAAGAGTAGCAGGCCCTATGCTGGATACGCTATTATAGATCCCACATGCGTACAGGCTACGTGACACAACACTGTCAAGCTACTGTTCATGCAGTAGTTGCCGGTGGAAAATATCTTTGTCGAAAAGGAGAAAAGTGGGCACAGAGTGTAATAAAAATGGACAAGTTCCTATTTCATCACTAAGGTAAATGGGAAGCCAGTGTGCTTGGTGTGTTCACAGCACCTTTCAGTGCTCAAAGAATAATATTCGTTCTGTTTTTAGTTGTAACCGAGAGAACAGCGAGACATCTCAGGTTTTCAGAATGTACTTGTAAATCTTTACTCTAACAGGAAGGGAACATTTGGAGGTGTTGTTATTTATAGTTTACTATGCAATGGTTTTACTGGTCCGGCCCACTTGAGATCAAATTGGACTGGCCCATGAACTAAAATTAGTTTGATAACCCTGTTATAGATTAATCAGCAGATTATTTGCGCGACTAACCAATTGGTCTTTCAAATGTTTAAAAAATTGAGAATAACATCCATCACAATTATTTAAACCCAGGTGACATCTTCAAATTGCTTGTTTTTACCGAACCAACAGTCCAAAAACCCCAAACATATTGATTTTACAATGACATTAGACAAAGAGAAGCAGAACATCCGATCGATTAAAAACAGTTAGTGATACATTTTCTGTCACCAACTAATTGACTAATCGTTTCTGCTCTAATTGAGTAAAATAAAGCCAATTAATCTAAATTATTAGATCATATATGGTGTCATTTCAAAATATTCTGCAGGAGAGAGAAGAGGGGGGGAGTGAAGATTTTAATTGATTTTTTTATAATAACCTCAGTATTTCTAAAATCCTGGCGTTAGACAAAGAGAAGCAGGAAATCCGATCGATAACAACAGGTAGTAACACATTTTCTGTCACCAATTAATTGATTAATCGTTTCTGCTCTAATTGAGTAAAATAAAGCCAATTAATCTAAATTATTAGATCATATTTGGTGTCATTTCAAAATATTCTGCAGGAGAGAGAAGAGGGGGGGGGAGTGAAGATTTTAATTGTTTTTTAATAATAACCTAAGCATTTCTAAAATCCTGGAGTTGGATCTGCAGTACTGTGAGTATTTTGGGAATTTCCTTTCACGACTTCACACCTCAATAACACAATTAACGTTACCCTGAGAAAACCACTAATATAATAGCTGCACATGAGGGGGGCTGACAAAGAATAGAATAGAATAGAAAGCTTTATTGTCATTGTATTAAATACAACGAGATTCATAGTTGCCACTTCTGGTCAGTGCTTTAAAACAAATATTTGACAATACTAAACGAGGCAGATAAAACATATAACAGATAAAACACACACAGTTATAAAGCAAATAAAACAGGTAGAGTAGATGTAATAAATAAATAAATAGAAACAGAAGTGTTACACTAGAGGTATAAAATATAAACATAGATGTAATGTAAACAGAGGTAATTGCACTTGTAAAATAGGTAAGGTAGATGTAATAAATAAAATGTAAACAAAGGTAGTTGCACTTGAGGTGTATATTGCATCAAGGATATATTGCACAGACAAATGTATTTCACATTCAGTGTATTAATATTGCACAGATTTATTGTTTGTTCAGTGTCCGTATGGCCCAGACATGTTTAACTCTATGAATTTAGGGCACAAGGCGATATGTTAGAACTGAACTAAAAATACTCATACAGCTACCATGGTTAATGTTAACCTATATCACAGACTGACGGTTGCTGTTATACAGGGAACGAAATTAGCACCTGCCACCTGCCAAATACAGGGTAAATGTTGGTTGTGACAGGTGAAAATTTCAGGTCACCTGCCACCATGGCCGACAAGTTTTCCTTATTATAAGAAATATTATTTTTAAAAAGCAATTCTAAAGCCTGAATTAAATATATGGTAACACTTAATTTTACAGGTCCACAAATTTCATGGTAATTAGGTGATAATTAGCAAGTAACCTATTTGAAATTTCTTTGGAATTACTGCCAAATTACACCAATATTTACCTATAAATTTATTGAAAATTACTTTATTATAAACATTATTTTATCATTATATTCTGCTATTTCTCAATAGCTGGTAATTTATTTAATACATTTCCAGGAAAAGAATTCAAAGTTATTTGATATGCTTTATTTCCATGTCTGCTGGTAAATAGATGATAATAAGTAAATAACTTCTTTGAAATTTCTTTAAAAACAGCCTGAATCATGACATTAGTTACCAGGTTAAACTAAACTGAACTATAAATACTCATACAGGTACCATGGTTAACGTGAACCTACATCACAGACTGACGGTTGCTGTTAGTTACATCTACAGCTACTTTACAGCAACAAGTCCATGTTACACTAATGTGTTATTATATAACGCAGCTAATGGATGCTAGAAAGGGAACACGTCGATATTTAGAACCATTAACCAGAATAATAACACAGTTTAATGGTGATATAAGTACATAAAACAAATCTTAACTGCCCTACACAGTTAGTTGAATTCTAGAATAACGTTATTAGACGTTATCTCTGGTTAATTATAGCACATTTAGCTTAACATTAGCTAGCTGATGTCAAGGCCTATTGAAGGAGGCTGAGACACGCGTCATAGCTGATGGTGGGTATTGCGCATGAGCAGTAAATTCTGGCCTGCTCTCGGGGCAATTGAGCCAATCAAAACACGGGATCGCAGCTTCAGTTACACTGCGCACGCGCTGTACACCCACAGCCCAAGACCCGTCACCCAGCCTCCTTCTATAGGCCTTGGCTAACGTTAGCTACTGTTAGCATTCAGCTAAATACTCGCTAACTGCTTCGACAATGTAAACAAGAGACAGTTTGTCCGCTTTAGAAGCAAAATACCGAATATCTGAGCGGTTATTGATGTTAACAAGTGGAAGCGTGTGGATGTTATATCTGTTAGCAGCGAGTAATATTAAATAATAGACTCACAGTGAAGCTGGGAGGTTTGTATCGCTGCTGCTGCCATCATCATCTTCATCATCTTCATCATCATCATCATCATCAGCTCGCTGGACTAGTGATGTGAAGGTCGAGAACGGGCTGGTTCAAAGAACCAGTTCTTTTTAGTGAACGATGGGAGCCGGCTCCCGTCTGAGAGACTTTTTTTTTAAAATTTTTTTAATTTTTATTAATTCAAGGCAGAATGATATGATGATCTCCTCCGCACCACTGGCACTCCATGCCACTCTGGTGTGGTCTGTTGCGTTGCGTTGCGTTGCGTTGCTTTGCGGTGCGCTGAGGTGCAGTGCACGAATAGCAGACAAGATGAGTGACAGTTGGAAACGAAGCAGAATGTAAAATGACGGTATTCCGGAAATTATAAGGTGTGGTGCGCTGAGGTGCGTTGCGTTGCGGTGCGGTCCGGTGCGATGCGCTGAGGTGCGTTGAGGTGCGGTGTGTTGCGCTGATGTGCGTTGCGCAGCGGTGCGCTGAGGTGCGTAGAGGTGCGGTACGCTGAGGTGCACGAATAGCAGACAAGATGAGTGACAGTTGGAAACGAAGCAGCATGTCAAATTATGGTATTCGGGAAATTATAAGGTTTAGTATAATTATATTGAATAGTTTAAGTGATATAGATAGATAGATAGATAGATAGATAGATAGATAGATAGTAACTTTACTGATCCCGAGGGAAATTCACGTTTCCAGCATCACAGTTCCATAGTGCAAAACATGTTAGTAAAAAGGCAGTAAAAAAGTTAGTAGTGCAAAAAAATATACAAGATATAAAAATACAAGGAGATGAAGAAAACTGTTAAAACTGAATGTAGTGCAGGGTAACAGCTGCGATACACGACTATTAAAAAGTGCAGAAGAGAATGTTAAAAATGAGTATAGTGCAGGGTAACTCCAGTAGCTTAGTCCATGAAAGTGCGGTGCGCTGAGGTGCATTGCGGTGCGGTGCGGTGCACGAATAGCAGACAAGATGAGTGACAGTTGGAAACGAAGCTGCATGTAAAATTATGGTATTCTGGAAATTATAAGATTTAGTATATTTATATTGAATAATTTAAGTGATATATGTGCACAATTACTAATCATAGGTCAAAACAGCGCTAATTTTGGCTGAATTATAAAAGGCAGAAGTGGTAAAACGAAGAGCCGTTTGGGAGCCGAAAGAGCCGGCTCTTCTCTTCTTGGTGAGCTGAGCCAAATGATCTGGATCACTAAAAAGAGACGGACTTCCCATCACTACTCTTTGACAGTTTGCACGTGAAACCAATCTTGTTTTTTCCCTCAGTTTGACGCACGCGTGATTGACGTCTGAAAACAACCAATAGGAGAGCAAGATGACTTTAGAGAAGGCGGGCGTAAACATATGTGAGCCAATGAGCGACGATAAGAGTCAGTGGTTGCCGTGCATGAGCAAATCCCAATGAGAGGAAGAGTGTTAGTGGCCTCTAGTGTTGAAACAGAGACAATAAAATAATTAGTTTGAATAAAAATGATGAAAAAACAACTTTACAATTATATTTATTTGACACCTACAGTTACTTTGAAGATTATATACAATTTATTTTATTTGAAGTTGTTTTCTCTAGTGTACTTAATGAACAACTACATACAAAATTGGTTTATAAACTATTGTAATTACGAACTTTAAATTACATATATGAAAACAACCTTGAAAAAAGGGAAAAAATAAAGTATGAAAAAAATAATAATTATATTTATTTGACACCTACAGTTACTTTGAAGATTACATATTATTTTATTTTATTTGAAGTTGTTTTCTCTGGTGTACTTAATGAGTTAGTCTATAAGCTCAACTACTTAAAAAATTGGTTTATAAACTATTTTAATTATGAACTGTAAATTGCATATATGAAAACAACCTTGAAAAAAGGAAAAAAATAAAGTATATATATATATATATATATAAAAGAAATATATATATATATATATTTGACACCTACAGTTACTTTGAAGATTATATATAATTTATTTTATTTGAAGTTGTTTTCTCTAGTGTTAATGAGTTCGTCTATAAGCTGAACTACTTAAAAAATTGGTTTATAAAGTATTGTAATTACGAACTGTAAATTGCATATATGAAAACAACCTCGAAAAAAGTGAAAAAATAAAGTATTTAAAAAATATATATATTTTACATCCCCCATGATGACCTAAAAATAAAATGTGTTGTCATAAATTATACCACCTTACACTATATCTAGTTGTTAAAATTATTGCATGTTTGGATTTTTCATTACAAAAAATTTCACAGTATAAAAATAAATAAAATTATATAAAAATTAAATAAATTGCACAACAAATAAAACAACAATCGGGGTCTTTTAAACAATTGGAATAAATTTGAAATGTCCAATCTAATAGTTTTTTTCCTATTTAGAATTTATTTAGTTTAAATTTTCAATCGTGGTCAAATATGTTTTAAAATCAGTATCTTTAAAAGTATAAAAGGAGGGTAGTCTGTTAAGCCATATCATTTTATGGATATAATATTTTGCTAAGATAATAATCAAATTAATTATGTAAATTTCTAAAAACTGGAATTGTTAAAAGTGAGAACAAGCAATAAGATCTTAAAAGTCTCACTGGAAGCAGACAGGAAGCCAGTGGAGGGATACCAAAACTGTTGGAAACTACTTAAACATCTTTTCTTTCTGAATGTATATGTGTTGACTACATGAAGCCCACTGCACAAAGGTGGACCAGCAGAGAGACAATCACATGGAACATGAGTTTATCCAGACATTTCCCCTCATTGTGTGAGATAGCGAGTTCATCTATCAGGCCAGTAACACCACTGTGCAACAGTACAACCCACACAAACCCTTCTGGAGGAGCAAGCATTGCTTAACCACCAATTACCACTACTGCTGGTAGTACACTTCAATGTTTTGTTATAAGGGTTGTCAAAGTTAACGAGATAATAACACCTTAACACACATTTGTTTTAACGCCACTTAATATACCTACCCACTTTATGATAATCACATGCAGTTTGGGGCAAGTCATAGTCAAGTCAGCACACTGACACACTGACAGCTGTTGTTGCCTGTTGGGCTGCAGTTTGCCATGTTATGATTGGAGCATATTGTTTTATGCTAAATGCAGTACCTGTGAGGGTTTATGGATCAATATTTGTCATTGTTTTGTGTTGTTAATTGATTTCCAATAATAAATACATACATACATTTGCATAAAGCAGCATATTTGTCCACTCCCATGTTGATAAGAGTATTAAATACTTGACAAATCTCCCTTTAAGATACATGCCTTTAAGGTAATTTGTGATTAATCGCTATTAACTATGGATAATCATGTGATTAATTGTGATTAAATATTTTAATTAATTGACAGCCCTAGTTGTTTTGCATAAATCCAACAACAGGAAGTTTCGTGGTCGGTTCTCCTACTCAAGCTCAGCGTTTTCTAAAAGGTGACCCTGCCCTCCTCCATCAACAGAGAGTCAGCAGAGCAAACTACCGCCTGCTGCTGCAGCTGATGTAAGGGCCAACGCTGACGTCAGCGTGTCTCTGAGCGTCCCTGTTCAGACCAGAGTCTGTTTGACCACCTCGCCACCCTGACCGTTACATACCTGTGTGCAGTCCAGATGGAGCTGCTGCTGCTGCTGCTGCTGCTGTGAACTTTGCAGGGTCATATTGGCCACTATGCAAAGAGTGTTTTGGGTGCTAAACAAGGTTCTTCTATAATCAAACTGAAACATGGAGAAGAGAAGAGAGCGTGCACCCACTTGAGCAAATATTGTCAGTAATGCGTTTCCCTGTTGGCTTAAGATTTTCCTCGAAATAAGCAACAATTTACACTAAAACCCAAATATGGTGTTGCATCACGTCAGCTTGTACGCGCTAGAAACAGAGTACAGATTTATCTAAACTCTCCCTGTCTTCTCCTGCCACAAAGAGCCTCTGTGCGGAGGCACTCTGCTGCCCTCCACCCTCATATGGCTTCCATTTGCCAAAGTCAGGGGTGTTTTGCTCTCTGTGACTTACAGCAACAGGTCAGACTAGGACAAGGAGGCTCATTATGAATGCAGGTCCAGTCCCTGAACCTCTCTGGTCTCTGGGCCCCTGCAGGAGCTGCTGGGTTCCTGGCTGACTGTTAAAACCACCAAGTTGTTCCTTAAACTGATAAATGTGGACGCAGCCGTGTGGATGAGGCAACCATCAACTCGTAAAGGTTAAAGTGTGGTGATGTGGAAAATTTTCACATAAGGGTCAAATAAGTGCTTCATATTGTTCTCTTTAACGTGCACTTGTGTATTTCAGTCCAGGAGGTGTTTATGATATTAGAGAATATATTTTTCTTATTGTTAATTAATCCCATGAAAGGACCAAAACCAACAATAAACTGTGTATCCAAAGCCTGATAAATCTTGTTCTTCTGTGTTGTTGTTGTCCCAAAACTAATAACACATTAATGAGCCTCACTACTGACATGTTTCTGAATTACGATGAATGTGGGCACTGCGGTTTATTTTGAGTCAATCCCACCACGTCCACCACCCTGCTGCTCACTAGCACACCAATTCTGCAGCTGAAAACTGTTCCCAACAAATGCTGTATCTACTCCTGTTTAACAGTTTAACAGTGGCCTTTAGAGTGTCTGTCTGTTCACTTCTCATCAGATGATGATGGGACATAACTGCTTTGTTATTTGTCAACAAAAGGGAAAGAACATGACAGCAGAGAAATGGACGTTAATCTTGATCTTAAACTTAATCATAGCAGGGTAAAGATCTCTTGTCAATGCATCACTTTTCATAGTTGTGCTGTTTTCTAACAACAGATATGTGAGTAACGATACTTGCATTGCGTGATCAGATGTACTGAAACTAGGGCTGTCAATCGGTTAAAATATTTAATCACGATTAATCGCATGATTGTCCATAGTTAATTGTGATTAATCTCAAATTAATCACTGTCCAAAATGTACCTTAAAGGGAGATTTGTCAAGTATTTAATACTCTTATCAACATGGGAGTGGAAAAACATGCTGCTTTATGCAAAATGTATGTATATAATTTATTATTGGAAATCAATTAGCAACACAAAACAATGACAGATATTGATCCAGAAACCCTCACAGGTACTGCATTTAGCATAAAACAATATGCTCCAATCATAACATGTCAAACTGCAGCCCAACAGGCAACAACAGCTGTCAGTGTGTCAGTGTGCTGACTTGACTATGACTTGCCCCAAACTGCATGTGATTATCATAAAGTGGGCATGTCTGTAAAGGGGAGACTCGTGGGTATCCATAGAACCCATTTACATTCACATATCTGGAGGTCAGATGTCAAGGGACCCCTTTGAAAATGGCATTGACAGTTTTTCCTCACCAAAATTTAGCGCAAGTTTGGAGCGTTATTTGACCTCCTTCGCGACAAGCTAGTATGACATGATTGGTAACAATGGATTCATTAGGTTTTTCTAGTTTAATATGATAACAGTATCTTCACTCCAGCTTTAAGACGGTGCCCGCTACAACCTATAACCTGCTTTTTCTGTATTACAGGTATTCATCTGTACAACCAGCTGGAGGAGTCACGTGTGATAATAAATCTCTGAAGTACTTCTTTCAGTTTGCCTCTACAAACAGAACCGTGCAGAGAGGGTGTAAATTATAACAGTTAGTCAAGAAACTCCATTTATCAAGGAGCTACAGTGGCTTTAAGTTATTTTAACACGACACGTGAACACGTCCTGTTAGAGTGTTTGGTGTCAGAGAGAACCATATAAAACATGTACAACACTTCTTTCAGAGGGCGAAGGCACGTGTCACAACACCGGTGCAGTTATGCGAGTAATGCTGCGGTGAATGACTCTAGGTGTCGAGTAAACGCAGAGCTGGCCGCGGTCTGGCCGCCGGTGGACGTCGTCTTTTATCAGCTGTGTTTAACCAGCCCTGCTCATTGAGAAGAACGACTGTTCTGTTCTCTGTGGAAAGGAAACAGTGTTCTGCCAGGTCAAGTCCACCGGTCAAATATTAAATCTCATTAGGACGGAGAAGAGTCGACATGCATGAACACACTCAAGCTTATCGTGGTCAAACTGTACTTTCAGGGGCTGTCATGCCTGGCCATAAAGTTAAAGAGTGCAATGACTGATTTATGGGAGTCTTATATTAATTGACATATTATAAAAAGGAAATGTTCATTATTCATACTGGACATATAAATGGTATATGTATGGTACAATCATGTTCATGGAGAGACCTTCGTCTGGTCAGCTAACATTACTGCCAAGCAGCTGAAATATAGAGTGATATTGTGCTTTTAGCTGACGTGTGTCGCCTCACTGTGTTGAGCGATGCTCCTTCATGTCTATGTAGAGCGAGCACAAGCGCGAGCGTGTGCAACAGGACGCTGACTTTCGTTGACTTAACGGCCACAGGTGTCGCTGTTAACAAGACATTTCTGATCCTTTCAAATAGTCCCTTTAAGATTTGAAACATCTTGTAGTGTGGGACAGACTAGCCACTAGCGTTGCTAAGGAGATAATACTTTGTACTATGTATCTCAGACAGTACATGGCCTGTATAGAGTACTGTAGTTTAGTTTCCTCTAATCTTTAATGTAGGCAGGCTACTTGCATGTTTCCCTAAATAGAAATTCACAGATTGAACACTTCTCTAGTTTGCATTCCTTTAGGCTAAAATCTGCTCGGTCAAAATACATGTGAAGCTGCAGCTGACTCAGTTGTGTTCTGCAGGTACAGAACGAGCTGCACACAGCAGCCATTCATATGTAGGCCTACACGGCAAGAAAAAATAAACACACTCAGCTTTCAACAAATGTCCTCCTGAGAGGTTTCTAACCAAATCCTTTCAGCAGCAGAGAGAGCAGACTTCCTGACTGCAGGGAACCTTCTCTGGTCTGAGAAAGAAGTCCATCAACTCTACATGTATACACACCCGACAGAACAATGAACACTGACTCAACGACAGGTAAAATGGTTTCATGAGTGGGACACGTGGGCTTCTTCTCACTTCTCTGTTGCAGGTCAAATAGTGTGGATTCAAAAATACAACAATATCTTGTCGTGAGGTTTATTTGTTTCAGCAAAGAAAATGTGATAAAGGCAAAGGCGGAGCTTCAGGGCTCTGATGACTAAGTCAAGCTAAATTAAATGCTTAATTTTGGTGAGGAAAAACTGTCATGGCCATTTTCAAAGGGGTCCCTTGACCTCTGACCTCCAGATCAGTGAATGTAAATGGGTTCTATGGGTACCCACGAGTCTCCCCTTTACAGACATGCCCACTTTATGATAATCACATGCAGTTTGGGGCAAGTCATAGTCAAGTCAGCACACTGACACACTGACAGCTGTTGTTGCCTGTTGGGCTGCAGTTTGCAGGGTTTTTTTTATGCTAAATGCAGTACCTGTGAGGGTTTCTGGACAATATCTGTCATTGTTTTGTGTTGTTAGTTGATTTACAATAATAAATATATACATACATTTGCATAAAGCAGCATGTTTGTCCACTCCCATGTTGATAAGAGTAATAAATACTTGACAAATCTCCCTTTAAGGTACATTTTGAACAGATAAAAAATGTGTGATTAATTTGCTATTAAATATTTTAATCGATTGACAGCCCCAATCGTGATAGAAGATTTCAGCCATA
Organism: Sebastes fasciatus; assembly: GCF_043250625.1. Lineage (NCBI taxonomy): Eukaryota > Metazoa > Chordata > Actinopteri > Perciformes > Sebastidae > Sebastes > Sebastes fasciatus. The sequence continues at coordinate 3,997,621 of NC_133796.1, read as the reverse complement.
TCACCCAGCCCCATTAGTTCATATCCGTGAAGTGACATACTGACTTTCTTCATGAGTCATTCCTGATTAATTATGAATCAGTCACTGAGCAGCATTTGCAATTCCTGTAATCTGACTGTTGATAGTGTCTCTGCCTTTATTGCTCTTTAATATATTGATTGATATTGTTGAGGTTTGAGAACAGGTAACAAACACAAAAACTGTTGCAGTTTCCAAAACAGCAAATGCATTCTTAAGATGACGTTGTGTTCTCTTCATTCAATCAACAAAATCGTATCAAAATACGCGAACAAAGACTCCTCACTCGAGACAGCAAAAGCAAACAACCACCTTCAGTGTCTGAGCCTGCAGCTCTTTTCCTGAACAGAAAGTGACCTTTTGCTTTTCGTGAAAGGAGCTTATGAATAAAGAAATGTCTGCGGATCCCCGAGGATTTAACTGAAACTCTGTCATGGATCCATCACTGCAGGTCGCCTCAGTTCCACCTGTGTGGATCAACCGATGAAGACAGAAAACTACAGACTCAAATATAATCTTCCTCATGAATAACTCACAGTTCACCACCGTTATTCTTATGTCATTGCAAAACACTGTTGACAGGTTGCTGAGGTGAGCGAACGTTTGTTCAGTTAGTGTAACAGTTTCCCCCCCGACCCAGCGTCCAGTACAAATAGCCCAGTTTGTAGCCACACCTCAACTCAAACTCTCTGGACAAATATTACAAATGTGGAAAAGTCTAAACATCGCAGAGGACATGTGGGACAATTGCCGACTAAATCTCACCACACAGGCCAGAGTCTCTCCCCTCCTCTCTGAGGCTGGGTCCAGGTGGTTCAGTTACTGCAGACTATTCACATTTAAATCCAGCGAGAACAAGTCCAACCCTCTCATCACAGCCTTCACATGGAGATGGAGCAGCAATACACAGTTAATTGTGTCAACATTTGGGTGAACATCCCTTTAGAAGCCCAGTATGTTAAATGATATTTTGACCAATCATCTGGCCCTGCAGAGGGAATCAATCAGGCTGCACCGTCATAAATCTACTGAGCATCATGACAGGCGTCACTATTCTCTAGCCCTGAATCTTTATATCTACATTGTGTCTGCTCAGGTTAAACTACAGTAACTGGCTTGGCATCTGAATAATAACTTTATTTTAGGGCTGTCAAAGTTAACGCGATAATAACGCAAATTCGTTTTAACGCCACTAATTTATTTAACGCAACTTGCAGATTTTTAGGTTGTAGCGGGCTCAGTTTTAAAGCCAGAGTGACGTACATACTGCCGTGGCATGCTCAGCTGTCAAACCACCATCACTGTGTAACTGGTTCCACTATAGTCTGACCAATATCCACTAGTTAGGATGAGAAACTCTGGAATACTTTGGTTCCCAATCATCATCCTCTGACTCCATGTGTCTAAGCTTTTTCCTCTCGTAGGCCGTTTCTACTGCATCCTCCCGTGGTACTGTGTCAGCTCCACTACATACATAAAACGTTTCTGACCACAACTCAACTCAACTCTGGTCTTAGATCAGTGGTAGTTAACTCCTGAGGGAAACCGGGTGCCATTATGCTTATCGCCAACTGCTGCCACGCTTTAGTAACCTCTATGAAACAAATCTGAATGTCCTTAAAATCAACAGAACTCAAATTAATTTGCTTTAACATTTAGAGGAATCAGTAAGCATTAAAATAATTGGGCTGAAACTCCATATTTCACTGAACAAGTACAGAAGGTGGAGGAGGAAACGATGATGAAGTGCAACACACAGGCACAGTTTGCGTTGGTTCGGGGGGGGTCGCTGAACCCCCTAGAAATATATCTATATTTTTTATTTATAATAACATAGAACTAATAATTTATTGTAATGATGAATAATATCGACCTTGTTGTGTCTTCTTCTTGACAGAATAAGAAACCAACAAGATGAGAAGATAGATTTGTGGTCTTTTTATTTACTTATAGCCTAATAACATCGGGCACTCTCTGTTCACACTCTGTTAAATCTGCACTTCTGTTACGTCATGTAAAGAAACCACGTATCTATCAGCTGTGAGCTCCAGATAAAACTGGAGACGTAGCCAAAAGATGGGTCAGTAGTACTTGCTCTCTTCAGACGTTTGTGTTTTTTAAACAGAACAGGTTTTATACTGCAATATTTACTGAAAATAACAAACAATACAGCCAACAGTAGCCTCAGTAAACTTTCAGATGATCTCCCTCCAGCCAGCTGTCACCTTATTTAGGTGTTTGTAGTGAAATGAGGAGGTATCATATCAGATAACTCCTCATTTCAGATTCACCAATCAGCCCTTCCTCGTCCGTTGGAATAAGGACTAAATAGAAACAAAAGTCTTTGAGCTTCGTCGCTAGTTCATTTCAATAAAAAAACTATCAAACTGATTTTGTCACTGACGTCCGTGTTGCATTCTGTTTGGAGGGTGTCATATTTAGCCTACACACATCCCAATACATAAGACCTCTCTGCGTTGTACACATTAGATTTTAGATTTTATTTCTTTACACACAAAAAGTTGCATAAACAACAACAGATGTGCAAAACCCCTCTGTGGGGCTTGATCAGGGCACTCTCCAATGCATACCTTAATCGATTTCAAAAAGAGAATAAATTATTAAAAAGGATGGTAAAGAGAGAGAGAATAAATAAAGAAAAAGATAAGATTACACACACGAGCAGACATCCATATATGTAAATAGACAATAACAATAAAAAAACTCATTATTAGTAACCAATTTACAGAGATAATCCATACGGAAAACATTGGGGGGGATAAAAACAAACCTTTAACGGCTTTCTTAAATTGTTCCGGTGCCAACTTTAAAGCATGAGATGGCAGAGCGTTTCATATCACTGAACCTCGGTAAATTAAACCAACTGTGACTGAGATGTTCCACACACAGGAGGTCTGAGTTTGGAGTTATTTCAAGTCAAAAAATTGTGGAATTGTTGATTATAGGAATACAGTTCATGGAAATATTACAATATATACATTCCCTCCAGATTCCTTTAGTGAACCCCAAACTGAGTTCAAACTGAGTGCAACATCTCAGCAGAAAAACCTGAGTGGAATATGTGCTGCTGTTGGAAATGGAGCGTTACCGTCATTACGTCCCACTTAAACTCAACCTGGACTCCCGTTATAAGTTAAGTGGGGTTCATTTGTATCCGTAGCAACAACATTTGTAGGCGTGTGAATACTCGTGTGATTGTTGCTGTTTCCTGCCCAGCGAGCTCTCAGCGGTACCTGAGTGAAAGAGCAGCTTTGTCTCCAGGTTTCTTTTCAGGAGTGAAAGCAAAGCGGGCGGAGAGGAGTTAAAGGGGCGAGGAGGAGGCGTGATGCTCTCACATGTTTCAGGGGCACAGGACAACAGAGCAGAGGATCATGCGAGATGTGTGCCAGTGACTGAGATGTTTTTATCATAAATGTGATCTTGTGTCACTTTCCAAACAGACGGAGATCATTTAGGAGGTCATGATGGATAAAAAAAAGTACACAGAGCTCAGTACTAGGTCAAGACAGTACATATAATATGAGCCTCTTTATGAATACAATGGTATAATCTTGTGTTTCATCTGATTTAAACTGATAAGTCTTATTATTAAAAGATTCCATTGGCTGATCTCCATCTTACCTCATTTCTACCTGGTGGGTGGAACAGCACACACCCTCCCACCTCCACCCCCCATCACATGAGTCAAGTATGTCAGACTGCCCCAGTTACCTTTCCTTCAAAATAAAAGCACAACATTTGCCCCATTTTGAAAATATGTGCAACAAATTACAGACAGTAGTAGTCTCACTTAGCCACTTATCAGCAACAACCTTTTTTAAAGGTCCCATATTGTAAAAAGTGAGATTTACATGTCTTCATCAAAACACTCAATCCATAGAGAAATACACACAGCCCGTTTTCAAAAACTGTGTGTTTGAAACAAGCCGTCAGGATTTCTGTTCATTTGTCTTCCACAAATCTACAATATTTAGACCATTTCACAGTTTTAAACGTAAACACACAAAATGTGTCCCAGTTTATTTCCTGTCGTAGTGTGCATGTGAATGACACCAGATATGCTTTTGCATAATTATTTTGAATTTTTAATGGGAAAAATATTCAATAACTTCAGTATTATGCAGTGTAGTACCACCAAAATCACTTCACACATCAATGGTCTCTTGCTGATTAAGATTAAAATGAAGAAATTTCGGTGTCACTACACTTTATAAAAGTGAAGTTATTGAATATTTTTCCCATTAAAAATTCACCAAAATTATGCAAAAGCACATTTTTCCAAACTAAGTGTTGTCGTAAAACTATGAGGAGACCACATAGAGACTGATGTTATGTGTCCAGCTCAGACAGGGGTCTTCAACCTGCGGCTCCGGAGCCACATGAGTCTCTTCAGCTCCTCTCCAGTGGCTCCCGGTGGATTTTTAAAAATGGAAATGAATAACTCTTTTTTGTTTACATTTTCATTTTTATTTATCATTGTTGTAGGTCTATGGTACGACGGTACGACGGAGTATTAGGGCCACATTGAGAAAAAAAAAAAAAATAGATTACGAGAATAAAGTCATAATATTATGAAAATAAAGTCATAATATTATAAAGTAGTAATTTTACGTGTTATTTTCTTTTTTTCTCGTAAAGTTATGATTTATTCTTGTAATATTACGACTTTTTCTTTCTCGTTAAGTTATGACTTTATTCTTGTACTATTAGGACTTTTTTTCTCGTAAAGTTATGAATTTATTCTCATAATATTACGACTTTTTTCTCATAAAGTTATTAATTTATTCTTGTAATATTACGACTTTTTTTCTCGTAATATTATGACTTTATTCTGGAAATCTCTTTTTTCCCCTCGATGTGACCCTAATACTCTAAGACTATAAGCTGTGTTACCTTCATCACAATGTTCAGATTTTTTTCTCTTTTTTTTGCCTAAAACGTGTCTTTTGATAGTAAAGGTTGCTGACCCCTGAGCGAGGAGGACGGCTTGTTGTGATTCAAATTAGGTTGTAGTTCGTTGTCTACCTTACTACGGTTAGAAAGAGGCCTCGTTGGTGTTTTAACAACGTTTCTGTTATGAGTTATTGATCCAGGAAGTTTGAATCTGTCAATATCTTTCCAACTTTACCGATGTATATCATCTAGGGGGGCTCCGTACATCAGCAATGCGTGGACAGACAGGAATGATTGGAAGAAGTGCTCTATGAAATAACTCAAGGGAACGAGTTACTGACTTGAGGGCACGACTTAATCAGATTTTCTCATAGGGGTCTAGGGGGGCTCTGTAGAATCTACTTACGTGAGTGAAATCTGATGCTTGATTTTTCATTCACAAACATTTCCAGCTTCCTAAAGAGCTGAACACTTCTTACCAAAAAGTATTAACTAACTGCTTCTGTCATCATGTGAACATCTTTTATTTTACCCAGCACACTCTAATTAACTCAACCAGCAGCTTTTATTTTGAAATGAGTACTCAGAGCAGCTTGACAGACTGGGGGAGTTTCCCATCTGAGGTGTAAAGACCAGACCTGGTCCCAGTCTCTTTAAACAGACCTGATCCCAGTCTCTCTCCTCTGCACTCAGCTGAGCATCCTGAACTCTGCTGCTGCTCTCTGGGACTTTATAACTCACAACCTGGAGCTCAACTGATACTTAAATACACCACAGAAGAAGAGTCTGACTTCAACAGGAGAGAAGTTATTTCTACAACAGGTGGGCGATATACTTTGTTTTATTGTTTGGTTTTTATTGGGCAATTATTTTATATTTTCATCACCTTTGCGCATTTGTTCTTTTATTTAAACAGTTTATTAACAAAATATCTATGATTTCTTTTCATATATCCTCATTTAAGCTAATTCACATCTTTGTGTTATTATTTGTGCATACTTTATATTGTAAAATATGTATTCAAAAAGCTGGTTTAAGTTTGAGTTCAAACATTTCCCTGAGTCTTATTCCATCATCTCTATTTGTGTAAATTATTCATTTTCTTTTCTGAAAGTGGAACAATATTTTAACTTTATTTATTTAGAATAAATTGTACATTGAATAAATAGAATAAAACCATTAGAATAAAAAATAATTAAATTTATTTTTATATATTATATTTAAAAAATAATTTATATATACAAAAAATGTTTTTGTATAAATTATATAAAAAATATATATTTCTATATTTATTTATAAATTGATAAAAATACGCTATACCTACGTAAAGTAATGCACTATAATTCGTATATATCCAACAAAATCAAAAATAATCGTGAACCAAGAAATATAAAGAGCAGCGAACACCACGTGGGGACGAGCTCGAGGTGGGTGGGTGGGTCAAAAAACACCGGACTCTCGCCCCGGAGACCGGCGTTCGTGTCCCGTGTGAAACCAGAAGTCAACATTGATTTATTTGTCACATAACTTATGTACTAAAGTTACGCGACTTCTGTAGTCAAACAACATTATATCCTAAACATTATATCAAAGCATCAGAAAGTCAGTCTAACTCACTGGAGTACCACAGACTCTTATATTTAAGTTGATTATATTATGAAGCAGATTTACAAACAGCAGGTGTTGGTGAAAGAACTGCAGGAAGTCAATAAATCTATAAAATCTGACTACAACATGTCACCAACATATTCTGCATCCCTGTGAGAGTCTTACAGGAATATTATTCTTTCCATTTATATACTGAATAGTACTTCTGCACTTTAAATTATCAGAAGTGACAAAACTGAAGTATTTATCATGTAAGAAAGAGATGTACAGGTGATGATCGAAGCCGTGTCACGGCCACACCGTCCTCGACTCCTCCCATCATGTCTCACACTTTTTTCCGAGTCTGCGGCCTGAATGTTGGCAGTGTTGAGACGTGATGGAAGGCTGCTGTTTTTACAGAGGCCCCGGTGTCGTCAGAGCTGCCATAATACGGGCTTTAGGGGGGAACAGATCTGGTGTTATGGGCCCCGGTCTCTCTGGGAGTGGACCTCACCAGCGGCTGAATGAGCTCAGTGTGGAGTCGGCCACCAGCACGGCTCACACACAACTCAGCTGCTAATGAACTGTCACTTAGTACAAACACCGCTGCTCAGTCCGGGAGAGACACTCCCTCAAAAGGGTTTCCAAAAGTGTTTGAAGAAAGTTACGGTAAAGAAGCTGGAAACTTAAAGTTGGCTAAATTATGATGGCAGTAAGAGAACGTACTACTTCAATCAGCTATTATATTGATGCTTTTTTCCTTCAATAGTAACTAGAGCTGTCCATCGATTAAAATATTTAATCGCAATTAATCACATAATTGTCCATAGTTAATCTGTTCAAAATGTACCTTAAATAGAGATTTGTCAAGTATTTATATGGGCAAATATGCTGCTTTATGCAAATACATGTATATATTTATTATTGGGAATCAATTAACAACACAAAACAATGACAGATATTGATCCAGAAACCCTCACAGGTACTGCATTTAGCATAAAACAATATGCTCCAATCATAACATGGCAAACTGCAGCCCAACAGGCAACAACAGCTGTCAGTGTGTCAGTGTGCTGACTTGACTATGACTTGCCCCAAACTGCATGTGATTATCATAAAGTGGGCATGTCTGTAAAGGGGAGACTCATGGGTACCCATAGAACCCATTTACATTCACTGATCTGGAGGTCAGAGGTCAAGGGACCCCTTTGAAAATGACCATGAGAGTTTTTCCTCGCCAAAATTTAGCGTAAGTTTGGAGCGTTATTTATCCTCCTTCTCTACAAGCTAGTATGACATGGTTGGTATCGATGGATTCATTAGGTTTTTCTAGTTTCATATGATACCAGTATCTTCACTCTGGCTTTAAAATTAAGCCCACTACAACCTAAACATCGTAAGTTGTGTTAATGCATTAAAGAAATGGCGTTAAAATGAATTAGTGTTATTATTGTGTTAACTTTGACAGCCCTAGTTTTGATGTTTACTCATAAATAAACAGCAATCAGAGTTAAAGTGTGGAAAAAAACATGCTCAGATATCATTTATTACGAGTTAAAGAGGCACTCGACACCCTGTTTTACCTTGAACACGTCCTCTTCTCAAACTCAAAACACAAATCACTTCTGTTGTAATGAAATCAACACGACTGGGACCAGGATCACTGGAAAGTGTAATAAAGTGACTTTACATGTAAGTTACTATATTAAAAAAGGGGATTTAGAGTTACAGATATTGATTTGAATGTTGCTAAATCCTGATTGGTGCGAGTAGCCATAACATAAATACAGAAATGTCTCTGTATCTGTTGCAGAAAATAGTGTGTTTATTGCTAAGAAGCTCAATTTTCAGGGGATTTTACATTTGAATCCAAGTTTTCAGAGGCTTCAAAAGCAACAAGTAAAAGTAGCAAACAACAAAAAGTTAAAGTAGTAATGAAGGAAAATTACTCAATTTCAACAAAAAAGTACCTTTATAATTTGACTGGAGTACTATTAGCAGTAAGATGTACTCAGCAAGTACTCTAAACTTCAGTTAAAGACTGTGGGGTCGTACCACACAGGCAGTTAGGATTAATGTAAAAGTTTTTTTTTAAGGTTGTTCACATGTTTAGCAATGAATTATTTTGTAATTACTGTGCTGAGCCTGAAATAAGACGTACCAAGACGTCTGTGGCATTCAGTATATTTGATAACAAATGTTTGTGTTCATGTATAAAAGGATCTGAACAAATATACAAACTGAATTTGGGAAAAGTGGAAGGAGGGAGGAGCAGGAAGTGTTACTCAGATGGAATAACAGCAAACATTTACTCCTGAAAGAACTGGAGCTCTTTGTTTTCTGTGTTAGTGAGTGTAGTAATCACTCAGCCGGCACGTGGACATTACAGAGATGTGTTGTTGTTGTGTGTTGTTCCGTTGGGAAATGTGGTTGCTGTGCAGCTTTTGTGGAGGAAAACTGAACTCATGTGTGTTTGAGACTCTAAAGGTGGAGGTGTGGCCTTCAAACAAGAAGAACAAACTTTGACTTTAAGCTACTGTATATGACTCATTTGGATTTGAGTGTAATGATTTAAAAGATGTGACGCTCTCTCTCCGAGTCCAGAGAGGAAGAACGTAGTCAGGACCAGAAACATATTCACACAGACAGAGCAGACATTCAGGCCAGTGTTCAAACTGTAGCTCAGCATCATCAGGTGTTTCCAATGAATGGATTTAACTTTATGGAGGACTTCCAGAGGCCTGTACTACGAAGCAAGCTCAACATACCCAGGGTATCTTCTCCTTATCTGGCTTAACTAAGCCTTACAAATGAGATCCCGCTAAGCGGTCCCACGACGCAGGTTATCAACTTGGTAAATCAACCCAGGGTTTCTCCATCTGGCTATGCATGTGGCTATTTCAGCCTTCTTTCAGCTACGCCCCCGACTCCGGCGGTGTGAAACGGACTTGAGAGCAAGTCAAAAAATAAATATAAAAACTTTTAGCAATACAGCTATAAACTCTCTGTGCATTATGTCAGTATGGAGGACAAAACCTACCAAAATAAAAAATAAATAAATAAAAATAAACAAATAAATTAAATAAATAAAAAAATAAAAGGGAAAATAAACAGAAAAGTAAATATATAAGGAAATTAATACAAAGATGAGTGAATAAAGACGCAAATTAAAACTGAAAATTTCAATTTATGTCATATTTTATCAATTAACTAATGGCTACATTTATTTTTAATATTATTTTTGCTACATTTAATGAAATATGTATTCATTCATCGAGTCATGTATTTATTTATTCATTTATTTCTTTTTATTTTGGCAGGTTCCGTCCTCCATACATCCGTTTCATGCTCTCTATTGGAACTATGTTAAACTGCATCATCCCTATTAAATTAAATAAATAAATTCAAATCCACACCTTTATTTATTACCATTATATTTTCATGCACTACTGCACTAGAATGAGAAAATATTTCCTTTTACATTTTTTTAACTGAATTAGCCAAAATAGAAGTAGCATCAACTTTTACATCCCATTATCAACGGGAGGTTGATATTGTCTGTAGGAAAATAAAATATATTGAGATTTATTGAATTCTTAATGTTCTGTGTGATGATGTAACATAGAGTTTGACTCGTGATCATATTTACTTGGATTTTTGCTAATTTTCCTTTTTTTTAAATTTCAGGTTAAACATGATTGTGAGGTGGATCTTGTTGCAGTCTGTGTGTCTACATGTCATCTCAGCAGCCTTTGATAACATTTATGAAGAGCACCCCTTATTGGGTAAGAACGCATATGTATGAGGTGCATCTAATAATTTATTAGATGCCTTTTGTTTTGACCCCAAAAAAATCATTGGAGCTTAGTGTGTGGTCACTGCCATGTTATCTCCTCCACAGACCCGGAGGATGTGCTGAGTGTGAGCATTCCTCTGGAGGAGCCACAGCGTCCTCTACTGGGAGCATCGCTGGTACTACCGTGTTACTTCGAGGTGAGCTTTTATTTATTTTGAAAACCAGTATGTTTTCTACTGTATATTCCAGTTAATGTATATATGGATTTGCATTCTCAGGTTGTGGACAAAGCCACCGTTTACATAAATTAAATATTTAGTAATCAATATATTAACACTGAAGCAAACTCCTACATGAAATGTGGAAGGGGTTGATCGGTTGAGCTTTTTGGCTCTATTGTTTTGGTTTTTCAGTCTCAGTGCTCACATTAACCCTCTGAGACCTGCGGGATCACGGCCAATCTTGACCTACTTTACTGTCTAACACAAACTAGAGACCTGGAGCATTCAGAGGATGGATGGCTTTCCTAGCTAGATTGATCAATAAGGGGGTTTCTGAGCAGTTTACACAACAGAAGTGCTCGCCATCCAATCGCCGAAAAATGCAATTCTTGCAGAAATCTCCAAATGTCAAAAGTTTTTGATACCAAATCACAGCATGGCTTTTTCTACGGTGTTCCTCAAGGTCTTGGTGTCTTAATGTGGTATTTTGGAGGGATTATTGATCACTTTTTTTTTTATCAATTCTCAGTTAAATTTAGCACCAAATCTGTGTAACAAATGGTTTCAATCCAAAAATTGCTGCAACAACTTATGAGTTGTAATGTTCTAAGCCCTTATACACTTTTACAATTTATTTGAAATAATTAACTAATTAATCAATTCATGTTTATTTCTGATTTATGACTAGAACAACTTGATACACAGTGTTGAGCTGCATCTCAAATTAATCTTCAGGTTCCCAGCTTTCAGATGATGTACATCACTTCTATGTGACATCTACTGTTGACCTGCTATCTCCCCCTAAAGACACCCTGGACCCCCCTAAAAAAAGACAGAAACGGGTCTATTGTGGGTCTCAGAGGGTTAACTTTATTTCCAGCACCAGGCTCTGATAAGGCCACTGTACACTACCTGCCCAGCACCAAATGGGAGACAGACACAGTTAGAGATTAGCTGGTGAAAAAGTTAAACATCCAGCAGCTAAAGAGACAGATATTTTCCCAAAGGAGTTGGTAGAGACCAAAAACAGAGCAAAAAAGGAGAATGAATATTGGACTTAAATTCGTTAAAGAGGACAAAAACACGACTCTAAATGAATGTTGCCCTGTGTCTGCTGGATGTATAAATAGGCAACAGTTTGTGTTTGTGTGTCGTAAGTTACTGGACTGAAATTGGTGGTGAATGGTGTTGTTGTTTCCCCTGTATAGGACCACACTGTCCCCGACCCAGGAGCTCCCACCATCGCTCCCCTCGCCCATCGTATCAAATGGAGCCTCGTCACCAAACAAAAAGTCACTCCTATCCTGGTGGCCTTGGAAGGACAGGTGCGTATCAGGGAGAGCTACCTGGACAGAGTTCATCTGGTCGGCTACTCCGTGACTTCTACGGACGCCAGCATCAAGATATCCGAGCTGCGGTCCAGCGACTCAGGAGTCTACCGCTGTGAGGTTCAGCACGGCATCGAGGACAACCACGACATCGTCGACGTGCAGGTTCAAGGTATGGAATGGCCTGTTGTAGGCTTTCTGAGTACCGTCTTGTACCGTGTGGTATTTTAGCATTAAAAGATGTTACTTAATTAGATCTTGGTTAAACTAAACTACTTGTTTATCTCTCTAGGTATGGTGTTCCACTACCGGCCCATCATGGGACGCTACACTTTGACTTTTGAAAAGGCGACGGCAGCATGCACCCAGAACAACGCGGTCGTGGCTTCACCTGAACAGCTTCAAGCGGCCTACGATGATGGATTAAACCAGTGTGACGCTGGCTGGCTCTCTGACCACACAGTCAGGTCGGTTTGTCAACAACTCTCTGTTACCTACCTCTGTTTAACACAGCGGGTAGAGCAACGGGACACATTCAGGGTTCTAACTTGACTCTCAAACAAGTAGCAAGAATATACAGTATACTGTATAAAAGTCTCCAACAAACACCTAAAATGCTAGCCATTCAAATGCCACCTCTTTTGCAAGCTCAAATCCATTGCTGTCATGTAAAAACATGGCTAGTGTGTGCTTGAGAGTACCAACAGGAAGAGTTTTCAAAATCATCCGTTTGCAAGTTCATATTCTAATTTTGCAGTACAGTGTACAGTATTTCAGATTGGACACCAAAGCTTATTCTAATTTAATTTAACCAAAGGTACCCGATCCATGATCCTCGTGAGAACTGCCACGGTGACAAAGAGGATCAGCCCGGGGTCAGGACATACGGAGAGAGAGAACTCACTGAGACTTATGATGTCTACTGCTTCACTGAGAAGATGACAGGTACACTGAGATGACATCAACGCTGCAATGTCTCTGTTTGTGACTGTTTCAAAGCTCATTCTTTGATTATTTTTACTGAATTGAACCTCTCTTATCTGATACAGGCAGAGTTTTCCACACCGCTTCTGCAGAGAAGTTCACCTACTCTGAGGCCGTGGTGGCCTGCTCCAATCAGGGAGCTCAGCTGGCCACCACCGGTCAGCTCTACCTGGCCTGGCAGGGTGGGATGGACGTCTGCAACGCCGGCTGGCTGGGAGACAGGAGCGTCCGCTACCCAATCAACATCGCTCGGCTGCGGTGTGGAGGGGGTCTGCTGGGGGTGCAAACTGTTTACCTCCACAAAAACCAGACAGGATACCCACTTCCTGAGTCCCGCCACGACGCCTTCTGCTACACAGGTGGGCCGACATTTAGACAAATAGTGATACTGAAAGTGCTGTTTCAGTAGCCTCTAGAACCCGAGAGCCCCCCAGTACCGGAGGCAACATGTGACATTGTTATTTCATAATCATATTTATAGAACATATGAATGTTATACCGTTTTGAAAACCTGGGGTCTTCAGCTTTCAGAATCCGTAAACCAAGTGTATGTAGTCTGAACTATGTGTTATTACCAAGTATTTTAACTATAAAGTCGTACAGAAATAAACTTCTTAAATATAAGAACAAGTTGTGATCAAAGGATCAGATATAATTTTCTCATAAATCTACTCTTTCATGCTTGGTATCATTGAAAACCAGAAATTCTGAGCTTTCCAACGGACTTTTAACGCACACCACGTTTCACATACACAGCCACGGACACAGCGGGTGAAACGTAGCCGTCAAACTTCACATTTTACAGTCACACTCTGCTCCTCAAACTGACACAAATCTATGTTCTTGTCAAAGTACTTCACCTAGGCATAGGTTGGAATAAAAAATATGGAGAGCGCCTGAGTATATCTTTATAAATTATATCATAGATGTTGTATTTTAGTGTATTTTCATCAAATTTATAGTTACAGTTGTAGTCAAAGATTAATAGTAGAACACATTCAGTTGCATCATTGTCTGTGGGATCTTGGTTTTAATGGTGATATTGCCTTTGAAAGTAATATTTTATACTAGGCGAGGATAAAAAAATTTTTTTTATTGCCTCTCCATTGGAATCTCCATGGTAAAATAGTTTAGTTTACTTTCAATTTATTCATATTCCTTAGCTTCTTACCTTTCAAATGAGAACAAGTATATGCATATAAGCCTTATGGTTGAGGAGCTACTCCTGCTTAATTTTGGGTAGTTATTTTCGGTGTTTTAAATTAAAATATTCACACGTTTTTGAGAGGCTAGTCAAAGATTCTAATGCCAAGAGATTGACCGTTTATATTAAAAGGTTATACTATCTGATTTGGCAGAAAAGACTGTGCTTTTAGAGGGAGCTTTCAGCATCAAAGAGGATTCTGCTTGGAGACCAAATGCTCCCTTAACGAACAAATGCATGAACACTGAATCTTAGTAAAGACATGGAGGGAGCTACTGTGTGAGGAGTAAACTTCTGTGCAGTTTGAATCTGTGAAACAGAGAATATGATAACAAGAGATTAAAGCCCAACTTGTGAACCAACAGAGCCACAGCTACAGGAAAGACTTCTCACTAATCTCTCTCCTCAATGACCTCCAGAGTCCCCTGATGAGGAAGGTTCAGGCATCACAAAAGAGGGATGCGTCGTGCCGAGTGTTGCCAGGGTGACGCTGAGCCCAGAGGTGTTCTTCTGGAGGACGCCCACAGAGAGCGAGGCGGTCGGAGAGGTGGAGACTCAGCAGCCAACCGTTGTTGACGAAGAGATAAAGCCGGCCGCCGCCCTGCCCGACGTAGGCAGAGAGCCCAGCGAAGGCTTTGTGATGCCTCGAACTGGTCAGTGATACTGAACCTCTGATCCGTGTTATGATTAACTGTAACTTCACATAGAAAGTCCAGTAAGTGTTCCTAATAATAAAGTCCCTTGTTTCTCTGTGCAGGTGTGGTCTTCCATTATCGCTCAGGCTCCAGCCGCTACGCCTTCACCTTCGCCGAGGCCCAGTTGGCCTGCCAGAGTGTCGGAGCCTCCATCGCCACACCGGAGCAGCTGCAGGCAGCGTATGAGGCTGGATATCACCAGTGTAATGCAGGATGGGTATTGGACCAGACCGTGAGGTAAATCTGAAATCTATTTTCAGAGCAGGTAGAGAGATTCATGTCCCAAAGACAATACATCATCTGATCACGACTTCTCTTTTTCTAGGTATCCCATTGTTTTCCCTCGAGATGCGTGCGCTGGAAATCTGGGGGATCAACCTGGAGTTCGGTCAAATGGTTTGAGGCCAGCAGACGAGAGATATGATGTGTACTGCTACATTGATGGGCTCAAAGGTAAGAAGAAAACACTGTTTAGCTTGTAAAATTACTAGGGCTGTCAAAGTTAACGTGATAATAACACAAATTTGTTTTAACGCACACATTTTTTTAACACATTAACGCAACTTGCGATATTTAGGTTGTAGCGGGCTCAGTTTTTAAGCTAGAGTGAAGATACTGATATCATATGAAACTAGAAAACTTAAGGTATCCATTGATACCAACCATGTCATACTACCTTGTAGCAAAGGAGGTAAAATAACGCTCCAAACTAAGCTACATTTTGGACTTCTTTTTCACCATCTTGACATCTCCTCATCTGCTCCACAGGTGAGGTTTTCCATGTGGGCTCCGCTGAGGGATTCACCTACGTTGAGGCCGTTTCTAGCTGTCAAGAGCACAACGCCGTACTGGCCTCCACCGGAGAGCTCTATGCAGCCTGGAAAATGGGTCTGGACAAGTGCCGTGCTGGATGGCTAGTGGACCGTAGTGTCCGCTATCCCATCAACAACCCCAGCATTGAGTGTGGAGCTGGGAAATCAGGAGTATACACTGTGTACTCTCACCCCAGCCAGACAAGCTTCCATGAACTTGACGCCAGATTTGATGTGTACTGTTTCAGAGGTAAATGATTGACTGTTGTCTAACGGGCATTCAGAATATTTATTTTCATCATCAATTATTCATTCATCGTTTTACTCTTGTTTTTACTGGCCTGAATATCACAGATATCCAGGAGGCCCTCATTAACCCAACATCAACTACTAATCTGTTGACACTTGGTAAGCTCGATTTACATTGTGAACAAATGACTTTCTTACTTGTGCAAATGTCCCTTTTATTTCCAATGTCCCTCACTCTTTTTTCTGTATGTCCCTTCAGCTGTTCCTTCCGTCTTCACTCCCAGCCCTGTGGAGACATCGAGCTCTGCCTCAGGCTCAGAAAACGTCAGCTCAGGGTCTGTGGTTGATGGTGCCTCTGGGGGTCACTCTGGAGACTTGTCTGGATCTGGAGACCAGGTAATCTCTGGAGATCTGTCTGGATCTGGAGACCTGTCTGGTTCTGGAGACAGGGTGATCTCTGGAGGTCTGTCTGGATCTGGGAACCAGTCTGGTTCTGGAGATCAGGTCACCTCTGGAGATATATCTGGTTCTGGTGACCTGTCTGCTTCTGGAGACTTGTCTGGTTCTGGAGACCTGTCTGGTTCTGGAGACTTGTCTGCTTCTGGAGGCTTGTCTGCTTCTGGAGACCTGTCTGGTTCTGGAGACCTGTCTGGTTCTGGAGACTTGTCTGCTTCTGGAGGCTTGTCTGCTTCTGGAGACCTGTCTGGTTCTGGAGACCTGTCTGGTTCTGGAGACCTGTCTGGTTCTGGAGACTTGTCTGCTTCTGGAGGCTTGTCTGCTTCTGGAGACCTGTCTGGTTCTGGAGACCTGTCTGCTTCTGGAGGCTTGTCTGCTTCTGGAGACTTGTCTGGTTCTGGAGACTTGTCTAGTTCTGGAGACATGTCTGGATCTGGAGACCTGGCCGGCAGTGCCAGTGCTGAGCTGCCCAGAGGAGCATCAGGTTCCAGCAGTGCAGACGCTTCTGGATCAGGTCTCAGTGGAGAAGGATCCGGCATCACTGTTGTATTTTCAGGCAGCGACAGCATTGTCTCTGGAGAGGGTTCAGCTTCAGGAGGACTCCAAGAAGCCGGAGAGGGTAGCGCAGGGATCTTTATCTTCCCTTCATCTGAATCAGGCTCTGGAGCGTTCGGTGGTAGCGGGGACCTGTCCGGATCTGGATCTGGTTTCAGCTCTGGGGAGAGTGGTTCTTCCATAGACAGCTTCGGGGAAAGTGGACAGTTCTCTGGCACGTCGTCCGGTTTCCTCACCGGACAGGACTTTTCTGGGTTCAGTGGTTTCCCATCAGGATTCTCCTCTGGAAGTGCTAGTGGACACTCAGGAGAGCTTTCGGGAAGTGGAGACGCTCAGATCTTACTGATAGACGGTGAACTGATCGACGCGTCCACCCCTATTACCGACAAGGAGCATGAGCTTGGTGGAGGCCAACTAGCGTTCAGTGGCTCTGGAGATATTTCAGGATCTGGGATTCTCAGTGGCTCAGCCTCTGGAAGTGACTCTGAGTTCTTCTCAGGTGTGACCTTAGTGGGGTCAGGGTTCACTGAACGTACAGTGTCATCCTCTGGAGAGCAAGAGGCCTCTGGGTTTCTAATCTACAGCTCTGGACAGGGAAGTGGTGAACATTTATCGGGATCTGGAAGCTCAAGTTTCCTCTCTGGGTCTGGATCGGGAATGTCTGGATCAGGACTGTCTGGATCCGAGTCCTCAACAAGTGGAGAAGAAGGCAGTGTTACATTTTTGACTGAGGATTTTATAACAGAGGTATCCGGAGACACTACATTGTCTCCGGAGCTTGGACAGGGGTCAGTGGAGTACAGCAGAGAAGGAAGAAGTAGTAGTAACAGCGGCTACACCACAGCCAGCGGCTCTTCTTCAGGAACTTCCTCTGGAGATCTGCCACAGGTGGAAGTGCTGCCCTCTCCATCCAGTGAGCGGGCACTGACAGAGAGCACCACAGGACCAGAGGAGGCCGTTAGTGAGGATAAACCGTCACAGACCCCTGATGACGTCCCCCCTGTGCTTGCCCCCACTGGACTGGCGGCTCCTCCCACTGCAACTACACCAGGCGTTGTTGAAGAAACTGAACCAGCGAAGGGTAGGTCAACCTATTCTTATTTATTTTTTTCATCATTTCATTAGTTGCAAAATATGATCTTTTTCACACTTTGTTGTCCTGTTTCCTGAGATCAAACGTAGAGGGATGATGCATCCTCGCAGCTCACTGCTGGAGGCTGAAATGAGTAGTTGATTAATCAATAAGTCCGATCAAAATGAGTAATATAATACAACTGCACAAGGATGGGAAAACAGCTGATCGAACTGCAGGACGCTGAAAGAGTTTTTAAAGGGCCATAAAAGCCAAGGACCAGACAGAATCCTGGGCCATGTCTTAAATGAAATGCTCCCTCCAAAAGGCAACTATACTTACATTTTTTTCACGGCCCATTGACCTGCATCACAGCACCACTGCTGTGATTATACTTTTAGGTCGATGCATCTGGGAGCTGTGTTCAAGTGTTACAAAATTACAGTACAAAAATACATAAACATGGATTTTGATGAAAACTGGAGGGAGGATGACTTCAGGTGTTGCGCTATGGAGTCAGAAAGGGCACTGCTACACCAGCACTTGAAAGATTGATTCATCTCTCTTTTGAAAGTAGTACTAGTGTATGTCATTGATTGATTTCACCTGTTCTTCCAGGTGGTTTTAACCCATGTGAACCGGACCCCTGTGGTGCTGCTTCATGCACAATAAAGGACGGGGTAGCTTTCTGCCACGGTAAGTCCCAAAACGGTTGCATTAAAGGTCCCATATTGTAAAAAGTGAGATTTTGAACATGTCTTTTATATTATAAAGCAAGTTTAAGTGATTTATAAATACTGTAAACCATCAAAACGCTCAATATACGAAGAAATACACACAGCCCGTATTCAGAAATTGTTCGTTTGAAACAAGCCGCTAGGATTTCTGTCCATTTGTGATGTCACAAATATACAATATTTACACGGTTTTAAGTGTAAACATTCTAAATGTGTCCCAGTTTATTTCCTGTTGCAGTGGATGTAAATAACAGCAGCTGACAGGAAGTAAACATGGATCCAAGCTGTTGCCTAGCAATGCAATCCCGTTGCAATTCCGTTGAAATGCACTAAAACGGAGCGTTTCAGACAGAGGGTGAATACAGGCATATTCAGACGGACAGTATGAGGAAAATAAAGTTTTTTTTTAACATTAAAGCATGTAAACATGTTCTAGTAGAAACACAAACTACAAGTATGAACCTGAAAATGAACAGGATATGGGACCTTTAAGTGAAATTTTTTCACTCTTCTCATTTCTTTCTCTGAAAACTACTGAATTCAATGTTGTGTGATGCGCTTCTCTGTATGTCCTTGTTGTTGAGCACTTTGCATGTTTTATATTGTTGGTCTGCATTCTGTTTATTAATCAGCTTGTTGGTTATATTTTCAGATACATCTTTAACTGGTTGTGATTATATTGACTGTTCATGAATCAGCATCACTAGACTTACCAAAGATCTTTTTTCTCTCCCTGCTGTTCTGTCCTGACTGTGTTTCGCATCATAATCAATGTTTTGTGATTTCCTTGTGTTCATGATGTCTGTGTCTGGCTATGGGTCTCTGTGTTTGTTGTTTGTTGTTTGGGTGCTTGTCAAATACGTACCAGCTCTGCTCTGAGGTTGTACAGCCTCCGTGTTACACGTGTTATCACAGTTGTCTTCAGCCTATATGTTGTTTTTGGTCTGCTGTGCCAGTACGCCGCCTCCGCTCTGCTGTACAGTATGCATGCTAAACCCGGAGCAACATATGTGCTTTCTGGCACCATATGGATGCTCTCTGGAATATGAATACTGATCTTCTGCTGCAACTAATCACAGATTCAAACATAAACTTACTGCAGATATTACAATTCTTTGCAGAAATGTGGTATATTTTAGTGAATATCATCATCATTTGGTGACGTTAAAGACCTCAAATAATAAGATTGATCAAAAACAAAGAGACTTAGATGATGATGAATCAGTGTGCAGTTAAGTTTAATTTGGATCAGAGGTTGCAGCAGCTACAGTATTGTCCACTAACTTGTCAGTCCTGAGGTGTGATAGTCCTTCTATCACACCTTGCTGACCAACCTCCCATCCCCACCCCCCATGCTGAAACAGTAGTGTCACACCGCCCCCTTTTTTGCAGAGGTAGATGTGTGCCATCCCAACCCTTGTGCCAACGGAGCGACCTGTGTGGAGAGCGCAGACTCTTACAAATGCTTATGCCTGCCCAGCTACGGAGGAGAACGCTGTGAGATCGGTATGAGATCAGCTTCAGCTTATAACTACTAACAACAGCCTCTCAAAAACAACTGAAGAGAGACTGAGAGATGCTAAACATCACCAGCCGACAGCATTGTTACTCGCTGTGGCTCGTCCCGGTGGTCCAGCAGTTGAAAGATGCTCAACGTGTAGCTGTGATGTTGCCATGGGAACCTGTTGTCCAATAAGGGCAAAAAACATTAAAGTATCTAAAGGGTCAGTTCAACCCAATCACAAAAAGAACATATTTGGCTGACCAAGTACTGCAGTGATTGTTCAGTGTTTTACTGCTCAAAACAGTGAACAATTGACTCTTTGTTAAAAGAGAAAAACAAAGTTTTCAAGGTAACATCATCAACATCATTTTGGGAGTGAAGTATTCCTTTAAGGTGTTTTCAGAAAGAAAGTGGGAAAATATGATTTTATGTCATTTGGGTGAACCGACCGTTTAAATAAAGTCATCAAGGTGGAGCAAGAGAATGAATGAAGCCTTTGAATGTTACAGTAAAAGGAAATTCACAATCACATTACAGTTGGGCAGGGCTCTCCCAGCTGAAGTGAAGCATTATGTATAGTTTTCCATTCTGCATCGGGACGTTGGTTTTGTACGTCAGGAGGAAGCACTGGCCGTCGTCAGACAGACCGCCTGAGGGCATCGCAGTGGGAAAATATGCTCCTCACTGACTCACTAGACAAGTTCTGAATATGTAAAACTGAAACACTACATGGGTTGTGAACAATGTCAAGCACTTTATCAGCTGCTCAAACACTAACACATAGCAGAAAGAATGATAAGAATACATCTCATCATCAGATGCTGTGCTTTAGTTTTCCAACCCATTTGTAGTCGTCTGAGTTATTTTGGATCCCTAAAAATATACTAAACTATACTGTATATATAAACGTATATTTAGGTGAAAGTGCATTCAGAGTGCCATACATTGAATGGATGTTGACTCTTTGGTGTTGCGGCTGCAGATGAGCAGCAGTGTGAAGACGGTTGGACTAAGTTTCAGGGGAACTGCTACCTGAACTTCGCTGACAGAGAGATGTGGCTGGAGGCAGAGCTGCGCTGCCGGGACCTGAACGCCCACCTGGTCAGCATCATCACCCCAGAGGAGCAGAACTTTGTCAACTGTGAGTGCATAACATGTGCTTTATGTGTGTGTGTGTGTGTGTGTGTGTGTGTGTGTGTGTGTGTGTGTGTGTGTGTGTGTGTGTGTGTGTGTGTGTGTGTGTGTGTGTGTTCATAGAGGTGGAGACGATGAAAAATAAAGCCACTTTTTTTCTCCCAAAGTGAACGCACAGGATTACCAGTGGATCGGGCTGACGGACAAGACAGTAGAGCATGACTTCCGCTGGACAGATGGCACTCCACGGGTGAGTGAGGACTTTACACTGGTGTGTTGCTCCAGTTATAGGCAGGGCAAAGTATAGTATAGTATAGTATAGTATAGTATAGTATAGTATAGTATAGTATAGTATAGTGTAGTATAGTATAGTATAGTATAGTTTAGTATAGTATTGTACAGTATAGTATAGTGGAGTTTGGTTTGTAAACCCTTAAAACAAAGTCTACCTGCGACCCCTTGTCACAGGTTGTATACAGTATGACTACAGGTGTTGGTCAGTTCAAAGAGTGATGTTTCTCTCCCAGAAGGAAACTCTTCAAGGCATGGATGAAAAACTGAACAGGCCTACCGGGCACAGGCCCAAGAGCCCAAGGAGTCAGGGGGCCCCTGGGCCAAAACCTCTGTATGAAGTGTTAATATACAAATAAAAATAGACACAAAACAACCACAAAGACACGCAAAACAACCTCAAAGAGAAACAAAACAACCACAAAGACACGCAAAACAACCTCAAAGAGAAACAAAACAACCACAAAGACACGCAAAACAACCTCAAAGAGAAACAAAACAACCACAAAGACACGCAAAACAACCTCAAAGAGAAACAAAACAACCACAAAGACACGCAAAACAACCTCAAAGAGAAACAAAACAACCACAAAGACACGCAAAACAACCTCAAAGAGAAACAAAACTACCACAAAGAGATGCAAAATGTCCACAAAGAGACACAAAATGACTACAAACAGTTGCAAAACACCTACAAATAAGCAAAACAGCTGCAAAAAGACGTAAAACAACTGCAAAAGAGACCTTAAACGACTATAAAGAGATGTAAAACCACTAGAAAGACACGCAAAACAGCCACAAAAAGACGTAAAACAACTGCAAAAGAGACCCAAAATGACTATAAAGAGATGCAAAATGACTACAAAGAGATTCAAAGCGACTACAAAGAGGAGTAAAACGACTACAAAGAGATAAAAAAACGACTATAAAGAGATGCATTGATTAACCACAGAGTGGTTAATCAATGTCATGTCTTGAGACCCCCTGTGGTGGTCCTGACCCCAAGGTTGGGAACCACTGGTGTACTGTATTGTAGAATAGCGTAACATATCGCAGTGCAGTATAGTGTAATGAGCTAAATTCCTGACCCACTCGCCCCTGTCCGTGGGTTTTCTCCATGGTGGATGGATACAGCATGTTAAATCAGCCGTGCTGCCAGTTGGTCTCAGTGACCAGCCACAAAAACATCAACACAAACATCTCAGACATCTTTCCTCCACAGACTTTATAGACATTATAGAAGAGACACTAACTGCAAACAAGGTAATTTATCACTCTTTGTTTATACTTGACGCCTCAGGGAAGCTGCATTATTAATCACCCATTAATCTAACCCAACACAGACTATGCTTTAATTAACTAATAGCTCTATATTGACTTGCATTTAACTTTGCACCAGATAAACAATGTTAGTTCATTTTGGAGACGTCTGTGCGTTTCACTAAACAACTAAAGGAATGAAAATTGCTGTTTGCACATGTGTGATAAGAGTTTGTCTGAGCAGATGAATGCCAAAACAAGCACTGAAATAGCACCGCACCATCTGCTCTGCATAAACACAATCTCAGCTGCAACGCTCCACCCACCTCAACACAGGATGGTTTATTTAAAGGCATGAATTTACCAAACAGGTGCAAGAACAAAAAGAAATTGACTTCATTACCAGGCGTTCAAATGGGAAACAGCACTGAGTTTAAAAAACGGTGAAGATTTTTCAACTCTGGAAAGATGCAGCAAAAGTTGAGCCCGGTTTAACTGGCTGGAGTTGGAGTTGCTAGAGTCTTCTGTATCAGAACGCCTGTAGCGATTGGGCTGCATTTTTTCATGCAGTGCTAAAGTCTGTGCTTTAAGGACGGGGTTTGCCTGAAACAAACTACTTTGTACTAAGTATCATGCAACAACAGTTCAAATAGGGATAGTGGTGCACATTTTTGGACATTCTCTCTTTAAAGGCATTCATAATGTTGCAGTAGTTTGGACACATGAAGGGTGAAGTTGTGTGAAGTTTGAAAAACAAGATGAAAAAGTTCAAATCCTGCTTACTTACAGTGCAGAATGATGACCAAGAAACTTTGCGGGCCCTCTTACCTGTTCTCTGTAGGTAGTTGTAGTAAAGTATGTTTCCACTTCTTCCTCCTCTCTTCTTCAGCAATACGAGAACTGGAAGCCGGACCAGCCGGATAATTACTTCCACTCTGGAGAAGACTGTGTGGTGATGATCTGGCACGAGAACGGCCAGTGGAACGACGTGCCCTGCAACTATCACCTGCCGTTTACCTGCAAGAAAGGCCCAGGTGTGTTGGATCAGACCTAACATCTGTAACGGAGGCTTTAAAGGTCACATATTATACTCCATTTAAACTAGTTATTATAGGTCTCAGACACCTCCAAACCATGTCTCTGAAGTTTTTTTTCAAAAAAACAATCAGATCATGCATTCCAGCATGTCTCTATAACCTCTGTTTCAGCCCATTTCCAAAAGTGCTGATTTCTGTGTCTGTAGCCTCTGTCTCCTCCCACTCTGCTCTGATTGGTCAGCGTTTTCTGTCAATCAAACGTCCTCAACAACAGCGTCACCCTCCCCCTCCCTCCCGGAGAAGCTCTCTCTCTCTCTGAGAGAGAGACGAGTGGAGAGATAGCAGCTAGAATAAAGTTTATAAACCACTTTAAAGTTTATAAACCAGAAACTTCACCCAGCGCACGTTACCGGAGGAATCTGATCAGAAATCGGCGACACATGATGAACATCTGCGGTCCAGATTCCAGGTTTTCCTGACGGTTTCGCTCAGGTAAATAATGCTGTTTATAGCTCTGTTAGTTAGCTCAGTGTTTACCTCATGCATCAACTCTGTAAACCGTAAACATACACTCTGTTTTACGTCTGTCTTTACAGATCCATCTGTGAGAAATGACCGACAGAATCATCCCAGAGGAGAGCAGACAGCTGTGGGCAGATGGCTCTGTTTACATGGAGATACAAAGCTAACCCGGTAGCATGTAGCTAACCCGTTAGCATGTAGCTACATGCTAACGGGTTAGCTACATGCTACCGCTATGACACGGTGTGTAAACACAGCGACCATCAGGGTGGAAAATAGAAGATGTGAAACAGTAGTCAGTTCATTATTTCTGCTAAAAGATAAATGTATGGAAGATCAGAGTAATGGTATATTATTTACAGTAGTAGCTGTCTCTGTGTTACCATGACTACAGACCACCGGAGCTTAGCTTACCATAGTTTACCAGAGCTGAAGACTTTCTCCTGTACCATGTTAACTTAACTAACAGGTGAGATGATTACAAATGCTGTGAATAATTAATATTGTCATCTGTCTACTCAAATAAAGTTTGACTGTGAAACAGAAATGTGTTGTGTTGCTTACAAGTCACTATTTACTACCTGTAATCTGCTACATGCATGACATCAAATATATATAATATATAAATATCATCTGTTTAAACAGTGTAATTACATAAAGCCTTTGTGAAAGAACATGTTATATTTAGATGATGGGAGTACATGAAGCCTGTTCTGCTGGTTCTTGCAGACTAACTGTAGGGAGCTACTTTGCTCAAGTTAGGTTGAGGAGGAGAGACAGTGACGCGCTGTGGGCCGGGGTCAGCTACTGAAGGTTCTGCTCTGGTTCGACCAGGAAACCCTCACGTGACTTGCATTCCCTAATGACGTCAAGATACAAGGAAAAAAGCGAATTTTTTTTCTGCACCCATTTCCGGACAAACGGAGGAGGAGAAAAAGAGAGAGGATGGTCTTTTATGATACTATGGTGGCCTGTAGACACACTGGGGACAGATATTGATGTTTAAAAGACATGGAAAAGTGCATTTTGCATAATAGGTGACCTTTAAAGCTGTGTTGAATGATTTTTGGAAACTAGGTATAAAAACACATCAAGATAAGGTGACAGGTCATGAATATTATCGCCTTATAAAGTTGCTATGTTATTACACATCCTGCAGATGTGGTCTGCTGGATGTTACACTTTATTCACCAGCTAATTGCTAACTTTGTCTGCTGTTTGGTGCTGGGGAGGTAGCATACAATGGGCTTATCAAAGATAGAATATCTCTGCCTTTAACTAATAGATATCACCATCAGACTTCCCCACTTGATAACTTACATTGAGACAATTATTTTTTGTATTGCAAGTTTTTCAGAAATTAAATGTTTAAATAAGCAAATGAGGCATTATCTAATGATAACTTTTGCTGAACTTAGGAGAAATATACAGACACAAATAGACAAAGTAGTAAAATAAACACCTAAATGTGTATTTAGGATGTTTTTTTCAACTAATCTGAAGTTATTAAGAGCAAAATAGCCCCAAAACTCTGACCAGTGCATGAAAAACAAAGTTTTTGCCTGTAGTGTCTAGCCTTCATGTAGTTTTGATGACTGCAGTACTCCCTACTGTACTGAAAGTACTCAACACAAGAGACACATGGTTTGATATGACGCCTTGTGGCCTCTGGTTCTGTCCTCAGTGTCCTGCGGCGCCCCGCCGAAGGTGGAGAACGCCTACATGTTTGGAAACAGGAGGGAGGAATACCCGGTCAAATCCATCATCCGGTATCAGTGCAGCCCAGGGTTTAGACAGCGCCACCCTCCGGTGGTTCACTGTAAGGCAGACGGGCAGTGGGAGAAACCCCAAGTGGAATGTATCAAGGTGAGTGTAGTTTGTAGAAAAAGCTCCCTGACAGGTAAAAACAGGTGTGATATTATTTGAACTCACTCTCGGTGTGTTTGTCCCTCTCCGCAGTGAAAGCCAGATGAAGAATACAGCGGAGGAGAAGCAGGAGTCTGACAAGCTTCACTAAAAAGGAAAAAAAGAGGAATTACTATTTATACAGTGCCTTCAGAAAGTATTCAGACCCCTTCACTTTTTTCACATTTTGTTATGTTGCAGCCTTATGCTAAAATCGATAAAATTACTTTTTTTCCTCATCAATCTACACACAATACACCATCATGACAAAGTTGAAACAAATTTATTAAAAAGGAAAAACTGAAATATCACATTGACTTAAAGGGACTATTTGTAACTTTCAGAAATGCTTCTTAACAGCGACACCTGTGGCCGTGAAATCAACGAAAGTCAGCGTCGGGCTCGCGCTTGCTCGCTCTCAATATACCTGAACGAGCATCACTCAAAACAGTGAGGCGACACACGTCAGCTAAAACCACAATATCACTCTATATTTCAGCTGCTTGGCAGTAATGTTAGCTGACCAGATGAAGGTCTCTCCATGAACATGATTTAGATCTGATCCTAGTGTTGGCTTTTCCTGCCTAAGTGCAGGCTGAGGCAGCGGGGCTCTGCAGCGTGTCTCCCTGCTCTCTCCGCCCGCAGCCGGAGAGAGCAGAGGAGACACCAGCATCCGGTCGGTAACGAGAAGACAACGTAAATCTCTGTAGAGCTCCATCACTTCACAAGACACGGAAAACCTCTGTTGGTCTGGAGGAGCTGCAGCAGTTATTTCTGCACAAACTTCCCCTGTACATTCACTAGATATTCTCAGAGCTAAACTAACTCTTCTGCAGTGTGTAGTGAGCGCGCGTTCACGTCTAGAGGTGGAGCGAGCTGAGCTGTCTGAGTGAAGGCGAGCAGGCAGAGGAGGAGGGTACAGCGGCTACACGCGAACGCGCATATGCGAGCGCGCATGTGTGACGACCCGCTACATTTATACGCGTACAAAGTTACAAATAGTCCCTTTAAGTATTCAGACCCTTTACTCAGTATTGAGTTGAAGCAACTTTGGCAGCGATTACAGCATTGAGTCTTCTTGGGTATGACGCGACAAGCTCTGCACACCTGGATTTGGGGAGTTTCTGCCATTCTTCTCTGCAGATCCTCTCAAGTTCTGTCAGGTTGGATGGGGACCGTCGGTGGACAGACATTTTCAGGTCTCTCCAGAGATGTTCGATTGGGTTCAAGTGAGGGCTCTGGCTGGGCCACTCAAGGACATTCACAGAGTTGTCCCTAAGCCACTCCTGAGTTGTCTTGGCTGTGTGCTTAGGGTCATTGTCCTGTTGGAAGGTGAATCTTCGGCCCAGTCTGAGGTCCAGAGCGCTCTGGACCAGGTTTTCATTAAGAATATCTCTGTACTTTGCTCCGTTCAGCTTTCCCTTGATCCTGACTAGTCTCCCAGTCCCTGCCGCTGAAAAACACCCCCAAAGCATGATGTTGCCACCACCATGCTTCACCGTTGGGATGGTATTGGGCAGGTGATGAGCGGTGCCTGGATTCCTCCAGATATAATGCTTAGAAATTGAGGCTAAACAGTTCAATCTTGGTTTCATCAGACCAGAGAATCTTGTTTCTCACAGTCTGAGTGTCCTTTAGGTGCCTTTTTGCAAACTCCAAGCGGGCTTTCATGTCCATCTGGCCACTCTGCCATAAAGCCCAGATGGGTGAAGTGTTGCAGTGATGGTTGTCCTACAAGAATTTTCTCCCATCTCCAAACAGGATCTCTGGAGCTCAGCCAGAGTGACCTTTGGGTTCTTGGTCACCTCCCTTACCAAGGCCCTTTTCCCCCGATTGCTCAGTTTGGCTGGGCGGCCAGCTCTAGTGAGAGTCCTGGTTGTTCCAAACTTCGACCATTTAAGAATTATGGAGGTCACTGTGCTCTTGGGGACCTTCAAGGCTGCAGAATTTTTTTGTAGCCTTCCCCAGATCTGTGCCTCGACACAATCCTGTCTCTGAGCTCTTCAGGCATTTCCTTCCACTTCATGGTTTGGTTTTTGCTCTGATATGCATTATCAGCTGTGAGACCTTATATAAACAAGTGTGTGCCTTTCCAAATCATGTCCGATCAATTGAATTTACCACAGGTGGACTCCAGTCAAGGTGGAGAAACATCTCAAGGATGATCGAGGGAAATGGGAGGCACCTGAGCTAAATTTCAAGTGTCATAGCAAAGGGTCTGAATACTTATGTCAATGTGATATTTCAGTTTTTCCTTTTTAATACATTTGCAAAAAATTCTAAAATTCTGTTTCCACTTTGTCATTGTGGTGTATTGCGTGTAGATTGATGAGGAAAAAAAGTAATTTTATCGATTTTAGCATAAGGCTGCAACATAACAAAATGTGAAAAAAGTGAAGGGGTCTGAATACTTTCTGAAGGCACTGTATATTATTATATATTTAATATTATTATTATTATTTAAGAACCTTTGCAGCACACGGAAATCCATTTTCCATTTTAGTGAAGATGATCTGAAGGGTTAAATTGTTGGAAGGCTACATCCTGGTTCGACCCCGTCCCTCATAATATATGTAATTATTATATAAAATAATTTAAGTGCTCTGAGTTTATTTGTATCGTGTGTGTTGTAATATAATTTTGTTTGGTGATACTTTGTTCCACATGAGTTTTATAGAAGGCAGCATCTGTCTGGCTCACTGTAGTCTGCTGTAGACAGTTGGTGGATGTTGGTGGCACTTCAGGATTTGCTGTAAAACTGTTTTATGGTGTGAGACATCAAAACGTTATGTTTGTTTACCCGTGTGGCACCGCTTATCGTTCTATCTGTCAGAAGAAAAACACAGCTGGGGGGGAGACTCCTTTGGAAAAGTTAAAAGGGAAATACTAGTGTTTTTTAAAGTTCACATCAATCGTCCCAGTCCCCCTCTGGTTTCTGTCCTTCCTGCTGGTTTCTGCACTCAGTCTGTGTAGTTAAAGATTTCATTTTGAAGAAGCCGTTTCTTCCTGTAATACAGCATGAAAAGCAACACAGCACGAGACTATCCATGCAGGGAACGGGGTGAAGGATTTGGGATTATTTCACATCTTTAAAGTGGTTTTATTGGACGTGATAAGCGGGCAAGATGACCTCCCGAGATGAATGGAAACAAGAAAAGAGCAGACTAAACTTAGCCGTAGAGAGAAAGCAAACAAATCCAACAAATAGTATAGACGGGTTTCTTTCTGTGCAACGTCATCACAGAGATGTGCGCGCAGTTAAGGGGCAGAAAGCACGACGTGTCTGGCAGAGCCAAGCTCTAAAGCAGAGATGACGAGGAGTTGTTGCTCTACCAACCAAAGAAAAGATGGATGTAAAATGTTTAATATTCTGAGGGCATCACATGCCTTTACTAAAAACAGAAGGAGATTATGGATCCAGGGCGCCTGGGTTAGCTCAGTTGGTAGAGCGGGCGTCCATGTATTAAGGCTTGGTCCTGACCGCGGCGGCCCGGGTTCGAATCCGGCCTGTGGCCCTTTCCGCATCCACTCTCTCTCTCCCCCCTTTCAAGACTCTATCCACTGTCCTGTCAATAATAAAAAAAATGGAAAATGCCCCCAAAAAAATAACTTTAAAAAAAAAAGAGATTATGGATCCAGACCTGGTGGGCAAAAGCAGCGGGTGGTCATGGCAGTGGGTGGTCATGGCGAGCTGTCATGCTCCACAGATCGATGAAAATGAACTGATCAACAACAGGGTGATCAACCCACACTCTGAGGAAATATTTATATATGTTTAGCAACTATGCCTTAAAACTTAAAAGTGATCCAGGACTTGGCCCTAAATTGTTATAGTGTTGCGCGACTACGTATTGACGGTTAACTACAATCTTGTGACCGTTTGCCCCCTGAATGTGCACTCAGTAATGTTTGTATACAAGAAACCCGTCTATAGTAAAACAGTGGTATAAAGCAGAGACTTCTGGTCAATGTGAATACACAACCTTTTATTTATTGATTCCACGCAGTGACAGAGTCTCTGCTGGACTGAGTGCTTGTTATAAAAGAGAGAGATTCAGTCCTGTTACGAGACAGCATCAGCAACACACAGCCAGACTGACTAGACTCTACTAGCTCCATTATTCATATTTAATGTGCAGAGGATTAAACTGCCTGTGACCTCTCAGTTTATCATGTTGGCTGGTTCAAGTCTTTTGTTTTCTGTGTGTTTTAGTTGTCATCATCTTCCACGAGGCTGTGCAGTGCACAGTGTTTCTGTGGATCAAGTTTCAGTATAATGAACCTGTTATTTATTTCATTGTGTAACCACAGAGGAAGAAACCTTATTGTAAACATTACAGTGTTGTTGTTTTTTCCCAACTTTGACTGCTTTCATTTGTGCACTTGTTTTGTGTCATTGTTGCTGTATTTGGGGGCTGTGCCTCCTTCAGACATACTGTCACCTGATAAACCAAAGACTGAGAGTTCAGTTTACACTCTGTACTGTACATATGTCTGCTTTAGCCATATTTTACGGACTTATTTAACGTATGTCTGTCAATATTTTCTATTTTACTTATTGTCAATAAATCCCATGAAAAGACCAAAACCTAAAGTCTACTAACTAACTAAAGTACTGTGTGTGTATCAAAGCCTGATATCCTTTGATAAGCCTTCTTCCTCTGTGCCATAGAGCGCCATTGTTGTCCAAAAACTATTAAAAACACATCAATGAGCCACACAAGACGTGTTTCCATTCAATTGTCAAGAAAATTTTAAGCAAACTTTTTTAAAGGGACTGTTTGTAAGTTTTTAAGCGTATAAATGTAGCGGGTCGGCACACATGCGCGTTCGCATATGCGCGCTCGCGTGTGGCCGGAGCCTCGTCTCCGCTGCCTGCTCTCCTTCACTCAGACGGCGCGCGCGTCCTCGCTGTCTCGCTCCACCTCTAGACGTGAACGCGCGCTCACTCCTCACTGCAGAAGAGTTAGTTTAGCTCTGAGAATATCTAGTGAATGTACAGGGGACGTTTGTGCAGAAATAACTGCTGCAGCTCCTCCAGACCAACAGAGGTTTCCCGTGTCTTGTGAAGTGACGGAGCTCTTCAGAGAGTTACGTTGTCTTCTCGTTACCGACCGGGTGCCGGTGTCTCCTCTGCTCTCTCCGGCTGTGGGCGGAGAGAGCAGGGAGACACGCTGCAGAGCCCCGCTGCTTCAGCCTGCACTTAGGCAGGAAAAGCCAACACTAGGATCAGATCTAAATCATGTTCATGGAGAGACCTTCGTCTGGTCAGCTAACATTACTGCCAAGCAGCTGAAATATAGAGTGATATTGTGGTTTTAGCTGACGTGTTTCGCCTCACTGTTTTGAGCGATGCTCGTTCAGGTATATTTAGAGCGAGCAAGCGCGAGCCCGACGCTGACTTTCGTTGATTTCACGGCCACAGGTGTCGCTGTTAAGAAGCATGTCTGAAAGTTACAAATAGTCCCTTTAATGTTGCAAAAAAGAAAAGCGAATTAAGCACATTTCCATCAACTGGTTTGGAGCGAATAAACTCGGCTACAGCGTAGCTTGTTCAGAAGTTGGCACTATAGGCTACACATGGCTGTAATCTACCAATAAATAGAGTAGAAGAAGAAGAGGTTGTGAACTGGAAACAAAACAATTGGTCTTAACTGATCTAACCACAACGGCAAAAACCACATCAAGCGAGCGTAAAAACTTTTTCCGCAAGGAACAAGGAACTGATATTAAATAGATAAATGATTGAAGAGAAACACATATATTTGCCTCATTCTCACATAATGTCTTTGTCTTGTTTCATGTTTCATGAAACCAAAGAGCAGAATGAACCCACATGTCATGTTTGTACTCACATCAGTGAATGGCCAAATTAAAACTCTTGCGTTGTTACCTTCAGGTGTCTTTTATGACTCCTTCAGCACATCTACCTGAAGATGTTACGTCTACAAGTGTAAGACTTCTATGATTAACAGACTGCAGAGATCAGTCAGACCTCCATCATTCCTGGAGGGTCACCACCGCCCAGGAATTCCAGGTACAGACAACAAACACGTCTTTCTCCTCTCGTCCACCTCTCAGTGAGGTCAGTGTTTCTGTGGCAGCAGCCAAGGTAAATAGGATACGGTGCTGACTCATAGGAATAATAAAATTACGGTAAATTTGTATTTGCCCAACAGGGTGGGTTCCACATGGCGTCAGCGTTCCCTTGTGACTGAATAGGGTTCTTTTAAGGATCCTCGGCACCCCACCTTCCACACACCGGTTCACCTCTCTGCCCCGGGCCTCCAGATGAATCGTCCCTCTCTGCTCTCAACATGTTTTTTTTCAATTCCTGATTAGTCGAAAACAGAAAATGTTTGTAACCTAAAACATATTGCTAAGTGCTTCCTGCTGTGAGAAAGCTATATTCACATTACAGCATATTAGAAATACTAACTTTATTGTGTCAGAGGCACCAGAACCTCAATAAGGACCCTGAAGCTAAAATAATATATCAGAAATAACTGAATAAAATGAAAGCACTATGCACAGGGGATGGCTGTTGTACTTTTAAGAATCTAAGATTAATTAAGAATGAATTGTCTATGTGTAACTATTTTTAAGACGTTTTGGGATTTCTTTATTATTTATTTTATTTAACCTTTATTTAACCATAAGCGTCCCATTGAGATTAAGAATCTATTTTTTAAGGGAGACCAGGCAGCAGCATAAATGGAAAAATCCCATTGGCTTTTTGTCGAGGGAACAAGGGCGATGCTAACTTCCTGGTTTGACTACAAAAATACGTCATCCCTGGAGCACTCTAGTAAGAAGAAATGCATTTGAAAAATGATGTAAAAAAGACTTTCCAGGTGAAGTAGACTCTGAAAATAAATAATATCCCTTTTTTACCAGAAGGAATTTGCTGCTCCAAAAACCCACAAATAAATGTGAGCAATTCCACACATGCCAGATGATGTGTATAAATATTTGTGAAGATACAAAAACATCTCATTTTAGCTCAGGAGTCACTTGTCTGCGAGTTATTTCTGAATCAGTTATTTTTATAAGTAGGATACAAACATTTGTGAGCTTTTTTTTATTTGTCGTGTTTATTTGAGGTTTTCTGAAACAAAAATAAGGTCTCCACCTCCCATCTTTACAAACACACATACACACAAATAACTTACAGATGTCGTCATGATCTTCCTTCACAAGCTGGTCGGGTCAAAAGAGTCCACATCCTCTTCTTCTTTAGGTTGTGGCAGTTGTTGTTGGTGTGTTTGTGTTTCATTTAGCCAACAGGAAATAACCCTCAATGGACCTTGAAGAGAAAACAAAGCAGATTTCTGGTGTAAGGGACTTTCAGATTGTTGATGTCTAATAGAAGTCTAGTACATCAGCCATTTCTTATGGAGTGGTCGGCCTGTCCTGGGATGCCCCCCGGACACAGTGGAGGTGGTGGGAAAGAGGAGGATGATGGCTAAGTTGTCATCCATGATGGAGAATGACTCCCACACCATGCAGGACACCATCTCAGCACTGGAGAGCTCCTTCAGCGACAGGCTGCTCCAGCCAAAGTGTGTGAAGGAGCTCTATCTCAGGTTCTTCCTTCCTGCAGCTGTCAGACTCCACAACCAGCACTGCTCCCAGTAGACCACAACCAGCACTGCTCCCAGTAGACCACTTACACAACAAACAACTGACAGTAACCTGATATTTTCAGGTGGAATTTCATTCATTCATTCATTCATTCATTCTCACTGTGCAATATCATTTTCCACTTGTGCAATTTAGTTAATAGTCTGTTTATTGTCAATACTGTATATACTGCTCCTATTTTTATACTTCCTTCTATTTAAATGGTTCATATTTTGTTACACTTTGTTTAGCTCTTTTTACTGTGTTAGCTGATGCATCCCCTTTGCTGCTGTACACTGCACATTTCCCCACTTATCTTATCTTATCTTACAGTATTTTGTTACTAGTCATTTTAGTATCTGTAACACATAATAAACTGAAGACATTCAGCTACATCTCAATTTCATGATCCCAAGATAACGTTAATGTAAGCTAGCTAGCTGTTAGGCAGCTTTGTCATTTAGCTGCTAGTTCAATAACATTAAAATAACCAAAACTAAAACATGAAATTAAGGTGTCACTATCCAGGAGGATTACTACTCACTTTGTGAACTTTTTTTTTGCTGGTTTCACTGCTGGAGGATGACGTTAATCTTCTTAACTGCTAGCTAGTCATCAAGTTCACCGCAGAGCTCAAACTAACCGGTCCCGTAACGTTAACTGTTAAAGAGATTGGCCCATAGCAACCAATCAGAACTAGGGATGGTCTCCATGGAGATGTGAACGGTCCAAACGGTTGCTATGCGACCGAAGTTTCTAGACTGAAATAAGAAAAACACTATATAGGTTCTAGAAGAGGACACTATAGTGTCCTCTTCTAGAACCTATATAGTGTTTTTCTTATTTCATTTTTACGAATAGGACGAGTCTATATTTATTAATTCATATGTTCGAGTCACTATATACAATATATAAATAACTAAACATTTGTATCAGGTACTTTCATGACTAAAACATAGACCAATTTAATGATATTTGTGGCATTTCATTGTGGCATTTAGTTGACTTGAATATTACACTAAATTGTATTTGTGGCATTTTATTTTTTTATTTTATTATTATTATTATTATTATTATTAAATTATTATTATTATTATTATTATTATTATTATTATTATTATTATTATTATTATATTATACACATCCCCTCCAGGGATTAATAAAGGTTCATCTTATCTTATCTTATCTAACAATATAATATAATATTATTATTATTATTATTATTATTATTATTATTATATTCTTCTTCTTCTTCTTCTTCTTCTTATTATTATTATATTATACACATCCCCTCCAGGGATTAATAAAGGTTCATCTTATCTTATCTTATCTAACAATATAATATAATATTATTATTATTATTATTATTATTATTATATTATTATTATTATTATTATTATTATTATTATTATTATTATATTATTATTATTATTATTATTATTATTATTATTATTATATTATACACATCCCCTCCAGGGATTAATAAAGGTTCATCTTATCTTATCTTATCTAACAATATAATATAATATTATTATTATTATTATTATTATTATTATTATTATTATTATTATACTATATAATAATATTATATTATTATTATATTTATTATTTTCTGCCTTCATCTGTGTTTGCGGAACCAAAGACACCGCACATCTCTGTTTCCAGTCGGACCATAAGCTACTAGGGACTTCCGTTGGTGCCTTGTTCCTCGCTGGATGAAGAAGCCTTTCGCAGAGTTTAAACCGGAATAACGGAAGTTTTATGATAATAATCGATCAATCAGAAACACCGATCACCTCCTAAGTATGTACACAGTTACTATGATCATTGTTATTATGATTATAACTGATGCTAGCTGTAAAAGAAGCTGGAAACCATTTAAACACACTGTTACTGTTAGCTTTAGTAACTCATAAACACACTCAGCATCATGTTGGGATTAATCAATAAGAGGTGGAACATCCACAGATCAATAAGAGGTAGAACATCCACAGATCAATAAATGGTGACGTCCTTCAGTTCAAACAGCTAACATGCTAACATGCTAG
The DNA here is from genome assembly GCF_043250625.1 of Sebastes fasciatus. NCBI lineage: Eukaryota > Metazoa > Chordata > Actinopteri > Perciformes > Sebastidae > Sebastes > Sebastes fasciatus. The sequence goes on along the minus strand of NC_133796.1, from coordinate 3,961,669 downwards.
TACGGTAGCACAGCTGTGTTGACTGATGTTGGCCAGAAATGCGTTTCCCTGCGTTAACTAGACACAGACAGACAGGAGGCAGCTTCTTCTACATTATATATTAATACAGTTTAATATAACAGAGATATAACACCCTGCTTGATTAGTAGTAATGTTATCTGACTGGAATATTACGATACATTGTTGTAATAAAACCTAGATAAATTAAACAAACTTTACAAACTTAAAAAGTTAAATGTATAAACATGTGTTTTAATATCATCATCTAACACTCAATATACATCCTACACGCTGTATATACAGTATATAGACATCTATACATGTACATACTGTACTTAATAATCCAGTCCATGTATATCCAGTCAGTATTTATTTATTTATTTGTACTATTTGTATTGTTACTTACAGAAACGTACAGCTTACAGAACATTACACTTGTATATAGACGTTTTATTTTGTTGTAATCATTTGTGCTTTTTATATATACTTACTTACCTATAATATTTATATATGCACCATTTTTTTCCACGTGTGTGTACATAATACTTGTCTATAATTTCCCTTTATTTGTCCAGCTTGTTGTCCTTGTTCCTAACTGTTGTGTCTATTTCTGTGTAAGTACATTGAGAGCAATGCAAGTCAAATTCCTTTTGATTCTGATTAAATAACAAACAATATTAATAATTTGATTTAGCATTGAGAAGGTCAGCAGTTCAAGCTTCTAACCCCTCGGAGGCTGTCCAAAGTTATGACATTTGTTTACACATTTTTTTTATTGTGCAATTTGAAAATGTTTCCATTTTGAGTTTGACCTGCTTAAACATTTATTTCTCTGTGATGTATCAGACTCGTTTACACATACGTTTACAATGGAAGCACATGATAAATGAAGTTTTCGCCACATTGACTTAATTGCAGATAAATCTCTTCATTAGTAGCTCTACTGTTAGGTGAAGGAAGATTGTGATATGTGTTGGGATAATTCACCACGGCTGTAGCTATATTTGCACTGACTCATTAAATAACAATAGAAAACGCCTGCTCAGTCCTGAGGGTCCATAGACCTTTATCACAGCAGACAGTTTCACTTATCATAGCAGGAAAAGCGTAGGTGTAATTAACTACATTAACAATGAACCATTGGAGTGTCACAGTCAGCCCTGAAAGTCATCCACCATGCAGAAATACCAGAGCTGGTGAATCTAAATGAAATGTGGACATTATTCATGTTAATTAATGTTATTAAAGGTGGAGTCAGTGATTCTAATCCAATATAAATCTTGTTAAAATCAGTGAATATCTCCTCACAGTCCGTTCTGTGGTCATGCTCAGCCCTGGCTCTGTAAATGGAAAACAAACATAGTGGCTCAGACTGAACCACACAACACTATTCCAGTCAATCAGCAACAGGGGGCGTTCACGCTCGTGCACAGGACAGGGGAAGAGAAAGGCAGTGGGAGCGAGAGGGACATACATCTGAAGGGGGGGATTTGTTTTGGTGTTGAGTTCAAATATCAACAATCTTTCTCCCAAAATTGCTGACTCCACCTTTAATGTAAATGTTACATTAATATCATTAATAAAATGTATATTCTTGATGTTTATATATCCGTATACTTCACGTTACCTGTCTTGATTGGGGGAAAACACTTCATGGAAATTAGTAGAGATTCAATTAACGATTATTTTCATTGTCGATTAATCCGTCAATTATTTTCTTGATTAGTTGTTTTTTCTATAAAATGTCAGAAAATAGTGAAAAATGTCGATCAGTGTTTCCCAAAGCCCAAGACGACGTCCTTAAATGTCTTGTTTTGTCCACAACTCAAAGATATTCAGTTTACTGTCATAGAGGAGGAAAGAAACCATAAAATATTGACATTTAAGAAGCTGGAATCGGAGAATTTAGACTTTTTTTTTTCTTCTAAAATTACTCAAACAAATTAATCAATTATCTAAATAATTGGCGATCAATTTAAGAGTTGACAACTAATGGATTAATCTTTGTAGCCCTAGACTTTTGTGTCAACTTGATAGTGAAGAAAACAGTGAAATACTGCTGTTTCACTGCTTTTACACGGTTGTTTTTCCTCTTACATTTTCTACATTAACTCCACTTGAGACCAGAACTTTATAAATAATGCAGCTCTTATGGGCGGCAGTAGCTCAGTCCGTAGGTACTTGGCCTGGGGCCGGTTCAAATCCAGCACGGACCACCAGTCTGGTGGCTGGAGAGGTGAGAGTTCACTGCAATGTTGAGGTGCCCAGAGAGACCAACTGCTCAGAGCACCTGTCTATTGGCAGCCCGATCACTCTGACATCTCTCCACAACAATAATGCATGTCAATACGCCCTGTGTTTCCCCAAGAGAGACAGAATAAAAATAATAAAATGTCTAACATATAAATAGTTAGATTGTACATTTGACATTGCAGATATAGAAATAGGTCAGTGTTTATTTAGAAGCAGTGGCATGATGTCAAATAAAAGGTGAGTCTCAGACCTTCTGGCAGACATGTTGATCATAGTTGAACGTAGTTTCACCATGTTTAGTGTTCATTCTGCCAACAGTATAACCTGTTTTTGTATTTTTCTGTACAGGTTGATGTTGATGGCCAGTCTCGCTCCCCCCGTCCCGTCTGCTGTCGCCTCATTTCTGTCCACGTTGCTTCCCTGCGGCTTCGCTGTGGGGCCTTCTCGGCTCTGTGGAGGCAGGATGGGGCTGTGGTGGGTCGGCCGCCCGCTGGAGGCCGGAGCCCTGCTGGGGAGGGACGGGGACACAGAGTGGACCGCGGAGTGGACCGCGGAGTATCACACTGACCCGACGACTCACAGCCCGGACGGTCAACTCACGGTGAGCACAGAGGCAGAGAAGGTAAATTAAACATTAATAAAAACACATAGCACATAGCAGGCAGAGCAGGCTTTATTCTCTATTAGGGTTTATTGTCCATGTTGATTTTTTCATCACATATTAAATAATAATTTGTGTTTCTTTCATTCAGAAATGTATTTAATTTTATTCCACTTTATATGGAATATTGAACTATTCAAAAAGTTGCTCTTGAAAAGAGTTTTGTACCTGTAATCTTAGTTTTGTTGACTTTTATAAGTTTGTTTATTCAGATCTTTATTGTCTCGCAAGAGGAAATTCTTTTTGCAGCAAGGCTGCTTAAAACAGATAAAAAATATAAAACAAACACAATAAAAAAACAAATATGCAATATAAAGTTTGTGTGATAAGACAAAAGAAAAACAGCAACAGGGATAAGATAAAGTGCTAAGCTGTGCAGGGAAGCAAGAAATAGTTTATGGCGTATTAGAATTGAAGGATAACTTTCGCATTTTTTCAAACTGGACTCTATTTTTCCATGTTTTTGTGTCTAACTGACTAATAACGTTTCTAAAGCTGGTCCAGTATTGAGGGAGGACGCTGTAACAGGCCGTTGTGAAGGCACGTGAGCAGCGTCAATGTAACGTTACTATTATGCTTTTGTGCTTTCCTTTAGTGTGTTATATATATAGTATTTTTGTGCATTTAAAAGGTCTGCAAAGTTATAAAGTCCACGCCAAAGAAAGTTACTCTCCCGCACAGAAACACTGCAGGAGCTCAAACAGAGCGTTGGTGCTGCAGCACAGCCGCTATGAGAAAAAATAAAGTGTTTTTCGAACACTAAAGCACGTAAACATGATCTAGTAGAAACCCATAATACAAGTATGAACCTGAAAATGAGCATAATAGGTCCTCTTTAAGCTTTTGCCTGTAAACTCAAACGCTGCTTTGTTTCTCCATTGTGTGCCTGACACTCTGAGCCCCATTAAGTGCACGTTCTTGCAACATCATTTTGTTTTAGTGCTATCTTAGGTGCTGTCGTCAGTGTGCTGGTATTCAAATTTAGTCTGAACAAGAACCTACAATTATCATTTGTGTGGGCCTGAATCATAGCTGCACCTGAACAAACATCACATTATCCAAAATCAGTACAAAGACACTCAGTAATGAGCACCCTGCAACAAAGATGTGGCCCTTATAAAAATAGAAATGCAAGTGTTTTATTATCTAGTTTTGTGCTGTTTGTTGTCCCAGTTAGATTGAAAATGTCTAATGAATTTACATTCATCACCAGCAGCAACTTCTGTAGTTTGAAACCATGTTATCTCGGTAGCAGACAGAAGGAGGAGCAGCAGAGTAAATGCAGGTCTTTGACCCTGTGTGAAGATAACCAATCAGTCTTCCTCATTGTAATGTAAACTTCTATGTTGTGTTTTGTAGGCACTGATGGAGAGAGCAGCAAATAAAGAAGAAGCTTCACTAGAAAGAGCCGTCTGGATCAAGTAAGTTGACACACAAAGAGAACTTTGGCTTTTGGTCCTCTGACGCCGAATCACACCAGAGCAGCGGCGAAGTGCGGCCTGCAGCGAAGTGCGGCCTGCAGCGAAGTGCGGCCTGCAGCGAAGTGCGGCCTGCAGCGAAGTGCGGCCTGCAGCGAAGTGCGGCCTGCAGCGAAGTGCGGCCTGCAGCGAGCTGCCATGTAATGTCTATGAGAAGCTGCGGCGACCGCTCCCGAGCACAGCCAGCTGCGTCCGTTTGATTCTGCAGCGAAGTGCGGCCAAACTAGAAGTTGGGAAAAGTTTAACTTTAGTGGCAAAGCACAGCCAGAGAAGAGCCGCAGCCAATCAGTGAACAGAGTCCTGTGACTCCTGTGATATGTTGACCTGTGTTATAAAGAATTTCTTCCCGCTCAGAACACATGAACACGCCTCCCGGCCGCAGAAAAATGTAATTATTGCAACGATCTGCGCTTTGCTAGTGCCTGGTGTGAATTCGGCATTAACCCCTACCTACCCACAAGTGTTGATGGTGAATGTAGTCAATTAAAGCAATAGATTCCGTGCTGGCAGTGCCTACATGTACCAGGATGCATAGTGTGCAAGCTTCTGATGCCAGAAGGGTCCCCGCCGGCCATATCCTCTTGCCCGGATATCCATATCCTTGGCCTCTCTCTGCTGCGTTTCTTCAGCCGTATACTCTACAGTCTACTACTACTACTATACTGTCTCCAGTAAATATGGCTGAATATCCAAGTCAGCCAAAACATTGTAAAATGTGTCGTGAGGAAAGGAGGTTAAACAAGCTGCAACCGTTTCACAAAGAATAGTAGGCCTGTCAGCCGCTCACAGAATAGGGCAGTCTTGTAACAGGAGACACTTCAGGGACTTCAGATCCAAAGCAAACTGGAGCACACGGATTTAAGGCAATCAACTTTATTAGAAGACTAACGTTTCGATGCCAACTGCGTCTTCATTAGATGCACTCTGATGAACACATTACTGTAAAACGTGTCCTCATCCATTTATTGCTCCAGTTGACATTTACCATCAACATTGATCGAAAATCCATAGAAAGGGAGGCAAGTTTTCCCTTTAAGTTGAAGTTAAATTAATGACATCTTAATATTAGAAGTGCTGGTCTCATCTATTTGAAACTGACTTCATATACCTCACTGAAGAGCCTCCTCTTCCCTCTCTCCCTCCAGATTTGAGGTTTTAACCACATTGAGAGTGTTGTGTTTGCTGTGGTCTGTGTGTCGTCTATACTGCTGGCTGCGTATGTAGACGTGCCAACACTCTCTCCCGCTCCGGGCTGTTTACTGTGTTGTGTCCCGATTACAAAAAACTGGCCTATTTTTCTCTCCAAGAGATTAAAACTGTGAAACTCCTGTGACGAGCCACAAGGGACAGTTTTAACTGCTGTTAAATGACCATACAACCCCATAGTTCCACTTCATATCTGACTTCATATGCAGCACAGGAACTTTAAACGTTTTGTTCAGAACAGAGACGATGTTCTCTGTAATCTCTGAGTTGTTGAAACACCCAGAGGGATGAAACTTCATCCTCAGGTTTTCTCTTCATGCCAGACTCCATTCAATACAAATACTCTAAACTGTGATTAGATACAAGTGAGCATGTGGAGCACCGCGTTTAGATCTAGTGTAATCTTTCTGTTTGTATTTGTGTTAACTTCCCCCAGATTTGCTTGCCAGGCGCGGAGCAGAGCCCAGCAGAACGTGTTGGTGCAGTGTGCCTGTGGAGAGGTGTGTGCTGGCGAGTGTGTAGATGTGTGTCTGCGGGTGTGTCGGGACATCCAGCCGGGAACAGAGCTGCTGCTGTACGGAGAAGATGCCGTGGGAACGAGACAGACGACAGACGAACCCGACGCACAGGATAACGCCACTGGACACACAGGTAACAGACAGACAGGTGGTTCTATATCGATCAGCCAAAAAGATACATTGATTAGTCTCACTGAAGTCTCAGGAAGGTTTCATTAATAACCAGTTCTGTTCCCCAGAGAGGTGATGGGATTGGGCTCATTTTGCTACCTTTGGGTATCAAAATCTGTCATGCAGTTTTATTAAAAGAAATACAAATCTAATATATACAACGGAATATTAGGGCCACATTGAGGGAAAATAAATAAATCTGAGTTTTTGAGAATAAAGTCAGAAGTTTATAAGAAAGAAATTCGTAATAATATGAGAATAAAGTTATACGTTTACGAAAAAAAAAGTTGTATTATGAGAAAAAGTCGTAATATTATAAAGTAGTAATTTTCTGTATTATTTTAGAGGAGAAATAGAGCAGCGTGTGAAAATGAGGAATGTGGAGCATCTTGTGAAGTTATACTTTAGTTTAGGTTTCACAAATAACCAAATATCTTCATCTTTTGGCACATCAGCACCACATCATCATCAGTATCAGGACCTGGAAAAGATTGTGCAACAAACTGCGTTTATTCCGAAGAAAGAACCACACGGACCTGATGGAGAAACTGACTCTTTTTTTCTCGTAAAGTTATGACTTTATTTTTGTAAAGTTATGACTTTATTGTCGTAAAAATTAAGACTTTTTTCTCGTAATATTACGACTTTTCTCTCGAAATCTCAGATTTTATTCCCCCCTCAATATGACCCTAATACTCCGTCGTAAATATATTCTGTATACCAGTAAAGCATTTTTGGTAAAATTACTGTTTTCTTCAATGGAGTCTGGTGGCTTTGGCGAGAACATAGATGATAGAACGGTTTTACATTGCTTCACTCCCATGCTGGTACTCCTGTCTGTTTCTCCAAACTGGGGGCGTGCCGACCGTCATCTACTGTAGGTAATACACGGACTATGGATAAGTACCTCATACAACCCCACTTCAAAACACCCAAACCCTCCCTTTATCATCTTTTGAGAGCTTTGTGAAGAACAAGCTGTCTGATCAACTCAACATGAGGAGAATGAATAATAAGAGGATGAATCCTTTCTGGCGTAACACAAACTACATGAGTTAAATGAAAACACACGAGCAAGAAAACAAAATCATGGAGGCCCATTTGTTATACGGGAACAATAAGCTCCTCAGCTCTGCTAATCCTTCAGCAGCGTTTATGTGCAGTGATTGATGGGACATTGAGGAGGACCTATATGCTGCAAACAGCCAGCAGCACCAGACTGTGGCTCTGCTGTGGATATCTCATTAAACTCCTGCTCCTGTACAGCGCTGCTGATTGAGCCTATAAATCACGAATACATCTCCAAAACAATTATGAATACTAAATGAAAGATAATAAGATAAGAAACAATTGATCCCTGCAGGGGAATTACATTGTTGTGGTAGCAAATATTAATTCTATTCAGGGGGAGAAAAGAAAGCTGTAATATGGGCAAGAAGGACAATAACAAGAAGATAAAAGAGGCTTTAAAATGAATAATAATAATGGAAGAATAAAACAAAAACTATCAATTAAGTAGGATGTAAACACATGGACATTCTTCCAGAAGAAAAACAACAACTTCATTGTTAATATTGTACATAAATTACATGTGAATATAAGTAGATGCACGGTGTACATACAGAAATATAAATGTTTATAAAGCAGTCAGGGAGGGAATCTAAATACATTTACGTATTTAAGTACTGCAATATTAAGGTAATGTTCTGTTATATTTTACTTTATACTTCACTAGAAGTCAGAGGGAAATATTACGTTCATTATTAAAGTTAATAACAATTCTGCTGCATTTATTTAACAGATACAGTCACTAGTTACTTTGCAGTTTTGAATTTTAAAATCCTGTATGAGCATAAAGACCAGCCAGTTATTATATAAAGTGTTAAGATAAAACTGGTGCAGTAATAATAATAATCCAGTATTGATAATATAACGCTGACGGAGGCTGTTCTGCATAATGAGAGCTTTTACTTTTGATACTTTAGAAACATTTTGCTGATAAAACTTCCCTTGCAGAAGAGCATATTTCCCAAAGTCCCATTCTTGTGAACGTGATATCTCAGGTGATATCTCGCCTTCAAATTTGGCACAAACGTCCGCTTTGACTCAATGATGAACTGATTAGGATTTGGTGGTCAAAGGTCACTGTGACATCACAAAACACATCTTTGACATAACTCAAGAATTCATACGCTAATTATGACAATTTCACACAGATGTCTGACAGGATAAAATGATGAAGTGATGATATTTTGGACAGACATGGATGTAAACCGCAACTTGACCGGTTGGCGAAGGCAGACAACCACGAGGCGGTAATTCTATTTTTTGATTGACCATTTAAAGGACCAGTGTTTAGCATTTTGGGGAATCTATTGGCAGAAATGGAATATAATATTAAGTATGTTTTCTTTAGTGTATGATCACCTGAAACTAAGAGTCGTTGTGTTTCCGTTAGCTTAGAATGAGCCGTTTATATCTACATAGATAGCAGGTCCTCTTCACAGAGTCCACCTTGTTGCTCCGCCATGTTTCTACAGTAGCCCAGAAAGGACAAACCCAACTCTGGCTCTAGAGAGAGACTTTCACGTTTTTACGTTACCTGAAGGCCACCGTAGTTCTCTGCTTGAAACTGCGATAACGTGAGCCGCAGAATGCTAAACCGTGGTACCGCCGGCCGCCGTCTGACTTTTGTTGCTCCTAAAGTAGTTATTATGGTGAGGATGACCTCTCAGCGAGGAGAACAGATCCACAGTTTTGCACTCGGTGGCTCAAGTTATTGCAGTCTTGGAAACGGAGGAGTGAGCGGAGGGGAACTCAGTTGGTTGCAATCTGCAACCACACCACTAGATGCCACCAAATCCTACACACTGTCCCTTTAATCTAAAAAATACCAAATAAAAATAGTTAAAAAATGCCCATTACGGGCGGCTGGTTAGCTCAGTCGGTAGAGCGAGCGCCCATGTATCGCCAAGGCTCAGTCCTAGCAGCGGTGGACCCGGGTTCAAATCCGGCCTGTGGTCCTTTCCGCATGTCATTTCTCTCTCTCCCCCTTTCCAACACTCTATCCACTGTCCTATCAATAAATGCTTAAAAATCACCCCAAAAAATAACTTTTAAAAAATAATGCCCATTACAAATTCCCAGAGTCCAAGTTGACGTTCTCCAATGGCTTTTTTTCTCCGACCAAGACTCCAAAACCCCAAAAACATTCAGTTTACAAAGTTATAAACTTAGAAAAGACATTTAAGAAGCTGGAAGCAGAGAATGTTTGGTACTGAAATGATGAATCAATTATCAAAATGACTGCAGATACAATTTCTATCAGTCAACTAACCATTTCAACTCACTGCTGTATCGTCATTTTTTGTTGCACAGATAACAAGGAACACACAAAAGAGCCAGAGACTGTAGTTACCAACATATCGATCATTCAAGAGAAGGGAGTGGAGACAGAGGACAAACAGGAGACAACACAGGAGGAGACAGAGGACAAACAGGAGGAAGAAGAAGAGGAAGAACGGTACAGAAACCCTCGCAGGTGTATCAAGAGGAGTCATCCGACCACACACCTGAGGAAGAGGAGAGCTAAGATAACCCTGGAGAGTCACACAGACAATAATATTATCTCAACAGCAGGTGGACACACAGACAGTACGGGCAGCGTCCCAGCTGCTGTGGAGAGACAGACGGACTGTAAACCTCCAGACAGACGGACAGACTCCGGAGGCCTCTCTGCTCTTCCTCCCGTCCGCTGCAGCTCCCGGCTGGCTGCCAAACCGCGACGCGTTCACTGTCGGAAACAGCAGCCCACCGCCGACCCCGACCCGCCCACACAGACAGCAGAGGGGCAGAGCCGGAGCTCCACCGAGGACGCCGCCACGTCTGTCACAGAGAAGGTGGTTCCCGTGACGATATCGCACCCTGATGCTGAGGCGATTCAGGCAGCGCGCGTTGCCGGGGCGACTCTGTTGTTGCATCCGGAGATCAGAGAGAGGCGGTACAGATGTTCCAGCTGTGGTAAGAAGTTCTACCAGATCGGTCACTTAAAGAAACACCAGTTCAGCCACACGGAGGAGAAACCCTTCAGCTGCCAGGAGTGTGGGAAGAGCTACACCTCTGCAGAAAGCTTCAGAGCCCATCAGGTACGAAAACGCCTGATATTAGTATTTTAACAAACTGTAAATACACAACTAGGGCTGTCAAAGTTAACACGTTAATAACGCATTTACGCAAATACGTTTTAACGCCACTAATTTCTTAATCGCATTAACGCAATCGATCTTTAGCGGGTGGACTCAGTTTTAAAGCCAGAGTGAAGATACTGGTGTTATATGAAACTAGAAAACTTAAGAAATCCATTTTGTACTAAATAAATTTATCAAACTTCCGCTAAATTTTGGCGAGGAAAAACTAGCATGGCATTCTCAAAGGGGTCCCTTGACCTCTGATCTCTTTTCACCCACTGCTTTATAACTATGCAGACATTTTACATGCACAAAAAACTATAAAACACACTAGAGGAAAGAGGAAAAAACACAAAAGCATAGAAAGGTCCTCTTTAAATGTTCAGAGTAGGGCTGTCAAAGTTAAACGATCTTTCAGAGGTTGTAGCGGGCTCAGTTTTAACGCTCCAAAGTTGCGCTAAATTATGGTGAGGAAAAACTGTCATGTCCTTTTTCAAAGGGGTCCCTTGACCTCTGACCTCCAGATATGTGAATGTAAATGGGTTCTATGGGTACCCACGAGTCTCCCCTTTACAGACATGCCCACTTTATGATAATCACATGCAGTTTGGGGCAAGTCATAGTCAAGTCAGCACACTGACACACTGACAGCTGTTGTTGCCTGTTGGGCTGCAGTTTGCCATGTTATGATTGGAGCATATTGTTTTATGTTAAATGCAGTACCTGTGAGGGTTTCTGGATCATATCTGGCATTGTTTTGTGTTGCTAATTGATTTCCAATAATAAATATATACATACATTTGCACAAAGTAAGTATATTTGCCCACTACCATGTTGATAAGAGTATTAAATACTTGACAAATCTCCCTTTAAGGTACATTTTGAAGAGATAAAAAATTATTAAAATTAATTTGCGATTAATCGCGATTAACTATTTGAATTGATTGACAGCCTTTCCACAGACATATCTTTGCCATATATATATATATATATATATATATATATATATATATATATACATGTACTGACATTTCTTTTTGTTAATCGGACAACATTGACACCGATGTCATCGGATAATATCTCTTTCTTCCTTCTCTGCTGCTCTCCGTATTCTCTTTTCCAAAGAATCCGCTTTGCTCATTTATCTGTCGGAAAGACAAACAAAACAAACAACAACCACTTGACAGCTAAATGGCCTCAGAAAAAACAAGAGACGTCACCGGTGGCTGTTTTTAAACGGTGGCTGTTTGGGTACGGGGAGTTTTTCCTTTACTCACTGCTCCCCAATGGCCTCGAGCTTAGTCATCATGCAGGGTAGCAATTTACTCATCCCAGCGCATAGTAACAATAGCAGCCGTAATAATACACCTTTATGTCTAATAATACTGGTATTATTTGTAGATGAATCACCGCGGGGAGCGTCCGTTCTCCTGCCCGCACTGTGAGAAGACCTACGGCCTGAAGCGGGACCTGAAGGAGCACCTGGTCCTGCACACCGGAGAGAAACCCTACGTCTGCGAGCACTGTGGCAAGGCGTTCGCTCGCCGCCCCTCCCTACGCATCCACCGCCTCCTTCACTGCAGCAGAATGATTTACACTCAGCCTCCGAAGGTAGGGAGGCGTGATAACTGTTTCACTGAAGTAGTAAATGATCCCTGTGGAGGTTTAGACCTCTGGTAGCACTGTGGAGCTGTTCTCTCTATGAGTGGGTCCCCGTTACAGAAGTCCACTGATCTACAGGTGGAGGGAACACTCCGAGACAAACCTTTATTGATCCCCAGCGGGGTAGTTTGGTTTGTTGCAGCAGCACAAGGACAGAAATAAGTACACATACAGAGAGAAAGTAAAATAAATAAATAATAAGAGTTATATAAAAAAATCTAAGAATAGAATAAAAAATAGAAAAACTATACGAGTATTTGGAGACAAAAATTGAAAGTAACAGTGGTGTTTAATAGCAGCAGACTAGTAAACTAGTCTATGTTAACAGTGTACATCAGACTAATAGATGATGTGATTAAAGCTGCTGTAGTCAGTATGTTTTTGGCATCATTGGGCAAAAGTCCCATAATAACCTTTCAGCATATTGTAATTCAAGTGTTCTGAGAGATAACTAAACTTCTGCTCCTCCTCATGGCTCTGTTTTCAGGCTTTAAAACATCTAGCCCGTGACGGGAGACTTTGACCAATCACAGGTCATTTCAGAGAGAGAGTGTTCCTATTGGCTTTGCTCCGGTCATGTGACCAGAACTTGGAGTTCCTTCACCACATTTCACAATGGCGGCGGCGGCGTCACAAACTTTCTCATTTGACAGCTAAACCGTGCACTACAAGATGATTCTGAAAACATCTGAGGAGAGAAATAGACATTAACGGAACATAATATTGATTCATATTTGATCAGCGCTGACTAGTTTGACCGTTTGATCGGAGTTCAGAGTGATTGACAGCCGGCTCTCATAAACGACAGATGGACAGCAGACCTCAGATCAGCTCTTACTGCTTGTTTTCCTCCGGTGTGTGAAATCTTGCAGATGCCGTTAGGAGCACCGGAGGACACAGAGGACATGATTTTTTTCAGGTTACCTGTCTCATGCACTACTGTCACCATATAGCGACCGTTTTATAAAAATACGTTTTTTTAAGCATATTTGCTCCAATCTCGTCTACTTCAGCTTTAAGGCATAGGCCTTATCTATAGCGCCACCTTCTGGGGGGCGCTGGTCACCCTCTAAAAATAATCTTTAAAAAAAAATACAAAATGCCGGTGGGCGCCCGTCCTCATCGAGGTAACAAATGAACAAATAAATAAATAAATAAAAATAATTTTTCACCCCTGTAATTCTCGTTGTAGTGAAACTGACTGAACACTTTTAAGCCAACAATATCAGGGACCGATTGTTTATTTATATTATAATAAATACAGTTATTTTGGGGGGGCTCCAACTCCAGATTTTGCAAAGGACACCAAAAGGTCAAGAGCCGGCCCTGGCTCCGAACGTATAATGTAGTATAATATGTAACTTACAATAAGTATAGTATAATATATAACAGAATCTGCTGCAATGTGCCAACAGAGACAGAGAAGAAGCCTGCAGGCGAGTAAACACGTAAACAAAGCTGGATTTAAAATACTTATAAATATAAATCTGCTTTATAAATGTTTTATGAGGAAGGAAATCCATTCAGCGCACTTGTTAGAGCTCGAGGATTCAGACACACACTGGTGAGTAACACTGAATAAAATATAACTTGTTTGTCTGGAAAGGAAACTCCACCGGTTCTCTTTAAGTGTTTCGCTCATGTGTGGTGACTTTTTCAAGTTTTAATAAGGAGGACGGTTGGGCAGCTTGATGAATTCATTTTTCACTCATGTGCAGTATTTCTCTTCGATGATCAATGAGGAGCGTTTAGCCGCTGCTTCACCTTCCCCGCAGCTATTTCACACTTTTAAACACAGTTTCTAGAAAAGATTGCGTTTCTGTTTCTGCATCGCTCGGCACAGTTTTAAAAATCTGTCACGTAACATCTTTAAATCTGCATGCAGGTCTTGTTTTTCTCCCCCGAACAGCAGTTTGAACTTACAGTATTTAAAAAAGAGGCAGAAAAAGATGTTGTGCATTTTGATTTAGTCTCTTCTCCCCTCAGGTGCAGTGTACGGTCTGCCCAAAGCTGCTGGCTAACTCGGGCTCTCTGAGGAACCACATGAAGCTCCACACGGGGGAAAAACCTCACATCTGTCAGCACTGTGGGAAGAGCTTCAGTCAGAAAGGTAATGTCAGAGGCCCGACGCCGATCCTGGAGTTGCAACACGCTGCTCAGCAGTCAGGTGTGCTTTGTTTGATAATGCTGCTGTAGTCAGATCTCTGTTAAAGCTGCAGTCGGTAACTTTGAACATCCTTAACATCTGTAACCGCTTATCCTTCTCTGGAGCCGATCCCAGCTGACATTGGGCGAAGGCGGGATTCATCCTGGATTTGTCACCAGACTATCACAGAAACACAAAAAGTTATTCTGTAGGGCTGTCAAGCTTAACACGTTAACGCAAATTCATTTTAACGCCACTCATTTTTTTTACGTATTCACGTATGAACGCAACTTGCAATTTTTAGGTTGTAGCGGGCTCAGTTTTAAAGCTAGAGTGAAGATACTGGTATCAAACTAAACTAAAAAAACCTAATGAATCCATTGGTACCAACCATGTCATACTAGCTTGTCGTAAAGGAGGCCAAATAACGCTCCAAACTTACGCTAAATTTTGGCGAGGAAAAACTGGCATTTTCAAAGAGGTCCCTTGACCTCTGACCTCCAGATATGTGAATGAAAATGGGTTCACTATAGCACCTTCATACTCCAGTTAGAGCACTGAGGTCAACTGACCAGAAGCTCCTGGATGTCCCCAGAACTAGACTCAAAAACAGACGACCGAACGTTTGCCGTGGCCGCCCCGAACCTCTAAAACAGTTCACCTCTTCATATTAAAACACAGAATCGTTTAAGTCGCTGCTGAAGACCCTCGTCTTCTCGCTGGCGTCTGATTAAGTTTATCTTCTGTTGTGCTGCAACTCTCTTACTGCTGTTATGTACACATTATGGTTATGGTTTTTACGCAGTTTTTTATTATTATTGCTTGCTTTGTATTAATTTTTATTATGTCCATGTTCTGCACTTTGGTCAGCTGTGGTTGTTTTTAAACGTGCGATATTATAAATAAAGTTTGACTTGACTTTACCGAACGCACAGAGATGAAATAGATATTGATCTTCTCCTCTGACCGGACAGGAAGAAAGTAAACATATTTCCCCCCAAAGGTCAAAGTGATTGTGAAAGACAGAGAGCAGACTCTAGTTGTCATCAGATTGATGAGTTAACTTGATTATTTTCAACAAGAGACTGTTGCACAGTTGTTTTCTGTAACACTGAGAGGATTCAGTCTCCTGCTGGGATCGATCCCCACAATTTATGTTTTCATTTGTCAAAGTGACAACATCAGTTTTATGAGAGAACCTCGTCTTCACACATTACTGGACAAATGCATATTCACCGTTTCCCGCTCCCGCTGCGACCACGGCCTCCCCCATCGACTGGTATAATCTCTGACTGTCTGTCTGTCTCTCAGGGAACCTGGAGTCTCACTTGAGGATCCACAGCGGAGAGAAGCCGTATTCCTGCACCGACTGTGACCAGAGCTTCTCCCAGAAACCAGACCTGCGTCGGCACATGTTCTCCCACACCGGAGGAGGTTTCCTCTGCAGCTACTGCGGGAAGTCACTGAGGGACCCGCACAGCCTGAGGTCCCACGAGAGGCTGCACACCGGAGAACGGCCCCACCGCTGCCCCGTCTGTGGGAAAGGTTAGAACATGAGAAGCCAAATTTAAAAGTCAAATAAGATTATGAGAAAAAAGGAGACAGACTGAGGACAAGAGCTTTAATCTCTCCTCCCCATTAGGGATGCCAAATCCCCCTCTGCACCACAGTCCTTATCACTGGGACTGGAGCAGCGTGACGCACAGCATCTTTTTGATGCAAAAGTCAGAACGTTTTTAAATTCAACGGTGGCTCTAACTTCAAACGACCCTATTTTCCCATGTTTTTGTGTCCAAGTGACTAACGGGGACAACAGTTTGTGAAACTGGTCCAGTATTGAGGGAGAACGCTGCAGACAGCAGCCGCTAAACGGGCTGTAATATAATCGCTCGGGAGAACTCCTCAACGTCAGTTTACGTCCACTAACAGTGCTTGATTTTGCCACTGACTGGCTCAGATTGTTATTATAAGAGTCTGACAACATTATGGAAAGGACAATGCAAAAATAACAAATAAAATTAACAGTAAACATATAGCAAACACTCATAAACAATATAAATAAAGAAATGTGGGATTATTTGACAATAAGAAAAATGTAGAACAACACCTTTAATTTAAAAGTGCTGCAGTTTGCCATGTTATGATGTGAGCATATTGTTTTATGCTAAATGCAGTACCTGTGAGGGTTTCTGGACAATATCTGTCATTGTTTTGTGTTGTTAGTTGATTTACAATAATAAATATATACATACATTTGCATAAAGCAGCATGTTTGTCCACTCCCATGTTGATAAGAGTAATAAATACTTGACAAATCTATCTTTAAGAGAACTAAATATCTTAATCGATTGACAGCCCTAGAGTGAACAGAAATGGTTGCAGTAGAGCTGTCCTTGTCCAAAGAAATTCTACTAGTCTGCTGAGTTTCTCCTCAAAGAATCATGTAAAAGCCCCACTTTAAATCTGGTCTTTACCAGAGATGTGCTCATAAACGATCGACCAAAACGCCCGATTAGTGGACTAATCAAATAAGACGGGGCAGCCCTAGTTTGCAGTGTCATAAATAGAAAATCAAATAGCAAACATGAGGTTAAGAGAACTGATAATGAAGCAAAGAGGTCTTTTATAATCTTGGTTTGGTCTGTGAGTTCATGTTCTCAAATATTTCTTACAACAGAATAATGTTTTATAGATTGTTGATATTTATTTGTATTGTTTTCCTTCAGGCTACACGTTGGCCACCAAGCTGCGGAGACACATAAAGTCGGCCCACCTGATGGAGAAACCGTACAGCTGCCACTGTGGCGCCGCCTACACTGTGAGACAAAGTCTGCTGAGGCACCAAGCTCAACACAGGACCGAGGGAGGAGCTGAGGAGGAGGAGGAGGAGGAAGAGGAGGAGGAAGAGGAGGAGGAGGAGAGAGGACACGGAGTGGAGAGGAAGAACAGCAGCAAGGCGGAGGTTGTGGAAGAGGTAGCATCTTCAGGCTCCGGTCACGTGAAGCCGATCAGAGGCCGACCCAAGAAGAACTCGCTCCCTCGGGGGGAGGAGGAGGAGGAGGAGGAGGAGGAGGAGGAGGAGGAGGAAGGTCAAGGGAGGAGGAGAAGGGGAAGAGGAAAAGTGGAGGAAAAGGAGGCGAGGAAAGTTGAAGAGACCTCGAGAGCCGGGACGGGAGGAGCCGAGGAGGCGTCAGGTGACATCCAACACGTCGTCTACGTCCACACAGACAACCTGTCCACGCCGAGCTCGCTGCCCGCCGGGGCGGGGCAGGAGCTGGTGGAGGTGGTGATATCAGAGGGCTCAGAGCAGTGCATTGTGGTCCACGGGCAGCAGACTGTAGGAGAGCTGCTGATCCTACAGGAGGAGGAGGGCGGACTCTGCTCTGTGGCGCAGACGGTGGAGATAAACACGGTGTAGCCTAAAATCTCTGGTTTCTTAAACTGAGTCTGGTGGCTCCGACAGGACGGAGGTTTCAGATCGTGTCGCACAGTTTATACAAGTCCCCATGAAACGGAAGTTAAAGTGTCTCTCACAGAGAAACAGAACATTTGAGCGGTTTACAGTTACATGAGGGATTTAAATCAAATCATTTGCATTTGATTGGACCGCTACAAAGTGGGCGGGCTTAGAGTTTAGCTCGATACGGAGCTACACAGGACTGTTGGCTCCACACACAAACCTTCCTCACCTGTTGTTAGATCAGGAGGAGGACGAGGGAGAGATGAAAAGGAAACTTGTGTCACTGCAGCCCGGACAGTACGCAGATGAACAGCACCCGGTGCTCTCCGTTCAACTGCTGGGAATGTCCGCCGTTTTTTTCGCGTCAGTTTCATCTGCATGTAGGGTACTTCTACGCTGCAGCAGAGTCGATTGAAAATCTGCAAAGTTTCCCTTGAATGAATTAGACTTCAGCACATTTTTTGGAAATGAAAACTATATTTTTGCACACTGAAACTAGGGCTGTCAGTTGATTAAAATATTTAATTTAATTAATGTGAATTTTTTATCTGTTCTAAATGTACCTTAAAGGGAGATTTGTCAAGTATTTAATACTCTTATCAACATGGGAGTGGGCAAATATGCTGCTTTATGCAAATGTATGTATATATTTATTATTGAAAATCAATTAACAACACAAAACAATGACAGATATTGATCCAGAAACCCTCACAAGTACTGCATTTAGCATAAAACAATATGCTCAAACTTGACCCAAACTGCATGTGATGATCATAAAGTGGGCATGTCTGTAAAGGGGAGACTCGTGGGTACCCATAGAACCCATTTTCATTCACATATCTGGAGGTCAGAGGTCAAGGGACCCCTTTGAAAATGGCCATGCCAGTTTTTCCTCTCCAAAATTGAGCCTCCTTCACGACAAGCTAGTATGACATGGTTGGTACTAATGGATTCTTTAGGTTTTCTAGTTTCATATGATGCCAGTATCTTCACTCTAGCTTTAAAACTGAGCCTGCTCCAACCTTAAAAGTCACAAGTTGTGTTAATGCGTTAAAGAAATTAGTTAGATTAGATGCGTTATTATCATGTTAACTCTGACAGCCCGACCAAAAACACACCTCTTCCTGTCTCTCCAGATCGCTCTGGTAGCTTCTACGATCCACAATCGGTGAAGTTTGGTTTTATATGACCAGTATGGTTCGCTAGTCGCCCAAAATCTCATTTGATTGGATGAATTTTTGAGCAAGATGAGTCATCAAACATTTAAAACTGTTTACAGGAAGAGAAAAGACGGGATTTTGATCCGATTTTGATGTAAAATACTCTGAAACAGATCTTTATTTAACATATATTTGGTGATAAATGAACAATTAACACAGACACAAGGTTAAAACTGTGAAAATATATTTTTCATTTCATGGGGACTTTATGTTACATCAGTAAACTTCGTGACCCGCCTCGTCTTCATGTCTTCAGTTTATTATTTTTTGCATACCCCAGATTGCCTGAGAACAACCTCCACACAACAGAAGTCATTAGGCGTAATTAGCCGCTGGTTAGACACGTAGGAGTGGAGAGTAATACCAACAGCTACTGTGATGTTTCCCAGTTGACACCTAGAGAGGTAAAGACCTGCCCTTCACTCAGATGCTGACATGTTGACGCTGGTCCCTGAGCCTCTTCACTGATTCAGGTTGTTGTTGAACATCAGCTCTCTTTGATTCGGAGCGGCTGACGCCCAAAGCTGACATCTGCTGCTGCTGCTGCTGTTGATGCTCCAGATAAAACAAACAAACACTTGAGCTGTCGGAGTCCATTTGAAGTTGGAAATATTTCACTATGACATGATGTCTTCTGCATTTAGACAGTTTATCGTCTGGGAAATAAAACGGCAAAACCCAGAAATGAAACCTGCTGCAGGTGTTTCTTCATTCATGTTGAAGTGGATATTTACTTCTCTGTTGGGCCTCGTATCAACATGCGGTACTTTTATGGTACCAATCAAGTCTTCACAGCTCCTGCTCTCTGTCAACTGAAGCCACACTACACGACTCGCTGTCTTGTGATCAGGAGTCTTTAACCTTCTGACCTTATATAAAAAGATTTTCAAGTGATTTCACCGTCGCAGACATATTTCCAATGTCGAAATAAAATCACAAGAGTTTTGCTAGTTGTGGCGCGCTGCCGTGATCTCCATCATTTAGTGTCAGGTGGTCATAAAACTCAGTCCGAGAAGTCAGTCTTTTTCTCGTTTTGGCGTTCCGATCAAATCAAACATGTTATATATTATAAATATAAAAATCAAATATAATATTATCGTTAGGTTCAGTGACGCGAACATTGTCAACAACCAATAGGAGCGCTCTCTCTGGCACCAAACAGGTAGAAAGTAAACATGGAGGAACTGGAGGAGTTGTGGAGTGAACAAGAGTGCCTCCAATCAAAAGCCAAGAAGTGGTTGCTAAAATGGTTGCCAATAGCAACCTGGCAGCAACCCTTACTGTCAAGTCCTGATTGATAAAGTCCTATTGATGCCCTACATGTCTCATTCAATTTCTGTTTTGTGGAATTGGTTTATTGAAAGGTTAGGCAGATCTCAGAGGGCGCTGAGCGAGTAATTGCAACGTCTCCGGTTCGAGTCCGGCCAGAGGACCTTTGTAACACGACATCACCCCTCATTCATTTCCTGCTGTCTCTCCGTCGTCTAGTAAAGGCAAAAAATACCCCCCAAAATGACTTCAAGGTCTTATTGGTAACATTTTTATGTAGACAAATATCCACAGGGCCTTTAGAAAGGTGCCGAATAAAAGTATGGCTTTTCCTAGAAAAAAAATATGATTGTGAATTTATTATTTTAAAAAATGAAAAATTAATGTTTTGTTTATCTCTGCGAAATATATGTGACGTTCGGTTCCCTATTCCTACAAGGCTTGTGAGCCAACAGTTAAATAACAATGGTATCACGTGGTATCTCTGTGTCGTCAGTTAGTGTGGATGAAACAGATAAATGGCTGAGATTGACAGGTTGTACCCGGCTGTACCTCTCTCTGCTCCGCCAAAAAGTCTGAAAAAAAAGATCTGAAAAATGTCCGAAACAAAAGATCTGAAAAATGTCTGAAAAAAAAGATCTGAAAAATATCGGACAAAAAAGTCTGAAAAAAAAGATCTGAAAAAATGTCCGAAAAAGAAATCTGAAAAAAAAGATCTGAAAAAGTGTCCGAAAAAAAAGTCTGAAAAAAAAGATCTGAAAAAATTTCTGAAAAAAAAGTCTGAAAAAAAAGATCTGAAAAAATGTCCAAAAAAAGAATCTGAAACAAAAGATCTGAAAAATGTCCGAAAAAAAAGATCTGAAACAAAAGATCTGAAAAATGTCGGACAAAAAAGTCTGAAAAAAAAGATCTGAAAAAAAAGTCTGAAAAAAAAGATCTGAAAAATATCGGACAAAAAAGTCTGAAAAAAAAGATCTGAAAAATTTCTGAAAAAAATTTCTGAAAAAAAAGTCTGAAAAAAAAGATCTGAAAAAATGTCCGAAAAAAGAATCTGAAACAAAAGATCTGAAAAATGTCTGAAAAAAAAGATCTGAAAAAAAAGATCTGAAACAAAAGATCTGAAAAATGTCGGACAAAAAAGTCTGAAAAAAAAGATCTGAAAAAAAAGTCTGAAAAAAAAGATCTGAAAAATGTCCGAAAAAAAAGATCTGAAAAAAAAGATCTGAAACAAAAGATCTGAAAAATGTCGGACAAAAAAGTCTGAAAAAAAAGATCTGAAAAAAAAATCTGAAAAAAAAATCTGAAAAATGTCTGAAACAAAAGATCTGAAAAATGTCCAAAAAAAAAGATCTGAAAAAAAGATCTGAAAAATATCGGACAAAAAAGTCTGAAAAAAAAGATCTGAAAAAATGTCCGACAAAAAAGATCTGAAAAAAAAGATCTGAAAAATGTCCGAAAAAAAAGATCAGAAAAATGTCTGAAACAAAAGATCTGAAAAATGTCCAAAAAAAAAGATCTGAAAAAAAGATCTGAAAAATATCGGACAAAAAAGTCTGAAAAAAAAGATCTGAAAAAATGTCCGAAAAAAAAGATCTGAAAAAAAGATCTGAAAAATATCGGACAAAAATGTCGGACAAACAAGATCTGAAAAAAAAGATCTGAAAAATGTCCGAAACAAAAGATCTGAAAAATGTCTGAAACAAAAGATCTGAAAAATGTCTGAAAAAAAAGATCTGAAAAATATCGGACAAAAAAGTCTGAAAAAAAAGATCTGAAAAAATGTCCGAAAAAGAAATCTGAAAAAAAAGATCTGAAAAAATGTCCGAAAAAAAAGTCTGAAAAAAAAGATCTGAAAAAATTTCTGAAAAAAGTCTGAAAAAAAAGATCTGAAAAAATGTCCGAAAAAAGAATCTGAAACAAAAGATCTGAAAAATGTCCGAAAAAAAAGATTTGAAAAAAAAGATCTGAAAAATATCGGACAAAAAAGTCTGAAAAAAAAGATCTGAAAAAATGTCCGAAAAAAGAATCTGAAACAAAAGATCTGAAAAATGTCCGAAAAAAAGATCTGAAAAAAAAGATCTGAAACAAAAGATCTGAAAAATGTCGGACAAAAAAGTCTGAAAAAAAATGTCTGAAAAAAAAACGGAAACAAAAGATCTGAAAAATGTCCGGAAAAAAAAATCTGAAAAAAAAGATCTGAAAAAAGGATCTGAAAAAAAGGATCTGAAAAAAAAGAACTGAAAAATATCGGACAAAAAAGTCTGAAAAAAAAGATCTGAAAAATGTCTGAAACAAAAGATCTGAAAAATGTCCAAAAAAAAAAAAAGATCTGAAAAAATTTCCGAAAAAAAAGATCTGAAAAAAAGATCTGAAAAATATCGGACAAAAATGTCGGACAAAAAAGATCTGAAAAAAATTATCTGAAAAATATCGGACAAAAAAGTCAAAACCAGGGTCATTAAAGTTCATGGTAGCCTTTAAAAGCCCCGGACCCGGTCTCAGTACACCAAACTCTGTTATAAATTGAACCTTGTTTACACCTTCAGTACTCCCAGCTGATCTCAGCTTCTATCATTCACCTCTGACCCAGCAGGTACAACCTCGTCTGTAAACACAACCTGAAGTCTGAATCATTTCTAGCATTTCTTATGACCTGACAAAGTTTGTGGATTTAAGAAAAAACAACATGACGTTGACCCGTACTTCATCGTCTGTGTTTGATATTCTATTACTGAGCTTCTGTGTTAGTAGATATCCAAAGAAAAGAAGTTAGAGAGAATAGGGGCCCACTTCATGTCAAACTCATTTTGACAGGTTGGAATGTCAGGCATGTCCGGAACGAATTGGTGTCCAATGACAGGCTGCCACGTCATACCGGAAACCACGCCCCCCTCATACCGGAAACCACGCCCACGCCCCTTTTTTCCCACGCTCGGGAGCCAATGAGAAGCGTCTACGTCATAGTAGGCGTATTTTCCCACGTTACGTCATAGTAGGCGTATTCCCCCCCCCCCTCCTCCATGGGAATTTTTTTTAAATCCTACGGGGGCGGGGTGAAAAATGAGAGGAGGGGTGTGAACTCTTTTTAATCCAATGAATATATATGTATATATATATATATATATATATATACATATATATGTATATATGTATATATATATATATATGTATATATGTATATATATATATATATATATATGTATATATATATATATATATATATATATATATTGCCTTTAACTTTTTGCCCCTTTAAAATTAACTAAGGGGACAGATGATTTCCAGTGTTGTTGGTTAGTTGTTCAAATGGCAAAAACTGCTCCTTGGAGCAAATATACCTACACATCTTGACACTGGTATAAAATGTAATATGCTGTTATACTTCAAAATGCGACTGACCAACCTCCCTGTGCAAAACAGAACAACAAAAAAAATAATTTTGGATGGCCATATGTTCAACAACAGATTTGTCATGTCTGCAAGTCAAAATAGATTGATTTCACAATCCAGCTAATCATAATCACGTTGTTGGATGCTTTTCACAATGCTATACTGTAGCTCTGGAAAGGTTTCCCTGTCAATGTCAGAAACGGTTTAAAGACAACATTCAGTTGTCACTGAACATAGGCAGGATTTAGATCTATTTTTGTAATGTTTGGTAGAAATTAGTTTTCATCTTGAACATTTTTAATAAATTAAATGCTTTTAGAAAACCAAATGCATGGGTCAAAGATGTGTAAAAAACTCAGTCAATATATCCAGTGTGTTGTTCAAATGACAAAACTGCGGATCATGTCTTTTAACAGGTGCCTGGGTGTCCGATTCAAAAAAGGGGGGAGAACAGGTCTCCAGTCTTAAAATGACCAAACTGCGGATCATGTCTTTAGCAGGTGACTGTGTGTCCGATTCAAAAAAAAAAAGGGGGAGGACAGATGTATAGGTCTCCAGTGTTGTTGTTTAGTTCTTTAAATGACAAAACTGCGGATAATGTCTTTTAGCAGGTGACTGGGTGTCTAATTCAAAAAAAAAAGAGGGAGAACAAGTCTCCAGTGTTGTGGCTTAGTTCTTAAAACAGATGACTGGGTGTCCAATTAAAAAAAAAACTGCTAGTTCTTGGTCTAGAAATACTCTGCCACACCAGCAAGTCTCTTCATACAATATAAAACGGCACGAAAAAAAACATGCACAGACAGCAAACCTCAGGCATGGGTCTTGAACAGACTCCAACCCTTCTGTTGGCTGGACAAACTCCAATCCCCCTGTTTCCTGGTAAGTAATTAAGATTTAAGAATTATTTAACTTTTATAATTAGTTATTTAACTTTTAATATTAAATCTCTTTTTCTCTCTTTCTCTAAAAAAGTTACTCCCTTGGAATTCACAGAAATACATTTTTCCCAAAGAGACTTTGGTATGTTTTTTAAAATGATTGTTTATTTTAAAGCATGTTTTTTTTATGTCAAGCAGTACAATTGCAAAGCATAACGTTTTTAAAACAACTGTAAAATGTGTTATTTACTTACAGAATCACTCGACCGAAGCGTGAGAAATACCTTAGAGCCAAATGTGTATTGGGGAAATCTCAGCGATATATCTGATGCGGATGAAGAGATATCTACAGCACAGCGGGTCCCAATCCGTGGAAGACGTAGAGAAGAAAATATCACATTCCATGTCAGTGAAGAGGGAGGCAATCCCACGTTCCATCCGCTGAAAACAGTATAAGAAATCCCGAACCGTCAACGGAGGAACGTGAAGGTAAATAATAAAAATAAAATAAAAGGAAATTGTTTTATTTCACACATATACGTTGTTTAGCGACATGCGACTAGTTCATCCTCCTGCCGGATGTTTAAATGAGTGGATATGTCCCCTCCTCCGGATATGAAGTAATCCTATCGGCTCATTTTAGAAATCCTGCGCCCCCCTTATGGTCAGGAGTGGTATATACTTTTGTATTTTATGATTTTATAAAAATATATAAATAAAATATATCTATAGACCTTATTAATATCTGATTAATTATATTCTTCTGATTTTTATAGTAGAGGAAGTTGCAGTGACTGAACCTGCATCTGCAGTGTTGTTGTTTAGTTCTTTAAATGACAAAACTGCGGATAATGTCTTTAACAGATGACTGGGGTGTGAACTCTTTTGAAGCAATGGGAGGGGAGGGTGGGGTTTTTAAGATAGAATAAAGTGGATTTTTCATTCTTTCCTTCTACCTTGTACTCAGCATGGATCCGCAAGCGTTGATTACGATTGAAATGGAGAGCTGTAAGCCTTTGGATGAAGAGGCTTCGTCTTCCTCTAACAGAAAACCTTCTGATGGCTGGTCCTCATCATTGCTCAGTCAGACGCCTGTAACAGTTTATCAAGATGTTACTGAGGTACCAGGAGCTCCAAAGAGATGTATGATGTATCTGTGCCGTACTCAGATGCCTCCTCCTTCAGGATCTCTGCATGAAGAATGGTCTCTATATCCCTGGATGTCTGGATCCTGGGGTTATGTGTTCAATTATGAGTTGGGTGAGCTGTGGATGTACCAGCTGGGTGAGGGGGAAATTCTGGGTCCTTCAACCATCGTGACGGTGTTGAGCATCGAGGATTGGGCTGTGATGAAACTGATGATAAAGATGGCTGTTGCTATGACTAGGAGCCCTGTGAAAGAAGAGAACAAAGAGGCCTCATTTGAAGAAGAGAGCGAGGATGTTGATGTGACTACGTCAGATTCAGGTTGTTGTTTGGAGGAGGAGGAGGAGGAGGATGAGAATAAGGAGAAAAAGGAGAAAAAGGAGAACGGAAAGAGAGTGCATAGTCCTATTCGTCCTCCTCTTGGGGAGAAACGTCAGAGATTGGGTATTCGGTTTGATGACCTGGAGTTGGCTAAGATGAAAATCATTTTGGGAACAATATGGCCATCCAAAAGCACAGGCTCAGGCAAATGGATGACTCAAGCCAGTCTGCGTTCACACAGTTCACAGGCATTCCCGGAACAGGAGAAATCCGTCAGCATCTTTATGATGGAGAGATTTAATCCTGACTGCGGGTTATTCCGCAACGTTCTAATGATACCCGCGAAGGAATGGCTCCACAGGATGTTGGAGATAAGGGAGAGGATTTCTATCCTTTTCTGTCTCTAACCTTACCTTGTTACCAAATGTTTTCTTTTTAGTAATCATATATCCAAAGTTTTTTACCTTGTTACCAAATGTTTTCTTTTTGGTAATCATATATCCAAAGTTTTTCTTGAGTTTTCTTTTTTGGTAATCATATATCCTGTTTTACTTGAGTTTTGTAGTTTGTATATTTTTTTTTTTTTTTAGTAATCATATATCCAAAGTTTTTTACCTTGTTACCAAATGTTTTCTTTTTGGTAATCATATATCCAAAGTTTTTCTTGAGTTTTGTAGTTTGTATATTTTATTTTTTGGTATTCATATATCCAAAGTTTTCTTTTTGTAATCATATATCCTGTTTTACTTGAGTTTTGTATTCTCGAGTTTGTATTGAGATTGTAACCTGTTGAGTAAAAAAAACATTTTTAAATAAAAAAATGCTATCAGCGAATTCATTCTTTTGGATCTAAGTTACGGCATCCATGAGTTGTGTAGATCTGAAGAGTTTTTTTTATTAGGGAGTTACCTCATACCTGCATATAAAGGTTTGGTCTTCTGCCTGTGTGAATCACAGACACCCTTGTACTTTTTGCAGGATTACTAGACCACATGTTTGTATGCTCGTATAGTAATGCAAACTTGGGTTGGGTTGTGTCTGATGTCAGAGCCCATTTGTATGAGCTCAGTGTTTCATTGGAAGGTCAGAACATTTCAAATAGTTCCAAACATGTACTTCTTACACCATTTAAAAAATATAAAAATAAAATCTTGACCCAGGATGTTTGCATCCCTGGGTCCATGTTTGGTTGCGTATTTATCAATTTTCCATGGATAAATAACCAAACGGACATTACAGGATTTTTCCAGTGCAACTATTAGCCATTGCTTCTACAGGTAACCAGGCATGTTGAAAGCGGATACAACAAAAAAAATGTTGCCAGCCCTCGGAATGAAGTGGTCAAGGTAAAAAAAACAAAGTTGTAAGCCAATGATAAAAGTTTTTACTGCTTATTTAGCACTCAATAAACAACAATTTAACTACAGAGAATGTAAAGATGGCTTATAAGCAGTTTACACAGGGAACGCATTTCATAATGTGAACCTCTGTTTTTAAATGGCCTCCCTTTAAAAAACATTTTTGATCTTTTAGGAACCCCTTTCTACACTGTTCTATAGTAAAAAATAAAATTAGTGTACATGAATGGGAAGTGGCCTGCAAACAAACTGTCAAAACAAGCAATAGTAAGTCATAAACTATGAAATCAAAACATTGCAAACATGTAATTTATTATGCACTTTAAGGACATATAGAATGCAAAATAATAATAGAAATAAAAGGTGTTCCAAAATGTAGTCAGAAATGCTGTGTAATTGCATAAATTACACATGCATTCCCAGTATAATATAGTCACTTATAATAATATTAGTAATATCACTTTCTTTCATAGTAATATTTTAATGAAAGAATAAACCATAGGACATGTAAATGGTAACTGGTTTGTGAAACCATAATATTAAATAATAAAAAAATGTCATGATCCATTTGTCAGTTTATAAGGGACTGAGGTGGTCCAGTTTAAATGAAATGAACATGTGAAAAATATCAAAATTACATGATGTTTATGATGTTTTGACCAAACAGCTGCAGAATTATGAGAAATTACAGTCACTCTCAACCCCTGTCTTTTAGATGGATGTGACTGTTCAAAGTCTAAAAAAAAAAAGAAGAAAAATCTAACATTTTCTAAACGTTTCAAATCACCAATCTCTTAGATGCTTAAAATTAAAAAGTATTCTAAATCATAGTACTTACACACATTAGTTTCTTTTGGATGTAGGTTTTAGAAAAGGATTTGCATTTTAAACATACTTGAACCTGCTTAGAATAGATATAAAGTATTTGTGAAGGTGAGCAAGATGTAAGGAGAATGAAAGTTTCAGAATGTAAAACCTCGAGCTGACTGAATACTGACTGCATCAAAGCTGTTAGACTTATGAACTGCCTTTTCTTTATTTCAATTGTATGTTAGTAGTAGTAGTTACACACCATGAAATATTTTGCTTGCACCAAAAAAAAAAAAAAAAAAAAAATTTTGGTTATTTTATGTTTTGTCATTATGTTCCCTTTGCTGCAGGTAAAGTAAATTACAGTCTATTATATATATATATATATATATATATATATATATATATATATATATATATATATATAATTTGGGCTGTCAATCGATTAAAATATTTTATTTCCATTATTCATGGACAATCATGCAATTAATAGCAAATTAATTGCATATTTTTTTATCTGTTCAAAATGTAACTCAAAGAGAGATTTGTCAAGAGTTTAATACTCTTATCAACATGGGAGTGGACAAATATACTTGCTTTATGCAAATGTATGTATATATGTATTACTGGAAATCAATTAACAACACAAAACGATGACAAATATTGTCCAGAAACCCTCACAGGTACTGCATTTAGCATAACAAATATGCTCAAAACATAACACTCGGTGTATCAGTGTGCTGACTTGACTATGACTTGCCCCAAACTGCATGTGATTATCATAAAGTCTGTAAAGGGGAGACTCGTGGGTACCCAAAGAACCCTTTTTCATTTACATTTCTATATAGGTCAGAGGTCAATGGACCCCCTTTGAAAATGGCCATGCCTGTGTTTCCTATTTTCACTCTAGCTTTAAAACTGAGCCTGTTACAACCTCTGAAAGATCAGTTGTGTTAATGCGTTCATGCTTTTGATGCATGATTAATGATTAATTTGTGACTCATCTGTGCAGAGATGACTATTATCATTTCATCCAACAACGTGATTATGATTAGCTGGATTGTGAAATCAATCTATTTTGACTTGCAGACATGACAAATCTGTTGTTGAACATATGGCCATCCAAAATTATTTTTTTGTTGTTCTGTTTTGCACAGGGAGGTTGGTTGCAGGTAGGGTGTGATATACATATATGTGTGTGTATATACATATACTGTATACATATACGGTTACTGTATACATATACGGTTTTATGGGTACCCACGAGTCTCAACGCATAAACTCAATCGATCTTTTGGAGGTTGTAACAGGCTCAGTTTTAAAGCTAGAGTGAAAATAGGAAACACAGGCATGGCCATTTTCAAAGGGGGTCCATTGACCTCTGACCTATATAGAAATGCAAATGAAAAAGGGTTCTTTGGGTACCCACGAGTCTCCCCTTTACAGACTTTATGATAATCACATGCAGTTTGGGGCAAGTCATAGTCAAGTCAGCACACTGATACACCGAGTGTTATGTTTTGAGCATATTTGTTATGCTAAATGTAGTACTTGTGAGGGTTTCTGGACAATATTTGTCATCGTTTTGTGTTGTTAATTGATTTCCAGTAATACATATATACATACATTTGCATAAAGCAAGTATATTTGTCCACTCCCATGTTGATAAGAGTATTAAATACTTGACAAATCTCTCTTTGAGTTACATTTTGAACAGATAAAAAAATATGCAATTAATTTGCTATTAATTGCATGATTGTCCATGAATAATGGAAATAAAATATTTTAATCGATTGACAGCCCAAATTTATATATATATATATATATATATATATAATAGACTGTAATTTACTTTACCTGCAGCAAAGGGAACATAATGACAAAACATAAAATAACCAAAATTTTTTTTTTTTTTTTTTTTTTGGTGCAAGCAAAATATTTCATGGTGTGTAACTACTACTACTAACATACAATTGAAATAAAGAAAAGGCAGTTCATAAGTCTAACAGCTTTGATGCAGTCAGTATTCAGTCAGCTCGAGGTTTTACATTCTGAAACTTTCATTCTCCTTACATCTTGCTCACCTTCACAAATACTTTATATCTATTCTAAGCAGGTTCAAGTATGTTTAAAATGCAAATCCTTTTCTAAAACCTACATCCAAAAGAAACTAATGTGTGTAAGTACTATGATTTAGAATACTTTTTAATTTTAAGCATCTAAGAGATTGGTGATTTGAAACGTTTAGAAAATGTTAGATTTTTCTTCTTTTTTTTTTTAGACTTTGAACAGTCACATCCATCTAAAAGACAGGGGTTGAGAGTGACTGTAATTTCTCATAATTCTGCAGCTGTTTGGTCAAAACATCATAAACATCATGTAATTTTGATATTTTTCACATGTTCATTTCATTTAAACTGGACCACCTCAGTCCCTTATAAACTGACAAATGGATCATGACATTTTTTTATTATTTAATATTATGGTTTCACAAACCAGTTACCATTTACATGTCCTATGGTTTATTCTTTCATTAAAATATTACTATGAAAGAAAGTGATATTACTAATATTATTATAAGTGACTATATTATACTGGGAATGCATGTGTAATTTATGCAATTACACAGCATTTCTGACTACATTTTGGAACACCTTTTATTTCTATTATTATTTTGCATTCTATATGTCCTTAAAGTGCATAATAAATTACATGTTTGCAATGTTTTGATTTCATAGTTTATGACTTACTATTGCTTGTTTTGACAGTTTGTTTGCAGGCCACTTCCCATTCATGTACACTAATTTTATTTTTTACTATAGAACAGTGTAGAAAGGGGTTCCTAAAAGATCAAAAATGTTTTTTAAAGGGAGGCCATTTAAAAACAGAGGTTCACATTATGAAATGCGTTCCCTGTGTAAACTGCTTATAAGCCATCTTTACATTCTCTGTAGTTAAATTGTTGTTTATTGAGTGCTAAATAAGCAGTAAAAACTTTTATCATTGGCTTACAACTTTGTTTTTTTTACCTTGACCACTTCATTCCGAGGGCTGGCAACATTTTTTTTGTTGTATCCGCTTTCAACATGCCTGGTTACCTGTAGAAGCAATGGCTAATAGTTGCACTGGAAAAATCCTGTAATGTCCGTTTGGTTATTTATCCATGGAAAATTGATAAATACGCAACCAAACATGGACCCAGGGATGCAAACATCCTGGGTCAAGATTTTATTTTTATATTTTTTAAATGGTGTAAGAAGTACATGTTTGGAACTATTTGAAATGTTCTGACCTTCCAATGAAACACTGAGCTCATACAAATGGGCTCTGACATCAGACACAACCCAACCCAAGTTTGCATTACTATACGAGCATACAAACATGTGGTCTAGTAATCCTGCAAAAAGTACAAGGGTGTCTGTGATTCACACAGGCAGAAGACCAAACCTTTATATGCAGGTATGAGGTAACTCCCTAATAAAAAAAACTCTTCAGATCTACACAACTCATGGATGCCGTAACTTAGATCCAAAAGAATGAATTCGCTGATAGCATTTTTTTATTTAAAAATGTTTTTTTTACTCAACAGGTTACAATCTCAATACAAACTCGAGAATACAAAACTCAAGTAAAACAGGATATATGATTACAAAAAGAAAACTTTGGATATATGAATACCAAAAAATAAAATATACAAACTACAAAACTCAAGAAAAACTTTGGATATATGATTACCAAAAAGAAAACATTTGGTAACAAGGTAAAAAACTTTGGATATATGATTACTAAAAAAAAAAAAATATATACAAACTACAAAACTCAAGTAAAACAGGATATATGATTACCAAAAAAGAAAACTCAAGAAAAACTTTGGATATATGATTACCAAAAAGAAAACATTTGGTAACAAGGTAAAATAAACTTTGGATATATGATTACCAAAAAAAAAGAAAACATTTGGTAACAAGGTAAAAAACTTTGGATATATGATTACTAAAAAGAAAACATTTGGTAACAAGGTAAGGTTAGAGACAGAAAAGGATAGAAATCCTCTCCCTTATCTCCAACATCCTGTGGAGCCATTCCTTCGCGGGTATCATTAGAACGTTGCGGAATAACCCGCAGTCAGGATTAAATCTCTCCATCATAAAGATGCTGACGGATTTCTCCTGTTCCGGGAATGCCTGTGAACTGTGTGAACGCAGACTGGCTTGAGTCATCCATTTGCCTGAGCCTGTGCTTTTGGATGGCCATATTGTTCCCAAAATGATTTTCATCTTAGCCAACTCCAGGTCATCAAACCGAATACCCAATCTCTGACGTTTCTCCCCAAGAGGAGGACGAATAGGACTATGCACTCTCTTTCCGTTCTCCTTTTTCTCCTTTTTCTCCTTATTCTCATCCTCCTCCTCCTCCTCCTCCAAACAACAACCTGAATCTGACGTAGTCACATCAACATCCTCGCTCTCTTCTTCAAATGAGGCCTCTTTGTTCTCTTCTTTCACAGGGCTCCTAGTCATAGCAACAGCCATCTTTATCATCAGTTTCATCACAGCCCAATCCTCGATGCTCAACACCGTCACGATGGTTGAAGGACCCAGAATTTCCCCCTCACCCAGCTGGTACATCCACAGCTCACCCAACTCATAATTGAACACATAACCCCAGGATCCAGACATCCAGGGATATAGAGACCATTCTTCATGCAGAGATCCTGAAGGAGGAGGCATCTGAGTACGGCACAGATACATCATACATCTCTTTGGAGCTCCTGGTACCTCAGTAACATCTTGATAAACTGTTACAGGCGTCTGACTGAGCAATGATGAGGACCAGCCATCAGAAGGTTTTCTGTTAGAGGAAGACGAAGCCTCTTCATCCAAAGGCTTACAGCTCTCCATTTCAATCGTAATCAACGCTTGCGGATCCATGCTGAGTACAAGGTAGAAGGAAAGAATGAAAAATCCACTTTATTCTATCTTAAAAACCCCACCCTCCCCTCCCATTGCTTCAAAAGAGTTCACACCCCAGTCATCTGTTAAAGACATTATCCGCAGTTTTGTCATTTAAAGAACTAAACAACAACACTGCAGATGCAGGTTCAGTCACTGCAACTTCCTCTACTATAAAAATCAGAAGAATATAATTAATCAGATATTAATAAGGTCTATAGATATATTTTATTTATATATTTTTATAAAATCATAAAATACAAAAGTATATACCACTCCTGACCATAAGGGGGGCGCAGGATTTCTAAAATGAGCCGATAGGATTACTTCATATCCGGAGGAGGGGACATATCCACTCATTTAAACATCCGGCAGGAGGATGAACTAGTCGCATGTCGCTAAACAACGTATATGTGTGAAATAAAACAATTTCCTTTTATTTTATTTTTATTATTTACCTTCACGTTCCTCCGTTGACGGTTCGGGATTTCTTATACTGTTTTCAGCGGATGGAACGTGGGATTGCCTCCCTCTTCACTGACATGGAATGTGATATTTTCTTCTCTACGTCTTCCACGGATTGGGACCCGCTGTGCTGTAGATATCTCTTCATCCGCATCAGATATATCGCTGAGATTTCCCCAATACACATTTGGCTCTAAGGTATTTCTCACGCTTCGGTCGAGTGATTCTGTAAGTAAATAACACATTTTACAGTTGTTTTAAAAACGTTATGCTTTGCAATTGTACTGCTTGACATAAAAAAACATGCTTTAAAATAAACAATCATTTTAAAAAACATACCAAAGTCTCTTTGGGAAAAATGTATTTCTGTGAATTCCAAGGGAGTAACTTTTTTAGAGAAAGAGAGAAAAAGAGATTTAATATTAAAAGTTAAATAACTAATTATAAAAGTTAAATAATTCTTAAATCTTAATTACTTACCAGGAAACAGGGGGATTGGAGTTTGTCCAGCCAACAGAAGGGTTGGAGTCTGTTCAAGACCCATGCCTGAGGTTTGCTGTCTGTGCATGTTTTTTTTCGTGCCGTTTTATATTGTATGAAGAGACTTGCTGGTGTGGCAGAGTATTTCTAGACCAAGAACTAGCAGTTTTTTTTTTAATTGGACACCCAGTCATCTGTTTTAAGAACTAAGCCACAACACTGGAGACTTGTTCTCCCTCTTTTTTTTTTGAATTAGACACCCAGTCACCTGCTAAAAGACATTATCCGCAGTTTTGTCATTTAAAGAACTAAACAACAACACTGGAGACCTATACATCTGTCCTCCCCCTTTTTTTTTTTGAATCGGACACACAGTCACCTGCTAAAGACATGATCCGCAGTTTGGTCATTTTAAGACTGGAGACCTGTTCTCCCCCCTTTTTTGAATCGGACACCCAGGCACCTGTTAAAAGACATGATCCGCAGTTTTGTCATTTGAACAACACACTGGATATATTGACTGAGTTTTTTACACATCTTTGACCCATGCATTTGGTTTTCTAAAAGCATTTAATTTATTAAAAATGTTCAAGATGAAAACTAATTTCTACCAAACATTACAAAAATAGATCTAAATCCTGCCTATGTTCAGTGACAACTGAATGTTGTCTTTAAACCGTTTCTGACATTGACAGGGAAACCTTTCCAGAGCTACAGTATAGCATTGTGAAAAGCATCCAACAACGTGATTATGATTAGCTGGATTGTGAAATCAATCTATTTTGACTTGCAGACATGACAAATCTGTTGTTGAACATATGGCCATCCAAAATTATTTTTTTTGTTGTTCTGTTTTGCACAGGGAGGTTGGTCAGTCGCATTTTGAAGTATAACAGCATATTACATTTTATACCAGTGTCAAGATGTGTAGGTATATTTGCTCCAAGGAGCAGTTTTTGCCATTTGAACAACTAACCAACAACACTGGAAATCATCTGTCCCCTTAGTTAATTTTAAAGGGGCAAAAAGTTAAAGGCAATATATATATATATATATATATATACATATATATATATATATATATATATACATATATACATATATATATATATATACATATATATTCATTGGATTAAAAAGAGTTCACACCCCTCCTCTCATTTTTCACCCCGCCCCCGTAGGATTTAAAAAAAATTCCCATGGAGGAGGGGGGGGGGGAATACGCCTACTATGACGTAACGTGGGAAAATACGCCTACTATGACGTAGACGCTTCTCATTGGCTCCCGAGCGTGGGAAAAAAGGGGCGTGGGCGTGGTTTCCGGTATGAGGGGGGCGTGGTTTCCGGTATGACGTGGCAGCCTGTCATTGGACACCAATTCGTTCCGGACATGCCTGACATTCCAACCTGTCAAAATGAGTTTGACATGAAGTGGGCCCCTATTCTCTCTGAAGTTCTTCAAGTGTTTTAATTAGCTTTGTTTCCTTTTCCCCGTCTGGCTTTTGAAACTTTAAAATAAGGGGATTTAAATCCTCTTTTGTGAGATATTTAATAAGTTGATAGCCTCAGAGAGTCGTATACCTCAGTACTCTCTCTCTGCCTGTTTAGTCTTTGTGTTTATCTCCTCTGTATTGTCTGCATCTCTCTCTCTCTGTTAACTCCCTGCCTCTCTCTCTCTCCATCAGAGCTGGAGATATGACTCACCTAGAGGGTCCTCAAATAGACGTCACCCCTCGCTTCACTCTCCAGGCTATTAAGTGGAAAAAAAGAAAAATGGAGAGTGTATTTTTTTTGTTTCCGTTGGGTTCTGAGCTCCATTTTTAAGTAGTTGCCGCAGAGCTGTCAAACAGGATTCAGGCTGTTTCCTCAAACGGCTGCTGCTGCAGCAGCTCAGTGAAACTTCACAGTGATTTAGCGGTGCAGTGGCTCTGGGCTGCTCACTGTGATGCATCACCACAGTTTCTCCATCTGAAACAGGTCTGACTCCAGCTGAACACCTGCAGAGCAGAGCAGAGCAGAGGAGAGGAGAGGAGCTGCACGGGGCCGACGGAAAACAGAAGAACTAATAAATATCAACACGTTTCTGTGGCTGTTGTTTATAATCTGGTAACTAGACTCAGAAGACATGTGACTCACGTCATTTGGTCCAAGTCTCAAAAAAGTCCCAAGTATTTTTGGGGGGGTCAAGTCACGGGTTAGTCAAATCATTTCGTCCAATTCTCAAGTGCCAGGTCTCAAGCAAGTCCCAAGTCATTTGGTCCAAGTCTCAAGTAAGTTCCAAGTCATTTGATCCAAGTCATTTGGTCCAAGTCTCAAGTAAGTGCCAAGACATTTGGTCCAAGTTGCAGGTAAGTCCCAAGTCATTTGGTCCAAGTCTCAAGTAAGTCCCAAGTAATTTGGTCCAAGTTGCAGGTAAGTCCCAAGTCATTTGGTCCAAGTCTCAAGTAAGTCCCAAGTCATTTGGTCCAAGTAGCAGGTAAGTCCCAAGTCATTTGGTCCAAGTCTCAAGTAAGGGCCAAGTCATCAGGTCCAAGTTGCAGGTAAATCCCAAGTCATTTGGTCCAAGTCTCAAGCAAGTCCCACGTTATTTGGTCCAAGTCTCAAGCAAGTTCCAAGTTATTTGGTCCAAGTCTCAAGCAAGTTCCAAGTCATTTGGTCCAAGTCTCAAGTAAGTCCCAAGTCATTTGGTCCAAGTCTCAAATACAAAGTAATTTGGTCCAAGTCTCAAGTAAGTCCCAAGTCATTTGGTCCAAAAGCAGGTAAGTCCCAAGTCATTTGGTCCAAGTCTCAAGTAAGTGCCAAGTCATCAGGTCCAAGTTGCAGGTAAATCCCAAGTGATTTGGTCCAATTCTCAAGCAAGTCCCAAGTTATTTGGTCCAAGTCTCAAATACCAAGTCATTTGGTCCAAGTCTCAAGCAAGTCCAAAGTATTTTTAGGGGGAGTCAAGTAAAGTCACAGGTTAGTCACAAAAAACACCAGACTTTCACCCAGGAGTTGGTGTTTGTGTCCCGTGTGAAACCAGAAAAATAAGTTTTTGTAAGTCGTGCTGAACGTCACAAGAAGAAAAAGGGAAATTTGTGTACACGAATCAAATAGATTCAATTTTGTGACTATTTCACGAACTGCCGTGAGACTGTGTTGGCTATTCACATACCCATTAGTAATGATGGCAAACATTACCTTTTATTGCTACCCTTCACATCTAAATAAGTATGACCATCCCTCACACCTTATTGGGCAAATATCATCCTCATATAGTTATCATTCATATGTCATAATGTAAGAAACATACCCTGCTAAAATTGCTGTTACCCATAGCAACGTCTAGCCCACCTACCATCACCATCACATCATTTATCACATTGCTATCAGACACTTATCACAATGACATCATCACCTACAGTACAGACCATCTCTCAGAAATCATGATTATTATTATTATTATCTGTCATTAAGATAGTTCTTCCAAATGTCAGGCGTTATTTGCTGTTATAACTTCTGTAACTGTGCTTCTGTTTTTTGGTGCCATTATTTCCCCACAGACAAATACAGGAATATATTAACCCACCACAGCAAACAAGCTGTGATAATGAACAACAAATTAATTCATTTGTGGTAATTTGATTGTTCTTAAGAGAGGCTGAAACTGAAAGTGTCCGCCAGAAATAGTCTCTTTATTACAGCAGAGCTTCTCTCTCTCTCTCTCTCTCTCTCTCTCTCTCTCTCTCTCTCTCTCTCTCTCTCTCTCTCTCTCTCTCTCTCTCTCTCTCTCTCTGGGCTGCCTGTGTTGGTATTTGTTGAGATGAATGCAGGTAAACGACAGGTTAATATCAGTGGAGAGAAGTCTGATGTTTGCTTGACTTCTGGGCCGAAGAGAACAAACAGAATATGCTCAATAAAGTCCACAAAAATAGTGACGTTTGTAAAGTGATTAGAGATAAACTGGAGGAGAGGAGATTCCAGCCTACAGTCGATCAGTGCCGAGTCAAAGTGAAAAAACTTCAACAGCAATATATCAAAGTCTGCGATTCCGGGCATAGAAGTGGCAGCTCTTGAGACCAAAAAGATAAATTCTGCTCCTCCTACAATAAACTTTAAATTGAAACTGTGAAGCACCGAGCAGAGGAGATTCATAAAGTCAGTAATATCAGTCCCACAGGATTATCTATCTAAAGGTACAGATTATTTCTGCAGGAGAGGAGCTTTTAAACATCAGATTACATTATAAAAAGTATTTAGTTTCATATGATATCTGTACTTCCCTCTATTGCTGTAAAACTGAACTTTTTTTATATGATCGGCTACTTTATACTTCTACTCAACGCCTAAAGTTACTACATTTATTTGGTAACTTCCTAATTACTTTGCAGATTCAGATGAATAATATAAAATATGACCAACAATTATTACACAGATTTGTTGAATACTCTGATTGGTCTCAATCACGGCGTTCTGCAATCTGTTATTTCCTTATAGCATACGGTTGCTATGTATAACAGATGGTTGCTATGGACCGTTGCTATGTATAACAGACGGTTGCTATGTATAACAGATCGTTGCTATGTATAACAGACGGTTGCTATGTTTAACAGACGGTTGCTATGTGTAACAGACGGTTGCTATGTATAACAGACGGTTGCTATGTATAACAAACCGTTTCCATGTTTAATAGACCGTTGCTATGTATAACACACCGCTGCTATGTATTACAGATGGTTGCTATGTATAACAGACCGTTGCTATGTATAACAGACCGCTGCTATGTATAACAGACCGTTGCTATGTGTAACAGACCGTTGCTATGTATAACAGACCGTTGCTATGTGTAACAGACCGCGGGGTCTCAGAGGGTTAAGCTTGTGTTTACTGCGATCGTAAAGATAGTTCTACTTCACGCTTTGCACACGGGAGATGTTTCATTTGGTTGCAATCTGCAACCTCTAGATGCCACCAAATTCTTCACACTGCACCTTTAATGTAATTTGTATAAATATTCAATAAAATTGAAAAAAAAAAAAAAGAAATGATATAATTTATGCCAGACTAAATTTTCCTCGACAGACTGTAAATCAAAATTACACAGAAGTTCTCCTCTACAGCTGTAGACATTATTTTTTATCATAATGAATATAAACTTTACTTCAAGGCTTCACTTTCGAGCAGACTGTTCTCAGATCCGTCCTCAGAGAGTCTGGAGAGATAAAGGAGGGATCAGTCTTTTCTCTTCCCACAAAAACAAGTAAGACTCAGGTGCCTTTGAGCTCGGCCCGTTCTCATTCATCTGCTCCACTGACACCTCAACAACTTCAGTTTGCCCTAAAACATGATTTTAATATCTAATTATTAACAAATTGTATAACAGACTTTCTCTCCACAGACTTTCTCACTGAGTCAAGCTGCTCAGTTATACCATACACCGAGCAGCTTGACTCAGCAACCTAAAGTACAGGTTTGTATTATAACCCCAACACGTCGGTACCATCGGGGAGCTGCCGGGTCCACCTCAGCCTCCGACTCCGCCCACACACCAGCTAATGTTAGCTGGAGTCGCTCTGCGGGTCCAAACGAAATCACAAATCTCCAAAAATAAATAAATAGGGACTGTTCTCGCTTAGTATCACCCTGCTGATCTGCAGCTCTGCGGAGGTTTTTTAGCCTCTTTCAGCTCAGATAAATCCACCATCTGTACACAACCTGCCCAGCAGACAGACATGGTTAGCAGCGAAAGAGACGTTTCCCTTCAGTCGGAGGAAACAGGGGAGTGAATATTGGATTATGATTGATCAGGTCGCCAGAGACGAGCCTCTAAATGAATGCTGTCTGCTGTCTGTAGGCGATTGTTTGTTAACACGTTCACCGTAATAAGGTGATAATACATCAGAGCAGTGTGTCTGTCAGCAGCTGTGAAAACAACATTAACTCATTAACACAATTAAATGATAAGTCAGTCTGGTGACGTGTTGTTCTTATACTGTCAGCAAACTAACAATGAATTGATCCCACCAACAATAAGTATTGTGTGTGTATCAGAGCCTGATGTATCTTCTTTTATTGTTGTCGTTAAAATCACATCAACGAACCGTACCACCCGTACGCACTAGAGCACCAAATGTGGATTAATCCGCTGAAAATAGTCCCCAACAAATGCACTATCTCCACCTGTTTGTTTGATAAAAACTACAGTGATGATTTACATTTTCACTTGGAAACAAAGGGCTTGGTACAATGTAGGCTATCAATATCGGTGATTTACTCTGATCCCATGCCTGAGTTAGGGCTGTCAAAGTTAACGAGATGATAATGCGTTAATGTACATTAATTTTAATGCCACTAATGTCTTCAACGCATTAATACATCATTAACAGGCCAAGTTTAAAAGCGAGAGTGATGATACTGGTATGATATTGAGATGATGACATCTTACAAGTACCTAGGTGTTCACCTGAACAATAAACTGGACTGGACTGATAACTCACCTGCACTCGGAAAGGCCAGAGCAGACTCTACCTGCTCAGGAGACTGAGGTCACTCCTGAAGACCTTTTATGACACGGTGGTGGCATCAGCCATTTGTTATGGAGTGGTCTGCTGGGGCAGCAGCATCTCGGCTGCGGAGATGATGAGACTACACAGAGTGATCAGGAAGGCCAGCTCTGTCCTGGGATGTCCCCCGCGACACAGTGGAGGTGGTGGGAGAGAGGAGGATGATGGCTAAGCTGTCATCCATGATGGAGAATGACTCCAACCCCATGCAGGACACCATCTCAGCACTAGAGAGCTCCTTCAGCGACAGGCTGCTCCACCCGAAGTGTGTGAAGGAGCTCTATCGCAGGTCCTTCTTTCCTGCAGCTGTCAGACTCCACAACCAGCACTGCTCCCAGTAGACCACAACCAGCACTGCTCCCAGTAGACCACTTACACAACAAACACTGACAATAACCTGATATTTTCAGGTGGAATTTCATTCATTCATTCTCACTGTGCAATATCATTTTCCACTTGTGCAATTTAGTTAATAGTCTGTTTATTGTCAATACTGTATATACTGCTCCTATTTTTATACCTCCTTCTATTTAAATGGTTCATATTTTGTTACACTTTGTTTAGCTCTTTTTTTACTGTGTTAGCTGATGCATCTTTTTCTTTGCATTATCCCCTTTGCTGCTGTACACTGCAACTGTCCCCACTGAGGGACTAATAAAGGAATATCTTATCTTATCTTATATGAAACTAGAAAACCTAAGGAATCCATCGGTACCAACCATATCATACTAGCTTGTCGCAAAGGAGGATAAATAACACTGTAAACTTACGCTAAATTTTGGCGAGGAAAACTGTCGTGGCCATTTTCATAGGGGTCCCTTGACCTCTGACCTCCAGATCAGTGAATGTAAATGGGTTCTCTGGGTACCCACGAGTCTCCCCTTTACAGACATGCCCACTTTATGATAATCACATGCAGTTTGGGGCAAGTCATAGTCAAGTCAGCACACTGACACACTGACAGCTGTTGTTGCCTGTTGGGCTGCAGTTTGCCATGTTATGATTTGAGCATATTGTTTTATGCTAAATGCAGTACCTGTGAAGGTTTCTGGATCAATATCTGTCATTGTTTTGTGTTGATAATTGATTTCCAGCAGTAAATATAGGCTATAGGCTTCTGCGATCTGTTATTTCATTTTGTGAATGTTTGTTCTGTTGATTCAAAATGAACAAAAAAACAATAAATATAGTATAGAAAAATAATAATAATAATAAAAACACATTTTGTTTATATAGTGCTTTTCAACACTTTACGCAGCTAAAATGATCATAAACAAGGACAAATACTTGACAAATCTCCCTTTAAGGTACATTTTGAACAGATAAAAAATGTGCGATTAATTTGCGATTAATCGTGATTAAATATTTTAATCGATTGACAGCCCAACCTGCAACACATCAGTTGGATTTATAACACTTTTCCTGAGCTCTTTGCACACGCTATTATTAGTCTATGCATACTGATTGTTTCCATACACTGTTTAGCATAAATACATAGTAAAGGATTTCTGAGAATTGTTTATAGCGACTGAGATGTTGCCCTTTGTTAGTTTCCGTGCAGAGAGTTGGAGGATCATTGATTTCGTTGTTAGTGAGCGCTCCTTATTGTCACCTCACAGACCCATAATGCAATTGGTGGTGGCGTGTGAGTTTTCATTATTCCCTCCGACCTAAAGCCCTGAATGCTCTTTAGGTTGAACAAACAGCTGAGATCACGCCCGCTGTGAACGCTCCCCGGGGAGGCGTGTTGATGTTTATCCAGCTCGGCAGCGAGTACAGTGGGAAGATCATACTGTATATATGTGTATATTTATTTATATATATATGTATCCACGCTGATGTGTTGTTAAGTATGCCTACAGGCTGAGGCATCATGGGATTACCTCCCCGCCTGGTTTCACGTCACGCGGGGGTTTTGAAATGTTTTAACTTTTGTACTGTCCTCTTTTTCCTTTCCTCTCCTCTTTGTCTCCTCTCCTCTCCTGTTCCTTGTTTCCTCTCCTCTCCTCTCCTCTATCACGTGTCCTCTCCTCTCACATCTTCCCTTTCTTATTTTCTCCTTTCCTCTCCACTATCCTCTTCTTTCCTCATCCTGTCTTGTTTTTCTTCTCCTCTCTTTCCTTCCCTTCTCCTCTCCTCTCCTCTCCTCACCTCTGTATTTCTCCTCTCTTTCTTATCGTGTCCTCTCTTCTTTTTCTTTTCCTCTCCTCTCCTCTTCTCTCCTCTCCTGTTCCTTGTTTCCTCTCCTCTCCTCTCCTCTCCTCACCTCTCCTCTCCTCTCCTGTTCCTTGTTTCCTCTTCTCTCTTCTCCTCTGCTCTTCTTTCCTCTCCTGTTCCTTGTTTCCTCTCCTCTCCTCTCCTCTCCTCTCTTTTCCTCTCCTCTCCTGTTCCTTGTTTCCTCTTCTCTCCTCTCCTCTGCTATCCTCTCCTCTCCTGTTCCTTGTTTCCTCTCCTCTCCTCTTCTCTCCTCTCCTGTTCCTTGTTTCCTCTCCTCTCCTCTCCTCTCCTATCCTCTCCTCTCCTCTCCTCTCCTCTCCTCTCCTCTCCTGTTCCTTGTTTCCTTTCTTGTCTTGTCCACTCTTTCCTTTCCTTTCCGATTTTGTCTTCTCCTCTCCTCTCCTCTCCTCTCCTCTCCTCTCCTCTCCTCTCCTCTCCTCTCCTCTCCTCTCCTCTCCTCTCCTCTCATGTCTTCTCTGTCTTTTCTTCTCCTTTCCTTTCCTCTACCCTTGTTTCCTATCCTCTTCTTTCCTCTCCTGTTCCTTGTTTCCTCTCTTGTCCTGTCTTCTTTTTCCTTTCCTTTCCTCTTTTGTCCTCTCCTCTCCTCTCATCTCCTCTCCTCTCATGTCTTCTCTTTCTTTTCTTCTCCTTTCCTCTCCTCTACCCTTGTTTCCTTTCTTCTACTCTCCTCTCTTTCCTCTCATGTCTTCTTTTTCTTTTCCTTTCCTCCCCTATCCTCTCCTCTCCTGTTCATTCTCCTGTTTTCTCTTGTCCTCTCCTCTTTTTCTCCTCCTCTATCGTCATTTCCTCTCCTCGCTTTCGTAAACCTCTCACATCTTCCCTTTCTTTTCTTTTCTTCTCCTCCGTCCTTGTTTCCTCGCCTTCCTTATCCTCTTCTTTCCTTGTCCTGCCTTGTTGTTTCTCCTCCTCTCTTTTCTTCCAGTCTCCCTTTTCTTTCTTTTTCCTGTCCTGTCCTCTCATCTCTTCTCTTCTCCTCTCCTCACCCCTCCTCTCTTTCTTATCATGTCCTCACCTCCCCTCTATCTCTGTTTCCTTTCCTTTCTTTCTTCTTCTCGCTCCTCTTCTTTTTCTTTCTTTCCTCTCTTCTCCTCCTCTCCCCCGTCCTCTCCTCTATCCTAGTTTCCTCGCCTCTTCTCTGTCCTTGTATAACCTCTTCTCTTTTCTTTCTTTCAATTTCTTTTAATCTCCTCTCGTCTTCTTTTTATTTACCTGTCCTCCCTTTCTCTCTCCCCTCTGTCGTCCCTGTATCTCTCCTCTTTCTTTTCTTTTCCTCTTCTTCCCACTCTCTCCCTCGCTCTCTCTCTCTCTCTCTCTCTCTCGTAGTGCCATCCTCTCCTTCATGTCTCATTTCATTTCTCCTCTCTTACTTATCCTCTTCTTTTGTTTTCCTTCCTTTCTTTTCCTCGTCTCCTTTTCTCGCCCTTGTATATCTCCTCTTTCCTTCCATCCTCTTTTCCTTTCCTTTTCTTTCATCCTCGTCCTCCCACTCTCTCTCTCGCTCTCGTGTCCTCTTCTCCTGTCTAATACCTTCCTCT
This sequence comes from Sebastes fasciatus, assembly GCF_043250625.1. Classification (NCBI taxonomy): domain Eukaryota; kingdom Metazoa; phylum Chordata; class Actinopteri; order Perciformes; family Sebastidae; genus Sebastes; species Sebastes fasciatus. The sequence continues at coordinate 3,917,323 of NC_133796.1, read as the reverse complement.
CATCTTCCTCTCTCTTCATCCACCTCTCCTCTCTCTCTCTCTCTTTCTTTCCTTTCTCATTTTCCTGGCCTTTTCTTTACTCTAAAATCCTCTTCTCCTCCTTCAACCATCCCTTCCTCTCCCCGTCTCTCCTCTCCATGCATCTCCTACTCTTTCCTTTCATCTCTCCTCTCTCTCTCTCTCTCTCTCTCTCTCTCTCCTCTTCCTCCTCCTCCTCTCTCCTCTTTTCCAGCAGTGGAGAATCAGTGAACAGCAGCAGCGGCAGCAGCAGTGTCACTCAGCTCGGCAACGACTCGCATGAAAGTGAGGACCTCCGTTTTTCTTTTTCTTACCTCTTTTGTTTTTGTTTTGTTGTTTTTTTATCTGCATCCTCCTCTTCCTCTTCCTCTTCTTCCCATTCAGTCTTTTTCTTCTCTACTTTTCCATCCATCCTTCCTTTCTGCCACATTCATGTGTATCGGAGTGCAGCAGTATGAGGGTATCATGCATTTCAAATAGGGTTTCTGTCCTTGCTCCAACTAGAGCATGTAGTCATACGCCTCTCTGTTTATTTATTTTCATTTTCTTGCATCTCGTTGGAGATGAGTAGGCCAGTCTTGTAGATTTAACACAGTATGTCAACCTGATGTGCTTATGAATGGATGTTTTCACAGGTATGACTTTTTTTTTTTAATCCCAACTTAAATCATGCAAATCCTTCTTTCAGTGGGAGATGTGTTGCAGCAGGAGCTCTGAGATGAAGCAGCGTGCTTTTAGCCACAATATGATGATGAAATATTGACCAGAGCTGTGGCGCTGTGAGGATTTTCAGTCATGAATATATTTGTTATTTTGAGAGATTATAAATCAGATATTTGGACCCTGGTGAGGATGTTGTTGGACGGTTTCCTTCTGTAACCAAAGAGACTGATTTTTTTATTTTTTTGGCAGATTCTTTCACTCCCTCATTTTTCTCTCATTCTCATTTTTTTTGTTATTTTCTCGCTGGCTGGCATAAAGACAATCTGTCTGCGCTGAACAGCACTGGAATCAGAACAAAAATGGGGATCATAACGTCAGACATTTAACCAGGATGGACTTATCGGATGCGTTCACCGTAATGGCCACGGTGCTGGCCACTTTGCCGCCAAACTCTTCCTTGGAGAACGTCAACCAGACGTCCTCCTCCTCGCCGAGATCTCCTCCTCTACCTCCTCACTCGCAGATGGCGTCGGTGTTCATCGTGCTGGTGGTCACGGTCATCATACTGGGGACCGTGGTGGGCAACGTGCTGGTGGTGGTGGCGGTTTTCACCAGCCGAGCCCTGAGGCCGCCTCAAAACCTCTTCCTGGTGTCTCTGGCTTCGGCGGACATACTGGTGGCGACGCTGGTCATCCCCTTCTCCTTGGCCAATGAGGTGAGGAATCAGACTCTAAGACTTCATTTGATATTCACATGTGATCTGTATCTGGACACCTTACCTGTTAATAGTTCGGCTGGATCACATCTGGAGATGGATGCTGGAGGATCAAATCTCAGCCAGATGTGTGAGGCTTTAAAGAAAAACAAATTTTAAGAAAATCAAGGTATTGGACAAATTCAAAATTTGACCCGATCATGGCGTTAGATGAAAAGTTAAAGGATCACCAAAGTTCACAAAGACCATGAATATCTGCACCATATTTCATAGAAATCCATCCATCGTCGAGACATTTCAGTCAAAACAAGAAACTTGTTGGTGGTGCTACATGAAAAATCACCAAAATCATTAGGATTCATCCTCTGGGGACCATGAATATGTTTACTAAATTCATGGTAATCCATCCAATAGTTGTCAAAACATTTCATTAAAAAACAAAAATGTCAACCTCATGGTGGTGCTAGAGTAAAAGTCAGTAGGGTTCATCTTCTGAAGACGATAAATGTTTGAACATAACTTCCATCCAATAGTTGTTGAGACATTTCAGTCAAAACCATAAACCTACTGGTTGCGTTACATGAAAAATCACCAAAATCATTAGGATCTATCCTCTGGGGATCATGCATATGTTTCCAAAATGTCATGGTAATCCATCCAATAGTTGTCAAAACATTTCATTCAAAAACAAAAATATCAACCTCAAGGTGGTGATAGAGAAAAAGTCTTCAAAAGCTTCATCTTCTGAAGACGATAAATGTCTGAACATAACTTCCATCCAATAGTCGTCGAGATATTTCAGTCTGGATCAAAGTGGTGGACCGACTGACGGTGTAATCCATAGAGCCATGCCGCTAGCATCGCTAAAAATCCATCCAACAAGTTGAAACGTCACCTAACTCCACCCCTCACCTCTTCCTGCTGCCTCCCCAACCCGAGCTCTTCATCTACAAAGGAAAAATAAAAGTAGAACTCACAAAATGGCATCACATTTCTTGACCTACATTTCTTTTTAATTCAGATCAAATAACAATAACAAGAATGCTCATCAATGGGACATATAAATGCCAAACCCATCATCAGATATCATAATCTATACTGTATGTAGATACAGTTCACACGTTAAAGTCGAGATTAAATGGAACATACCCTTTTAACCCTTTTAGATCAGATCCCGGTCATATTGTGCTCCTCTTTAACAGTATATGCAACAAAACATTACAAAAAATCATATTTTTGTGTCAAAATCCAATCATCTTTTCTTCCTGTAAAACAAACTATGACGTATGCTTATATACAGTAAGCTAGAACCAACCAATTTCAACCAATAATATCATGACATCCATCCATCAAATCTGCAACTTTCAGCGATAAAGGAGCTGTGTGCTGTAGCTCCGCCTCATGCTACAGTTTAAGCCCCGCCCACTTTCTAGCGGTCCAATCAAATGCAAAGGATTTTATTTAAATCCCTCTTGTAACTGTGTAACTGTACATTGCTCAAATATTCCGTTTCACTGTGAAATGCGTCACAGTACAGAAGCCAAAGATGCTGTAACTTCTGTTTCACTGTGACTTTACAGCCGTTCACTCCTATGAGAGTTGCTCAGTGGCGCATGAAACCTAAATGGCTCGACTTCCGAGTGGAAAAGTACCCGGATCATCCGGGACGTCTTCCGCGTCTACTGGGCCCATGGAGAAGGCACAGTAGCGTCCGCTCGGTCACAACGGGGTCACAGCCGTCACGGTGTCGTCACGGCTTGCTAACTCCGCCTCCCAGCCCTCGCTCCAGCCTCGGTCTGGGTCTCGTTCACATGAACGGAGGAAGGGAAATAACTCTGGATTCAGCTATTAGTGCGTTTTACAACATTTAGGACCTAAGGATTTAAATAAGGGCTATTCAAGTGTTCATAATGGGGTGTTGATTTACCTAAAAAAAGATCACCCGCTGAGTTACAGACATCTCTTTCCCAATGTAAGTCTATGGGAAAAAGTATTTTTGGGCCCAATGGCATCACGTGACGGACACGGAAGTTGCAGTCCCGCCGTTTGGCCACTACGAAAATTTGCCTCACAGCCCGGCGCTCTTCCGTTTGTTTAACACGAGGTGGTAAAGAGGTTGAAGTGATGCATTATGGGCTTCTGGCGTTGGTTTGAGTTTATGAGACGATTCTGATGATAGCAAGTCAAAAATTGCGGTTGACAAAACTTTGCTTCATGCTTTGACATCTTTACACTTTGGCGGCACGTTTAAGACAGCTGGGAACCAGGCGGCTTCCGCGGGGTCTGAGAAGTGAAGCCAATGCTGAATTTCCTTGAACCTGCATTCTCTCTAACAGCCAGCAGGGGGCGACTCCTCTGGTTGCTAAAAGAAGTCTGATTGTATAGAAGTCTATGAGAAAATGAGCCTACTTCTCACTTGATTTATTACCTCAGTAAACATTGTAAACATGAGTTTATGGTCTCAATCGCTAGTTTCAAGTCTTCTTCAATACAGCATGATGTTCATTTAGTAAATGATGGTCCCATTTAGAGTCAAATAGACCATAAAGCAGGGGATGCTTTAGGGCGGGGCTACCTTGTGATTGACAGGTCGCTTGAATATAACCTTTTGGTCGCCTAAAAATGTTCGGTTGTACTTTAGCTCCATCCTCTCGTGTCACTTCTGGTTGCAAAAAACCAAGATGGCGGCAGCCAAAATGCCAAACTAGAGGCTTCAACACCGTCAAAGATCGTATATTACCATGAAGTGAAAGTCAGTTGTTCGTTCCATTGCAACGTCAGCGCCAAAACGTTCGCCTAAAAAGTGGCATACAAAAGTAAAACAAAATTTTTTTCTATTCTCTTGTCATATTCTACCGAAATGGCCTGTGTTGAACAATATAATATTATAAATATAATAAACGTTTTCAGTCCAAAATGGCGGCAGCACTGGAGTTTCGTCTCTTTGCTTCTTTACTTGTAGCGTCGTCTGACCAAAAATCGACACTCTGTATGTCCACAAGAAGAAACAGTAAGCTGAACTCAAATTAAACACGTCTCCAAGGTGAGTTTTAACAGTTCAAAACACATATTTAACTAGGTCAAAAACTATGACATCTCATCAAAATGCGACTCTGACGTCATTTATATGTCTGCAGGAGCGCTACTTATACAAATTAATAACAAAACAAATATACAGTTCCTTAATGTGAAAAATAACATTTTACATTCTTCAAAGTATATTCTTCTTATATTCTTTATAATATTATTCCATGCTTCTTGAGATATGGCTCTTACGATACTCTTAGTCCACAAACCAATGGGTGACGTCACGGTGACGACATCCAGATTAAAAAAACACAACCTAAGTGTTCATCCAACTCGTGCGTCTACTGTGTCAGCAAGAAATGCAGTACTTTGATGTGCTCGTTGCGTGTACAGCAAACACTTCAAATTAATTGGACAAATCATTAAACAGCGATGGGATGCTCGACTCGGTGGCAGTACGGAGAACATCTTGTTAACTTTTAACCATTTCTGAATAATTCAAGACAAAATTAATTCCATGTTTTCCCTTCCTCACATCGGTCTGCTCGGTGTTTCCTCTCTGATGTCCTCTCCTGCACCCGGTAAAAACACCTCACTGATCTCTTCACTGCTTTTCGTCAGCCATTAATAGTTGAAATCTAGCCGGAGCCTCTTCTTGTGTTGCATCAGACATCACACACTTCTCACGTCTGAAAGTGTTTCCTGTGTGCTGTCGATGGGCTCCGGTACGTCGGGTTCATCCAGGTTGCTCTCTGTAAGATAACTTTTTATTGATCTACACCTTTTTGTTCACAACTCTGGGACTTTGGGTCTGTCTGGTTTACTCAATGTCTGATCTGTTTTACAGCTAATGGACAGTGCTATAATTCCACCTAAATGAGAGGAGTCATTATATCAATAGCTCTGACAAACTGAAGAACAAACAGACATTTCCACTGCAGCAACATTCACACCCAGTACAGCTCCATTCCTCTACAGCTGCATGCCACTATATCACCAAACATCTCCGGCTGCAGCAGCTGTAGCTTAAAGAGTTAGGGCTGTCAATCCATTCAAATATTGAATCACAATGAATCGCATTGTCGCAAATTAATCACATATCTTTTATCTGTTCAAAATGTACCATAAAGGGAAATTTGTCAAGTATTAAATACTCTTATCAACATGGGAGTGGGTAAATATGCTGCTTTATGCAAATGTATGTATATATTTATTATTGTAAATCAATTAACAACACAAATCAATGTCAAATATTGTTCAGAAACCCTCACAGGTACTGCATTTAGCATAAAACAATATGCTCAAATCATAACATTTAATTTAATTTAATAATAAAAGTAGGGCTTTCAAAGTTAATGCGATAATAACACGTTAACGAAATTTGTTTTTAACGCCACTAATTTCTTTAACGCATCAACGCTACTTTAACTTTAAAGCCAGAGTGAAGATACTGGTATTATATGAAACTAGAAAACCTGATGAATCCATCGGTACCAACCATGTCATAGCTAGCTTGTTGCGAAGGAGGCTAAACAACGCTCCAAACTTGCGCTATTTTTGGCGAGGAAAAACTGACCGTATTTGAAAGGGTCCCTTGACCTCTGACCTCCAGATATGTGAATGAAAATGGGTTCTATGGGTACCCACGAGTCTCCCCTTTACAGACATGCCAGACCATGCCAGTTTTTCCTAATGGATACCAATGGATTCTTTAGGTTTTCTAGTTTCATATGATACCAGTATCTTCTCTCTAGCTTTAAAACCGAGCCGCTACAACCTCTGAAAGATCGATTGTTTTAATGCTTTTAAGAAATTAGTGACATTAAAAAGATTTTGCATTAACGTGTTATTAACACGTTACCTTTGACAGGCCTAAAAAGACTAGATGCTTAAAATCCAGTCAGTCACTTTAAGCAGCTTATAGCCTAATTATTTTCATATGTGATAAGTCAGATTTGTTATTCATGCCGGAGGCTCGGCTGTAGGGATGTCAGTGTCGGTCTGTTGGTCCAGACTGAAATACCTCAACTACTCTTGGATGAATTGCCAGGATATTCTGTACAGACATTAATGGTCCTCGGAGGATTAATACCTCTGACTTTGGTGATCCCCTGACCTGACCTCTAGCACCACTGGGAGGTGGACATTTGTGGTTTTAAGTGAAATGTCTCAACAACTATTTGATGGCTTTGGTGGTACTCTGACTTTTCACCCAGCGCCATCATTTTGCATTTCACCAGCCCGGTCGCACTGAAAGGCGTACACAATAATTTCAAGACATTTTGCGGCGTTGTTGCTTTTAACATGTCATTTGTACAACATGTAGTCTGTACTGACTGCAATGGAAATGCATCCAGGTGAATATGCTGCACTCAGAGCTAGTGACGTAGAAGAAAAAGTGAGAAAGACTGCTTATAGTGGACAGGAGGGGAGACGGACGGGTCCAACAAACACAGGACTTTCAACCAGGAGACCGGTGTTCATGTCTCAAAGTGTTGAGTTATCTTGAAGTGACGTTTGTGTCGTATTTTCTGAACTTCTGTTATGTTGTTTACGTATGTATTTTACTTAGTTTATGTATTTTTTTTTAAGCCCAACCATAACGTTTTCTCTAAACCTAACTAACCTTAAATGGTTTTGTTGTCTGAACATAACTGCGGCCGTTACCGTAGTTTTGTTGCAAGGCGTAAAAATGACACATGGAAAAGCTAAAGTGCGCTCTCCTGACACGCAGAATGTCCTTGTAATGTTGTGCTATTTATACGACTTCCCGTGAGATCAAGTTGATTTTTTCAGATACTTTGGTTTATGAACAAATATCTGCAAAACTAAACTAAATTCTTTCTATTCTATATTCTATATTCTAAAAAGCCTTTGTTGAACAGTTCGACAGTATGTGACGAACCAAGTTTTCAACTAACTCCAATGTAAACCCATCCAGGGTGTTATTTAATGGTTTGGAGCTAGTGACGTAGTATTAGTAGCGTGAGAGACCACTAAGGCTGGGCAGGCAGGAGGGGTGGTGGATGGGTCAAACCAACACAAGACTTTCAACCAGGAGACCGCTGTTCGTGTCCCGTGAAACTAAAAGTAACGTTGAATTATTTTGTCACGTGAGTCGTTAGTCAGTGAAGTTAACGTCAACCACGACTGTTTCCTAACCCTACCTAAGTGGTTGTGTTGCCTAAACGTTACTTCCTGTGAAAACAAAAGATTATTTTGAAAGGACACTATGCATGTAATCAACGTATATTGACACGCCGTCCCTGGTCCGTCCAAAAGTAACGCAAGAGGGTTACCCTGATGCCAAGGGTTTCTGACCAAGCGGCGGTATTTAACGAGTTGGGAGTGAGAGTTTGTTGCCCCAAACGTTACCAAGTTGTTTCCTGTGAAAACGGAAGTTTATTCTGAAAAGACTGTGAGCATGTAATGAGCGGGAATCGACACGCGTTGCGGGACATTCGTAGGAAAACGCATGAAAAATGATGTCGTAAGATATACGAACCGTTGTATGAGGATACGTTGGCTTTATGAGGATTCATTGATGATCAGTAGAAGTATTTGTTTAAGTGGTGATGAAAACCAAATCTTCCTCAAGTGGTTCCATCTCAGCCTCATTTCTCAGCTCTGAAACCACAAACTGAGATTCAAATTCCCCAGAAAAGCTTCATGCAGCAGCAGCAGCAGCATCCGACTGTCTGACTGCAGCTGAGAAAGTCCAATATTTACTTCTTTACCACCTGCCAGAGGAGAACACATGAAATTCATTGTGACGGCGGAGCGCTCGCTGTGGAGGAATGTGATTGATATTTTACAGTTTCTGGCAGCCGTGAAAAGATTGTCGGCTTAAATAATTTTCTAGAAGGCTGATTTGAAACCACGAGGAGGGGGGAACTCACTGAGAGGTTTTCACACAAACTAAATACAGTCAACGTGGCGGTAATGAGATATTGATTGATTTGTTATTTTGAGGCAAAATGATCTTTTAGGCGCCTCGCCCAAAGCCTTTTTTTTATTCCTCTCCACTGGTGCTTAAAACGGGTCATTAATATATTTTCATTGCTTTGTGCTGTTTCCAGGTCATGGGCTACTGGTACTTTGGGTCCACCTGGTGCTCCTTCTACCTGGCACTGGATGTCCTCTTCTGCACTTCCTCCATCGTCCACCTCTGCGCCATCAGCCTCGACCGCTACTGGTCCGTCACTAAAGCCGTCAGCTACAACCGCAAACGGACGCCCAAGAGGATTAAAGCGATGATCAGCGTCGTTTGGCTCATATCCATCGTCATCTCGTCCCCGCCGCTCCTCATGACGCAGCAGGAGGAGGCGGCGGAGGAGGAGGAGGAGGGCGACGCGCAGAGGCAGGAGTGTCTCCTCAACAACCAGACATGGTACATCCTGTCCTCCTGCTTGGTGTCCTTCTTCGCCCCGGGTGTCATCATGATACTCGTGTACTGTAAGATCTACCGCGTTGCCAAGCAGCGAGCCTCCACCGTGTTCGTGGCGAAGAACGTGGTGGAGCGGCAGGTGTCGCAGTCCGAGACCTGCTTTGTAGGCACCCCCCAAAGAAGGGGCATTAGCTGCGGGGCGTCCCAGTATGAGCTGGAGAGCCCGCGGCCCCCCAACCGACACAGCTCTTCCAACGTGGACAGCACCAGCAGCGGCCTCAGGAGAGGAGAGCTGGACGACATCGACCTGGAGGAGAGGAGCTGCGAGCCCGCAATAAAAACATCCTCCTCGTTTTCCTCGGCTCTCCGCTTCCCCAGGAGAGGCGGCGGAACTGTGAAAATAGAGGAGCAGAAGGAGGCGGAGGGAACGTCAAACAGGTTGAAGGTGCCGCCTCCTCCTCCGTCCTGCGCCTCCATATCGTGGGCGTCGTCCGAGAACTGCTCCCACCACTTCCTGCTGCCGTCGTCGGTGCCGCACCGCAGCAGGCAGATGTCTATGTCCAAGAACAAAGTGGCGCAGATGCGGGAGAAGCGCTTCACGTTCGTCCTGGCGGTGGTGATGGGGGTTTTTGTCCTCTGCTGGTTCCCGTTCTTCTTCACCTACAGTCTCCACGCCGTCTGCAGGGAGAACTGTACGATCCCCGACACGCTCTTCAACCTGTTCTTCTGGATCGGATACTGCAACAGCTGCCTGAACCCCATCATATACACCATCTTCAACCGCGACTTCAGGAGGGCCTTCAAGAAGATTTTATTCCAGACTCATAAACGGACATGAATGTGTGTGTGCGTGTGTGTGTGTGTGTGTGTGTGTGTGTGTGTGTGTGTGTGTGTGTGTGTGTGTGTGAAACAGACACACAGTTTTAATCCTGTTTTCCACTGTGCTGTCAGACCGACATTAAAGGGCTTGCCATACAGCCTGCGTATTGATTTATTATTCAACTCCTCATTAATCTGTTAACCCTCTGAGACACGACCGACTTTACTGTCATTCAGAGACTTTATCAGGTTCAGTTTCAGGAGCTAGAGTGAAGATACTGGCATCATATGAAACTACAAAACCTAACGAATCCATCGTTACCAACCATGTCATGCTAGCTTGTCAGGAAGGAGTTAAATAACGCTGCAAAGTTAGGCTACATTTTGTAGATGAAAAACTGTCATGGCCATTTTCAAAGGGGTCCCTTGACCTCTGACCTCCAGATCAGTGAATGTAAATGGATTCTATGGGTTCGAGTCTCCCCTTTACAGACATGCCCACTTTATGATCATCACATGCAGTTTTCTGAATGCAGTATAAATGTGTTATTTTCTCCTATTCTAAAATTATGTATTTGAATGTTTCTACATCCTGGGGTCCCTAAACAGTCTTGAAATACATAAATTGGGTATCACAGTAAAGATGAGACTCTTGTGGATCCAATGAGCCCAACTGTATTCATGTGTGATGATGTTAGTCCCCATAGGAGACATTTCATTTTAGTGAGACCTATTTTTTTGAAACGTGACCTCACTGTATAAAATGACCTGTGGTGACCTCTAGGATAATCACAGCTTCATGAAACTTTACAGCCACAAACTACAGACCTATAGCATTCAGAGGATGGATGGATCAGACTAGAGACCTAGAGCATTCAGAGGATGGATGGATCAAACTAGAGACCTAGAGCATTCAGAGGATGGATGGCTTTCCTAGCTAGATTGACAATAAGGGTGTTTCTGAGCAGAAGTGCTCGCCATTCGATCGCCGGAAAATGCACTTCTTGCAGAAAAAATGTCAAAAGTTTTTGAAGCCTAATCACAGCATGGCTTTTTCTATGGTGTTCCTCAAGGTCTTGGTGTCTTAATGTGGTATTTTGGAGGGATTATTGATCATCTTTATCAATTCTTGAGTGGTAAAAAAATTGTTAAATTAGCCCCAAATCTTTTTAACAAATGGAATCAACCCCAAAATTGATGCAACAATTTCCTAGACATAATGTAGTCATGATTATTTCTGATTTATGACTAGAACCACTTGACACACAGTGCTGAACCTCATCTCAAATTAATCTTCAGGTTCTCAGCTTTCAGATGATGTACACCACTTCTATGTGACATCTACTGTTGACCTGCTATCTCCCACTAAAGACCCCCTGGACCCCCCTTAAAAACAGATCTATTGTGGGTTTCAGAGGGTTAAATAATCACTTTCTATTCTAGAGCAAACGAGAGGAAGATGATTGTGACACACGAGAGTACAGGTGTTTCCAACGCTGCTTCCTTGATGCAACAGTAGTTCAACATTACAACGTGGGTTTTGCCTGAATTTGAATGTTAATTGGAGGAGAATTTGGCCGCAGGGCTGTGAACTATACGTCCCCGCGGAGCACCGCAGCGAGCAGCCCGACTCGCTCTGCAACTCTTAATATTGACACAGAAGCAGATTTATAAGGAACTGAAGAAAAACAACAACCACGCTTTTAAAAAAATATACAATGAGTTTTTTTGAGACTTTGTTTGCCTCGGAGTAATTAAACACCAGCAGCACCCAAAAGTCTAAACTTCTAACTGGTAGAGTAGACATAAAGAACAGAAAGCACCGATGAAAGTTATACCAGGCTTTTCACCAAGCAGCAACGTTCTGTTGACACTGCACAGCTCCGGGGCAAAGACATTAACAATTCATGTGCAGCTTGCAGACGCTGTACACGGAGGACAAAAGAGAAAGAAGAGAAAAGAGAGAGAGAGACTCTCTGAATGAATATAATGAACCGCCGGCTCGTACAACAATAGATAATTATGCTGTGAAGCTCAGGATGAAATAACTGGACGGGCTCTCGTCTCTACTGTCAGACCCGGCGCCGAGGGGCTGAACCCTGACCCAGCCTGGAAAACACTTCAAGACCACGAAGCGTAAATCATTGTTGATTTAATCACAAAATTAATATTGTGTTTGCTTTTAAATCGAGACAACAATCAGGCAAGATTTCATCTTTTATCTCCTCAAACACAAAGAACACATACGTCGAGTGTCGGCGGCGGCTGAAGGAGCGACGTGTCCAAGGCCACGAGCGACGTTACATCACTCTGGTTGCCACGCAACGCAGAGTTTGACAACAACTCGGGAGTTGCATACTTAACTATCTCACCTGAAGTAATAAAGAGTGAAATGCTGGTGATAAAACATGATAAAAGAGCCCTCGACGGTGGCCCAAAGAGCAGGAAGCCGTGATCTGGTGGCCTCTAGGGCGCCCTTCAGTGGAGGAAAAGTGATGAGTGCCATATGGACTGATAGAAAACTTCCTGCATGCTGGTGTCCCGCTGCTTTTTATTTCTTTGGCCCCGGCCCATCAGACAGCCGATTCAGCTCCTGTGGTTTCAGCTTTTATATTGAACTCAAGATCAAACGCAGGAGAGAAAATGGTTTGTGTTAGGTGGAGGTTCCCTGCTGGAAAAAAGGTGGATTGCGCCCTCCGGGTTGGGAGTGAATCACTGCCCCGAGCGAGGGCCGTCTTGTTCACGAGTGAGGGTAAAATGGAGCGGGAGATGGACAGGCGGTTCGGTGCGGCTTCATGTAGATGGATGGTTGACTGGATGGATGGATGGATGGATGGATGGATTGATGGATGGATGGATGGATGGATGGATGGATGGATGGATGGATGGATATCTGGATGGATGGATGGATGGATGATCGGATTGATGGATGGATGGATTGATGGATGGATTGATGACTGGATGGATGGATGGATGGATGGATGGATGGATGGATGGATGGATGGATGATGGATGGATGGATGGATGGATGACTGGATGGCTGGATGGATGGATGGATGGATGGATGGATGACTGACTGACTGACTGACTGACTGACTGACTGACTGACTGACTGACTGACTGACTGGATGGATGGATGGATGGATGGATGGATGGATGGATGGATGGATGGATGAGGTGGAGGGCAAAATGAAGAGCAGCAAAGGATCCTACGAAGCAGCTCACCAGGATAACTACGGACTTAACAATATTCAGTTGTAACCTGGTATCCCCGTCCTCTTCCTCTCTATATTCAGCCACGCTCGAAACGTTTTACCAAACTTCTGGTATGATAGAGGAGTAGAGAGACACAAAATGTTATTCTCTACTGGAAACCATCATCCACTTCAACCTTTAGCATTATAGCACAGCTGCTCTCTCTTTTGGAAATAATGGCTTTACTCTGCACAGCGTCAAATAGGTGCTTTTACTGTGAAAGCTCCATCAGGGTATCGATACCGATACCAGTATTGGGTACCGGGTCCGATACTGTGCTCAACGTACAAAAAAATTGCAAAAACTCTTGTGAGACTTGCTGCCCGACAACCTATCCTAACCTCAACCATCTCGTAGTTTCGCAATAAGCGTGTTGCCCTCTTGCCACAACTGTGTGCCACGCCAAGGGTAGCGTTTCTGCTTAGCATAGGCCGTTGACCACAGTTCCCCAGAGTCTTCTGTCCTGGACTTTCCTCTCCAGTTGTTTCCATGTCAGCCCGCTCTGTCTGATGTCCGTGTCAAGGTCCCTGCGCCAGGTGTTCTTGTGCCGGCCTCTCCTTCTTTTGCCTTGTTGGGTTCCATCTAAGGGCCTGGTGATGCTGGTACTCGGTTTCCGGAGTGTATGGCCAATCCATCCCCATCTCCTTCTCCTGATCTCTTCTTCCACAGGTTTTTGACCTGTTCTCTGCTAGAGATCGTTTTTGCTGATGATATCTGGCCAGTGGATGTTTAAGATCCGCCTCAGGCAGTTGTTTATGAATGTTTGTTATTGCGGTCTTGGTTGTCCTCCTCCGTCTCTGAACCGTAGAGGAGTATTGGTTTGATGTTGGAATTTAAAGAGTTTGAGCTTTGTCCCGCCGGCTGATTTCTTTGGAGCTCCAGATGTTGAAAAGTGCACGTACAACTACAGTAAATACAGTAGGTCAAGGTGGAAGCAGGAAGTCTGTCTGTGCTTTAGTTTTTTCTTCCAAATAATGCCGTCTATGTGCAATACCGGCAATCTTGCAGTTCATCGCGTGTCATAACGTTCCAGATAAATCTTCTAAAATCACGGTGCTATGATGGAAACAGAGAAAAATAACATGCAAGCAGAGACACGTCATCAAGTCACATGATCCATCTGTGCTGCTCTCATGTCTTTGAAATATAGTAAAACAATAACCCAGCTCGGCCGTAGCACCGGCACATCAGAAAACCTGGAAAGGAGCCAGTTATGTTCAGGGAGAAGAGACGATTCTGCAGTAACTTTAAGATTAATATGTTATCAGTAGCGTCGTAGTATAGCAGCAAAATTGTGGGATTTTTGGTCCTACATTTATGACACTCAGAGAGTTTTTATGCATCCTGCCTGCGGTCACCGAAGCTCTAAATGTGATTTTCACCTCGTGTCTGTCACAAATGAAGTATGGGCTGCGGACGAATAGTCAAATAAAAATGTCTTTTCCTAACTACTTGACCTTGATGGAAAAATATCATGACGTCAAGAAAGGAGAATTCACAAAGACACAGGAAAAGACACCAGCGGTGCTCAGAGAATCTGACTGCACTTACACGACGGTGGACAGATGGTTGTTTGTTTTTAGCAACTTTATTTATAACACAGAAAATGAGCACAGTGACAAACTCAATTTTGTAAACTTCAAGTAAGGATTCATGTCCAAAACAGAACCACACCTCCTAAGAAGGATGTTTTCAGTTTATCCTTTAGTGTACAATTAAACAGCGACGGCAGATGTTATTGACGGCCGAAGGGTGCGTCATTAAATGTTGCAGCTGCAAGCAATTGTGGAACAGCATTACCTCCTTTCCTTTCCTATAGGATGGTCCGGTGTATCCTATGCTAAAGGAGGAGAAGAAAGGAAGCATTGAAGCACCTTTCCTTAGCATTTAGAGGATTTGACCAGCTCTCATCACGGCTCAGTGAGGAACCTTCCTTAGAAAAAAGGACTTAGACATATCATTAGTTCTTCTTCTTCTTTTTGGGTTTAACCAGCTTAGTAGCTGTGATCCCACCGAGTGTGGATCAGAGATTAAATCCTACCTATTAATCCTGTTTATCTGATTTAATCAAAGAAAACTCTGCTGCCTGATCAACTCGACAGGTTCATTAATGTTTTAATATTGAGTCCTCCTGAGATCGTCTTGCATATGTTGCCTTTCTTTTATATGATTATGTAACACGTCTCATACTGACGCTTTGTCAGACCCCTCGGCGTCACTTTTCAGTCGCAGTAAACGTGTGCTTAACATTGTGAATTTAACAAAAACATTTGTTTAGGTTTAGGCAACAAATCCTCTTAGTTAGATTTAGGAAAGAACAAAATGGTTGGACTGAAAACTACTACGTTTAACAGTGAAAATGTGACTTGACGTTGTGAACACGGGACACAAACTAACAGCTGACTGTAAAGTGAAACGTGACGCAAACAGCGGTCTTCTGGATGAAAGCCCTGTGTTTGTTGGACCTATCCACCTCCCCTCACACCCGACCTGTGTGTCTCCTTCAATCTTTAAACTACGTCACCACAGCACTTACACTGTGTTTTTAGTGTTGCAGCAGTATTTTTATGGAAAGCCCGGTGCGTTGCACACCGGTGTCCTGCCAAAAAGTGATCTTCCGCCAAAAATTGATTTCCACTGTTTTGCCCAGTTTATAGTCTACAGCTGCTTTTATCTGGATCAAAGTCATAACGTGCAAATATACATAACTGTATGTCCATGGTATAATAGCAAAGGTATGTCTTTATGAAACTTTAATGTTTCTTGTAACAAAATAATCACAATTGTGGCCAAACAAGTGTTTGCAGTTTAGTTGATGTCATTTGCGTGATATAGGCAATAATATATGCTATTATTGTTTCCGATAATGTGTTCTGAATGTCTAATAATCTCCTTTGCATTATGGCTATGCATTATTTTACCTGCTCTGTGCCCTAGATTATAACCAACCCAGTACTTTTTACCTTTTTATTACCACGGACATACAGTTATGTGTATTTGCACGTCACGTTTGTTTGATCCAGATAACATCAGCCGTAGACTAGAAACTGCCCGATAAAGCAGTTTTTGGCATGACGCCGGCGCTAAAGTGTGGCGGTATTGAACGCCGATGGCCTTGTCAAAGCGCCGGTATTTGACACCCTGGGAATGAGAACGGGCTGGATTACAAGCACAACAGACTCCTCGATGCTCACATAAACCAGCTTTCCTATCTTAAGTGTGAGCTTTTCTTTTCTTCACCTGCCTGTTTCTAAATGTTGAATTTACTTTATTATTTAAATTGTACATAAAACCTTCCCCTTACTTTACTGCTCTTTCCTCTCTTCTGCTGCTTTACGCCAAACATTTCCCTGATTTGCTAAATGGGATTTATAGCGTCTCTCTGTAGACCTTGTTTTTATAATCTGTCCACCTCCTCATTTCCCTGCAGACCTACTACATGTGCATGTACATGTGCAGGAACCCACATATAGTGACATACCTTGTTGAATGAGTCTGGAAAGTACTTGTAACACCTGGAAAAGAAAATCTCTTGAAGCAGATTAAAGCGCTCCCTGGTTTATTCTGCCAGCATCTGCACTCAGTGGACGCCCAGATCATCTGGTGCACCCGATTGATTATTAATATTTATTCCAAAATAATTGCAACATCTGTTCTCTCTGGAACTGAAAAAGCAGCCCCCTAATTGGCTGATTGGCATCAGCTGTTTGCAATATGCTTCATAATGATTGGCTCATTCACGGCTAAAGTGGCTGGTAACATCCAATCATATTCATGGCTGTCAATCAGCCGTCGGTTCAGATGCTGCAGGACAGAAACACAGTTGTCTTGTGTTTCACTCCGTGGGCAACTTCAGGGTCTGAGATGTGAAGCCAATGCTGAAGTGTCTTAAACCTGCATTCTCTCTAACAGCCAGCAGGGGGCGACTCCTGTGGTTGCTAAAAGAAGTCTGGTTGTATAGAAGTCTATGAGAAAATGAGCCTACTTCTCTCTTGATTTATTACCTCAGTAAACATTGTAAACATGAGTTTATGGTCTCAATTACTAGTTTCAAGTCTTCTTCAATACAGCATGATGTTCATTTAGTAAATTATGATCCCATTTAGAGTCGGATAGACCATAAAGCAGGGATGCTTTAGGGCGGGGCTACCTTGTGATTGACAGGTCGTTACCACGGCGTTGTCCGGTCTGGGAGTTGTCCGTGTTTTTGTCTTACAACTTTAACTCTTTCACTGTGTGTTTTCAGTTCATCAAAGTTAATTATAACATTTGTCTTATTCAGCGTTTGGTTGTACTTAGCTCCGCCCTCTCGTGTCACTTGGCCAAAATGCCAAACTCGAGGCTTTGAAACGGCAGTCCACAAACCAATGGGTGACGATGTCACAGTGACTACGTCCACTTCTTACATACCGGTTTCACTAGATTTCAACTCACTATTATGCTGCTGTCTGGTATCAGTGGTGGAAGAAGTACTCATAAAAGTAAAGAAAAGTAGCAATACCACGGTGTAGAAATACATTCAAATTCAAAACTTTACTTTAAGGTCCAGTGTGTAACAATTAAGGGGATGTATTGACACTCTGCACTTTTAAGCATTAGCATCAAAATATATTCCAAGTACCAAAAGTAAAGGTACTCATTATGCCGAATGGCCCATTTCAGAATAATATACATAATACTGTTGGATGATAATTATTGATGCATTAATGTGATGTGCATCGCTTTAATATTGCAGCTGGTAAAAGTGGAGCAAATCTCAAGTGCTTAAAGGGACTGTTTGTAACTTCTTGCACGTATAAATCTACCGGGTCGGTTTCCCATATGCACGCTCGCATATGCACGCTCGCGTGTGACCGGAATCTCTGCTCCTCTGCCTGCTTGCCTTCACTCACACACCGCGCGCGTTCTCACTGTCTCGCTCCACCTCTAGACGTGAACGCGCGCACACTCCACACTGCAGGAGAGTTAGTTTAGCTCTGAGAATATCTAGTGAATGTACAGTGGACGTTTGTGCAGAAATAACTGCTGCAGCTCCTCCAGACCAACAGAGGTTTCCTGTCTTGTGAAGTGACGGGGCTCCGCAGAGAGAAACGTTATCGTCTCCGACCGGGTGCCGGAGGTAGACAATGGCACCCGGTTGGAGACGATAACGTTTCTCTTCCTGCTTCAGCCTCCGGGGAACACGCTGACGTGTGTCGCTTCACTGTGTTGAGTGATGCTCGTTCATGTCTATTTATGCGCAAGCGCGAGCCCGACGCTGACTTTCGTTGACTTAACGGCCACAGGTGTCGCTGTTAACAAGCATTTCTGAAAGTTACAAACAGTCCCTTTAATCTATAATAATATATATCATATTTTATTTATTGATTATATTTTATATTATTAATCAGAATCTGCAGAGTAACTAAAGTTGTCAAATAAATTTAGTGGAGTAAAAAAGTACATTTCCTTCTGAGATGTAGTGGAGTAGAAGTATAACATAGCATAAAATAGAAATATTGAAATACAAGTACCTCAAAATTATTCTGAAGTACATTACTTGCGTAAATGTACTTAATAACTTTCAACCACTGGAGATTAATTATCGGCATTTATGGCTTCATAGATGCATGTGATGCTGTTTGCTATCATGCCACTGAATATTCATTTGGTGTTCTTCGTGTAGCGGTTGAGCTAATCTCTCTTGGTGCTTCGCCTCGTTGCTGATGTCCACAGTGATGATTTGTGTGGGCTGAGTTGGTCTCTGCTATATTTCCCCCTCCAGGTTTGAAGTTCTTTCGGTGGTTTCCTATTAGCCCATGCACGCTATTTAGCGGTTCACAAGAGGATACTCGATGGTTTATGGTTGTTCATATCATAATGGAGTCCACTCACGAACCACTCACTGCCCTCTGAGACCTCAGCAATTAACTCACTAAGAGTGCAAAGTTACTGTCATAAACAATGACCAAACCGATATGAGGATAAGAAGCTGTAATAACCTGGAAGTATCCTTTAACTGGTAACTCATTTAATGATCTTTTGAAAACATCATGTTCAGTATATTCTGTCTTGTTACTGTCTCTGCAGCCACATCTGTGAGCCAGAAATAAATCCTGAGTGCCCAGAGATGCACGGAGCGTAAAAACAGCATCCATGTGATGTTTCCTAACCTTGAAACTGTCATTGCTGAGCTCTCATTTGAATGCGTGCAGCAGGAGGTGCCGGTTATTTTAAAATCTGGCTCGTTTTGGTTTGGAGGCTCGCGGTCGTCACCGAGGAACACAATGGATCTCCTCCTGCCAGGTGGAACGATGACACCGGGTCCTGGACTCAACACTTCCGCAACACATTTCACCACCGGCTGTCTCTGACTGTGTGGGTGTTAATGAGCAGCTACAAGCCAATATGTTAATTTAATGATCATATAGAGTTTTTCATGCATAGTTACATGTGCAGTGGTTGTAAGATTTGTTTAAAGGGGACGTCTCATGAAAAATTCACTTTCTCAGTGCTTGTGTTCATAAGTTTGAGTATCTGGAGTTCCTACCAACCCACGGACTGTGACATAAGACAAACCAGTGATTCTACAAGTCTTTCAGATCTGGCTCCCCTTCCTATGTCACATGCAGGCTCATTAGAATATATCTGCCTCGGCTTGAGAACTAGCTTTGCAAAAGCAATTGTCTTGAATAACTACATTTCACATCAAATGGCAATGAAAACTCCAACACAATCTCACGGCAGTTTGTGAAATAGTCACAAAATCGATTTGATTTGTGTACATAGACATGAATTTCCTTTTTTTTTCATGATGCTCAGCCCGACTTTCAACAACGTATTTTTAAGCGTTTTCCTACGAATGTCCAGCAACACGTGACACGTGTAAGTTTTTGCTCCAGTCTTAGGTTTAGGAAAAGATCGCGGTTTGGGTTAGAATAACTCTGGAAGTGACGTAACTTAAAGGGACTGTTTGTAACTTTCAGAAATGCTTGCTAACAGCGACACCTGTGGCCGTTAAGTCAACGAAAGTCAGCATCGGGCTCGCGCTTGCTCGCTCTATGTAGACATGAACGAGCATCGCTCAAAACAGTGAGGCGAGACACGTCAGCTAAAACCACAATATCACTCTATATTTCAGCTGCTTGGTAGTAATGTTAGCTGACCAGACAAAGGTCTCTCCATGAATCACTGCTGATCATAGTGTAGGCTTTTCCTGCTTCAGCCTCCAGGGCTGAAGCAGGAAAGCAGGAAGCGCACATGGGATTCCAGAAACCCTCACAGGTACTGCATTTAGCATAAAACAATATGCTCCAATCATAACATGGCAAACTGCAGCCCAACAGGCAACAACAGCTGTCAGTGTGTCAGTGTGCTGACTTGACTATGACTTGCCCCAAACTGCATGTGATTATCATAAAGTGGGCATGTCTGTAAAGGGGAGACTCGTGGGTACCCATAGAACCCATTTACATTCACATATCTGGAGGTCAGAGGTCAAGGAACCCCTTTGAAAATGGACATGACAGTTTTTCCTCACCAAAATTTGGCGTAAGTTTGGAGCGTTATTTAACCTTCTTCGCGACAAGCTAGTATGACATGGTTGGTACCGATGGATTCATCAGGTTTAGGTAGCATGAAGCATGCTTTAATAATGGCTAATTGAATGTGAATTTTACTCATTAGGATTTATGCTCTGGGGAAGAACTGCCGGCTGCATGTCGGAATTGATGGTGCACATTGTTTACAATTATATAACTGTTGAACTTTATTCTACATATTTTGACTAAACTGTTTTCACAGGTTTCTTATAATAATTATTCCACTCAGAGTCCAATGAATGACTGAAAGTATACTGCCCAGTTTGTTATAATGTCAGATGAAGCCGTCACGTTTCTGCTGTGGTTCCAACTTCTAAATTCCTCAGAGACGCTGCTCTGAGCCGTTCCGTTTACAGCTAACACAATTAGACAGTTTATAATCTAATTGTCAAGCTGTTGGACCGTTGTTGAAAAATGCCACAAAAACCTCCGCTGTTATATTGTTTAATCAAAACGTATTCATGAACGCTCCGTCTGTTATCAACTTACATTTTAGCTGCTGGTAACATCTGGACATTTAGTCAGTATCCATTATATAAAACCATAACACGTGATTGTGTTGTTCTCTTAGCTGTGCTCGAGAGGGAGATGAAGAAGTCGTCCGAGTTTATGCAGAAGGACAAAGCT
This sequence comes from Sebastes fasciatus, assembly GCF_043250625.1. NCBI lineage: Eukaryota > Metazoa > Chordata > Actinopteri > Perciformes > Sebastidae > Sebastes > Sebastes fasciatus. The sequence goes on along the minus strand of NC_133796.1, from coordinate 3,896,232 downwards.
CGCAGCTTTGCATGCATACAAATAAGCGACCAAAGTGAGGAAGAGAAGCGCTGTGGTGCAACGCAGAGCCAACGCAAAGAAAACATCAACTCCCAGCAGTCCGGTCTGCTTCACAAAGACCAGCGCTCTCTGTCTCTGAGCATCTCTGGTGGAATAAAATCAAAGACGAGGGAGAATGTATGCAAATAAAGAGAGAATATTGTGAATTTAAAAACACCAGATACATGTATTGACCCGGGGAGAGCAGGGTGCACATGGAATATGTATTACTGTTTTGTATATGAATAGAAAATGTGTTTGATTCCTGCACAATAGATACAGACAATGTGTCCCAAAGAGACTGGAGAGTTAAATGTATGTGCATAATAACTGCCTTATGTTGTGTTCTGGCTGTGCCAGCTTGTTGTTGTGAACTGTTGTGGTTTTGGATGTGGTTTATTTGTATGTATTTCCGGTGTTTCCTGTTTTATTTTGGTGATTCACTCCTCCTGTGTCTTGTCTGGGTTTACTTCCTTCCTTTGTCTGTTTTCCCGCCTTTTGGTTGATTGTCTGCCCCGCCCTGATTTGTTTCACCTGTGTGTAATCTTGTCTGTTATTTAAGCCTGTGTGTTTCCCCTCTGTCCTTGTTGGTTCGTACTTGTCTTCCCAGTCCCTTGTCCTCCGTGTTCCTAGTGTTCCTAGTGTTCCTCCTGCCCGTGACTCTCGCACCCTCTGGTTTGTAGTTTTGTTTTTGTTCTCAGTTTGGTTTTGGTGTGTTTTCATTTGTACTTTGTTCCCCTCCTTGTTTTGTGATTTCTGGATTTTGTCAGCTGAATTAAAGCTCGCTTTTGTTTAAAGAACTTCCGTTCCTGCTGGTTACTCTGCGTTTGGGGTCATATAGAAAACTCACCACACGACAGAACGAACCAACCCTAAATAATGACCCCAGCAGAGAGCTTTTATGCCCATTTGGGCATCCGGATTCGGCCCGAGCATCAGCCTCAGCCCCGGCCTGTTGGCTTCCTGAGCTTCCGGCCCATGCCCCAGCAGTCAGCTAGCTCTAGGCTAGCATCAGCCCCGGATCGGTTCTTGGGAACCCGCCTTGCCCTGGGAGGCCCACGGAGTTTCCAGTCTGCTCCTCGCCATGCTGGCATCCAGGACACTAGCTTCGAGCCAGAGGTCATGCTAGGGGTTGGATCTCCCAGAAGGAAGCGTGGGTCCCAGAGGCGGCGTTCTCCTAAGTTGCTCAGTGTTCCATCCAAATCCAAGTCTACTCCTGTGTCGGAGGTCCGGCTGACCTCTGCTCCAAGTTTCCTGTCGGAGGTCAGGTCGACCTCTGCTCCAAGCGTCCTGTCGGAGGTCCGGCAGACCTCTGCTCCAAGCGTCTTGTCGGAGGTCCGGTCGACCGCTGCTCCAAGTTTCCTGTCGGAGGTCAGGTCGACCTCTGCTCCACGCGTCCTGTCAGAGGTCCGGCCGACCTCTGCTCCAAGCGTCCTGTCGGAGGTCCGGCAGACCTCTGCTCCAAGCGTCCTGTCGGAGGTCCGGCAGACCTCTGCTCCAAGCGTCCTGTCGGAGGTCCGGCAGACCTCTGCTCCAAGCGTCCTGTCGGAGGTCCGGCAGACCTCTGCTCCAAGCGTCCTGTCGGAGGTCCGGCCGACTCCTGCTCCACGTGTCCTGTCGGCGGTCCGGCCGACTCCTGCTCCACGTGTCCTGTCGGCGGTTCGGCCGACTCCTGTTCCACGTGTCCTGTCGGCGGTCCGGTCGACTCCTGTTCCACGTGTCCTGTCGGCGGTCCGGTCGACTCCTGTTCCACGTGTCCTGTCGGCGGTCCGGTCGACTCCTGTTCCACGTGTCCTGTCGGCGGTCCGGTCGACTCCTGTTCCACGTGTCCTGTCGGCGGTCCGGTCGACTCCTGTTCCACGTGTCCTGTCGGCGGTCCGGTCGACTCCTGTTCCACGTGTCCTGTCGGCGGTCCGGTCGACTCCTGTTCCACGTGTCCTGTCGGCGGTCCGGTCGACTCCTGTTCCACGTGTCCTGTCGGCGGTCCGGTCGACTCCTGTTCCACGTGTCCTGTCGGCGGTCCGGTCGACTCCTGTTCCACGTGTCCTGTCGGCGGTCCGGTCGACTCCTGTTCCACGTGTCCTGTCGGCGGTCCGGTCGACTCCTGTTCCACGTGTCCTGTCGGCGGTCCGGTCGACTCCTGTTCCACGTGTCCTGTCGGCGGTCCGGTCGACTCCTGTTCCACGTGTCCTGTCGGCGGTCCGGTCGACTCCTGTTCCACGTGTCCTGTCGGCGGTCCGGTCGACTCCTGTTCCACGTGTCCTGTCGGCGGTCCGGTCGACTCCTGTTCCACGTGTCCTGTCGGCGGTACGGTCGACTCCTGTTCCAAGGGTCCTGTCGGTGGTCCGGCCGACTTCTGTTCCAAGTGTCCTGTCGGGGGCCCGGCCGACTCCCGTTCCAGGTGTGTTGTCGGGGGTCCGGTCGACCTCCGCTCCATGTCGCCTGTCGGCGGTACGGTCGACTCCTGTTCCAAGGGTCCTGTCGGTGGTCCGGCCGACTACTGTTCCAAGTGTCCTGTCGGGGGTCCGGCTGACCTCCGCTCCACGTCTCCTGTCGGGGGTCAGGTCGACCTCCGTTCCACGTCTCCTGTCGGGGGTCGGGTCGACCTCCGTTTCGGTTGGGCCGCAACCGCCACCTGCTGCTCCGGTTGGGCCGCAATCGCCACCTGCTGTTCCGGTTGGGTCTCAACCGCCACCTGCTGTTCCGGTTGGGTCGCAACCGCCACCTGCTGTTCCGGTTGGGTCGCAACCGTCACCTGCTGTTCCGGTTGGGTCGCAACCGTCACCTGCTGTTCCGGTTGGGTCGCAACCGTCACCTGCTGTTCCGGTTGGGTCGCAACCTCCACCTGCTGTTCCGGTTGGGTCGCAACCGCCACCTGCTTTACCGGTTGGGCCGCAATCGCCATCTGCTGTTCCGGTTGGGTCGCAACCGCCACCTGCTGTTCCGGTTGGGTCGCACCCGCCACCTGTTGTTCCGGTTGGGCCGCAACCTTCACCTGTTTTTCCGGTTGGGCCGCAACCTCCACTTGCTTTTCCGGTTGGGTCGCAACCTCCACCTGCTGTTCCGGTTGGGCCGCAACCTCCACCTGCTGTTCCGGTTGGGCCGCAACCGTCACCTGCTGTTCCGGTTGGGCCGCAACCGTCACCTGCTGTTCCGGTTGGGTCGCAACCTCCACCGTCTGATTCGCCGGTTGGTCCGCAACCGCCACCGGCTGATTCGCCGGTTGGTCCGCAACCGCCACCTGCTGTTCCGTCTGGTTCGCCGGTTGGGTCGCAACCGTCACCTCCTGTTTCGCCTGGGTTTCAGCCCAAAAACCTTGTTCCTGTGACTGCTGGGCCGCGGTTCCGGGACCCCGGGTTCCCCGGCTCTGGCTCTGCCTTGCCCCCGGGCCGTCCGCCCGAGTTTCCCGGCTCTGGCTCTGCCTTGCCCCCGGGTCATCTGCCGGAGTTTCTCGGTTCGGACTCTGCCCTGCCTCCGGGCCGTCCGCCCGAGTTCCTAGACTCTGTCCCGGTTCTGTCCCCGGGCCGTCCGCCTGAGTTTCCCGGATCTGACTCTGCCTTGCCCCCGGGTTGTCTGCCGGAGTTTCTCGGTTCGGACTCTGCCCTGCCCTCGGGCCGTCCGCCCGAGTTCCCAGGCTCTGTCCCGGTTTTGCCCTCGGGCCGTCCGCCTGAGATGGTCGGTGCCCAGGGTTCCTGGAGTCCCTCCTCCGGGCCCCCCTCCGCCCACCCGGTTCTGGTTGTGGAACGTCTGGGATCCGTCCCTTGAGGGGGGGGCTATGTTGTGTTCTGGCTGTGCCAGCTTGTTGTTGTGAACTGTTGTGGTTTTGGATGTGGTTTATTTGTATGTATTTCCGGTGTTTCCTGTTTTATTTTGGTGATTCACTCCTCCTGTGTCTTGTCTGGGTTTACTTCCTTCCTTTGTCTGTTTTCCCGCCTTTTGGTTGATTGTCTGCCCCGCCCTGATTTGTTTCACCTGTGTGTAATCTTGTCTGTTATTTAAGCCTGTGTGTTTCCCCTCTGTCCTTGTTGGTTCGTACTTGTCTTCCCAGTCCCTTGTCCTCCGTGTTCCTAGTGTTCCTAGTGTTCCTAGTGTTCCTAGTGTTCCTCCTGCCCGTGACTCTCGCACCCTCTGGTTTGTAGTTTTGTTTTTGTTCTCAGTTTGGTTTTGGTGTGTTTTCATTTGTACTTTGTTCCCCTCCTTGTTTTGTGATTTCTGGATTTTGTCAGCTGAATTAAAGCTCGCTTTTGTTTAAAGAACTTCCGTTCCTGCTGGTTACTCTGCGTTTGGGGTCATATAGAAAACTCACCACACGACACCTTCTTTAATATGGCTGTTATTCCTAATGGAGAAATTCAATATGTGATTACAATCACAGCATTTTAAAGCTTGTTTTGTTTTGTTTTTGGACCAACAAAGTCTTATGTTAACTGATAATAATACATCATCATTTATTTGTTGATTAAATTTTGGATTATTAATCTGAATCTGCATAAACTAAAGTTACCAAATAAATGTAGTGTAAAAAGTACAATATTTCCCTCTGAGTTGTAGTTGAGTAGAATTATAAAGTGGAAATACTAAAGTAAAGGACAAGTACCTCAGAATTACAGATAAGTATAGTACTTTGTTCATTTTATATTCTGCTCGGTATCTTCTGGGGCCGCCCCGTCTTAGTCGATTAGTCAACTAATCAGTCGTTTTGATCTTAGTCGACTAAGATTTCTGTAGTCGATTAGTCTTTTTTTTTTTTTATCCTTTTTTCATGCTGAATGACTTATTTCTAAGACATTTTTTTAATTTGAAGTTTTCACTAATGACTTCCATTATTTTTTATCTTTCTTTGATTTTGGATAATATCTTGCTCTAAGTGTTTCCCATAATGCTTTGGGGGAAGTGTATAATTGGGCCAGGTGAGTTAACTAGCTGTTTGCTACAACTTCAGTCCTGTACTTTTGGCCTGTATTTGTTTACATTTGGGCAAATTGGCACCATTTAAAGTAAGCCGAATTAACTATTAGTAGTTCCTGTTTGCAGTTTACTCATAATTGTACAGATAACTTTCACTGAATTACTTTGACACTGAAGAAAACTCTAAAATGTGATAATTCTCAGGCAAGTTCTGGAGGTTCTTTTCTCCTATGACTTCTAAGCTGATTTATGGACGTCTGCTCACCATGGACATCAGAGATAATCACATCCTCGGTAAGTGTAAGTCACACTGAATCTAAATATATGTTTATGATGTATGTGTGAGGTGAATCAAATCAAATCAAATCAATTTATTTTTGTATAGCGTCAAATCACAACAGAAGTTATCTCAAGACGCTTTATATATAGAGCAGGTCTATGACCGTACACCATAGTTTAGAGACCCAACAGGATCCACCAAGCGCACTGTGGCCAGGAAAAACTCCCCGATTACTGGGAAGAAACCTGGAGCAGAACCGGGCGCAGGGCGGGCGGCCATCTGCCGAGACCGGCTGGGGGGGATAGATTGAGAGATTGAGAGATTGAGAGAGAGAGAGAGAGAAGCCACAATAGCAGTCTAGCAGCTGTAATAGCTAATACAAGTAGGGCTGATAACACAAAACCAATAGTGGTGGATGGAAAGAGTGATAATACAACTATCGGAAAGCCAGCACTGTCCAGCATCTCTCCTCAGTACGTCCATGTGTATTGGTGTGGGACGTCCCTGCGATCGATGCCCGTGCATTGGTTCCTGCAGCATCAGCATGCTTGCTGGGAGCTCTTGATGTCTTTGGCAGTGATTGAGAAGTGTTATTCTCCAGGCTGCCACATTGTCATTAGGTGTTGGAAATCCCTCGTTAGCATTGGTAGTCCCTCGTACAGACGTAGTTAATTAGGGATGGTAGCAGTTGGTGTCAAGCAGGCACCGACGCGATGCAGCCACAATACCGGAGACCACCAAGATCCAGGTGAAACCCTGCTCCAAGTGTACCCATGCTCCAGGTATAACCTCGCTCCCTGGTGTGATCCCGCTCCAGGTATGACCTCACTCCAGGTGTGACCCCGCTCCACGGTTAGCTGCGAGACAAGGAGGCACAAGGACTCCCGGGAAGGAATGAAGTTAGTAACAACATGGACATGGGACATGAGTATATACAGAAGGAGAGGGGAGCTCAGTGTGTCATAGGAAGTTCCTTATGACAGTGTGTCATAGGAAGTCCCCCGGCAGTCTATGCCTATAGCAGCTTAAGTATAAGCGTTATCAAAGAGGAAAGTCTTTAGCCTACTCTTAAATGTAGAGACGGTGTCTGCCTCCCGGACTGAAACTGGGAGCTGGTTCCAGAGAAGAGGAGCTTGATAGCTGAAGGCTCTGGCTCCCATTCTACGTTTGGAGACTCTAGGAACCTCAAGTAACCCTGCATTCTGTGAGCGCAGTGCTCTAGTGGGGTAGTAGGGTACTATGAGCTCTTTAAGATATGATGGGGCCTGACCGTTTAGCGCTTTGTAGGTGAGGAGGACGATTTTAAAATCTATTCTGGATTTTACAGGCAGCCAGTGTAGAGAAGCTAATACAGGCGTAATATGATCTCTTTTTCTAGTTCTAGTCAGTACACGTGCTGCAGCATTCTGGATCAACTGGAGAGTCTTAAGAGACTTATTGGAGCAGCCTGATAATAAGGAATTGCAGTAATCGAGTCTAGAGGTAACAAATGCATGGACTAATTTTTCTGCATCATTTTGACACAGGATGTGCCTGATCTTCACAATGTTACGTAGATGAAAGAAGGCAGTCCGTGAGGTTTGTTTTATGGTGAAGAGGTCACTAAGAGCTTTAATGTACCTTAATTGCCTCTGTGAGCTAGCTAGCTAGTTGGTTGTTCAATTAGCAGCCATTAAATGATATCATGATGTCTACTTCATTTTGAATTCTGATTTTTACAGATTTTCCCTAAATACCATCATATATTTATCATATAATAGAATCAGTGCACACCTCTAAAATCCTCAGTATCATTATGAGTAGGCCTACTGTGTCTAGTATTTTTATTTTTCTACTTCAAGTCAAATAAACTTCCTGGAGGAACATTTTGAGAAGTGACACACTGCATCAACCGACTGCTGTTTGACCTTTGTGGTATTGAGTTCACGGGACATCTGTTTGAGGCAGGAGCCTCAGTTTCATTTCATTCTTCAGATGATGAATAACACTGACTGCTGCTGCTGACATTTGTGTGATTTCCTCTGACAGTAGAAACTCAGCAGTCACAGAACTCATTACAGCCTGCTGAGAAGCAACCTGCATAGAAAGTCAAGTAGCTGTGGGACAAGAGGAATGAAAAGAGTCCGTGTCTCTGTTGGTTCGCTTCGAAGGTTCAGTCAGGAGAGAAATTATGTCTTCGTACAAATTATGATGGAAAAGCATTTGAATGCAGCATGAGCTATAGTTCTGCACCTCAGACCTGTGACCACGTCAGCTAAAGCGACCTTTCTCTCGGTTACTATATCCACATGAAGAAAACTCACTGAGGCAGAATTGTAGAAAAAGTATTAGCATCAAATATACTGTACTTAAAGGGACTGTTTGTAAGAATCAGAAATGTCTTGTTAACAGCGACACCTGTGGCCGTTAAGTCAACGAAAGTCAGCGTCCTGTTGCTCGCGCTTGTGCTCGCTCTACATAGACATGAACGAGCATCACTCAAAACAGTGAGGCGACACACGTCAGCTAAAACCACAATATCACTCTATATTTCAGCTGCTTGGCAGTAATGTTAGCTGACCAGACCAAGGTCTCTCCATGAATCAATGCTGATCCTAGTGTTGGCTTTTCCTGCCTCAGCCTCCCGACCGCGGCCGGAGGGAACAGGGGAGACACCGGAGTTTTGGTCGGAGACGATAACGTTTCTCGCTGCGGAGCCCCGTCACTTCACAAGACACGGGAAACCTCTGTTGGTCTGGAGGAGCTGCAGCAGTTATTTCTGCACAAACGTCCACTGAACATTCACTAGATATTCTTAGAGCTACTAAGTCTTCTGCACGTGAGAGTGGATTGAAAGAGTGAGAACGAGCGCGGTGTGTGAGTGAAGGCAGGCAGAGGAGCAGAGTACAGCAGAGACTCCGGTCCTGGAGACCAAAGCTACGGTCTCCTCCGCGTCCTCCGACCGCGGCCAACACTGTTTAACAGACGGGCTTCACTAGATAGAACCAAGACGTTTTGGTGCTTCCGTGTAGTTTGTGTTGGAGTCTGAGTCTGAACAGCGTAGCCACACGCGAGCCTGCATGGGACACCGACCTTCAATGATTTATACGTGTAAGAAGTTACAAACAGTCCCTTTTAAAAGTTACAGTGTGTAGGATTTAGTGACATCTAGAGGTGTGGTTGCAGATTGCAACCAACTGAGTACCCCTCCGCTCATTCCTCCCTTTCCAAGACCGCGGTATCGCGAGCTGCCGAGTGCAAAACCGTGGCAACGGCGTTCTCCTCGCTCAGAGGTCATCCATACCGTATAACACTACTTTAGGTGCAAATACTTTACAGTACCACAAGTAACATAATACATTATGCAGAAGGGTCCATTTCAGAACAATGAATAATATATGTTATGTTAATAGATAATGATTATTAATCCGTTCATCACTTTAATGTTGGAGCTGGTGAAGCTGGAGCTCATTTTAGTGACTTCATATCCCCACAGGGATCAATAAAGTCTTATGTTAACTGATAATAATACATCATAATTTAGTTGTTGATTGCATTTTGGATTAATCATCTGAATCTGCAGAGTAATTAGAAACTGAAGTTACCAAATAAATGAATTTGGTAACTTCATAAATAAATGAGTTGAGTAGAATTATAAAGTAGCAGAAAATGGAAATACTAAAGTAAAGGACAAAAACCTCAGAACGCAGTTTAGTATCGTACTTTGTTCATTTTATATTCTGCTCGGTAGCTTCTGGGGCCGCCCCGTCTTAGTCGATTAGTCAACTAATCAGTCGTTTTGATCTTAGTTGACTAAGATTTCTTTAGTCGATTAATCTTTTTTATCCTTTTTTCATGCTGAATGATTTATTTCTAAGAAACTTATGAGCACATTTCTTTTAAACGCCAGATTTAAAGTGGTGCTTTTGTGTGAGTCTTTGTGGAGAAACTCAGTTTTACAGATCTGTCGATGAAATCAACTAATCGATTAGTCAACAAAATCGTATGAGTGTTAGTCGACTAAGATTTTCTTTGGTAGAGGACAGGCCCAATAACTTCATCTATAATAATTAGGGCTGTCAAAGTTAATGTGATAATAACGAGTTTATGCACTAATGAACGCCACTAATTTCTTTAACACATTTACGTGATTTGTGATTATTAGATTGTAGCGGCTCAGTTTTAAGGCCAGAGTGTACTGGTATCATATGAAACTACAAAGCTTAAGAAATCCATTGGTACCAACCATGTCGTACTAGCTTGTCATGAAGGAGGCTAAATAACGCTCCAAACTTACGCTAAATTTAGGCGAGGAGAAACTGGCATGGCCATTTTCAAAGGGGTCCCTTGACCTCTGACCTCCAGATGTGTGAATGTAAATGGGTTCTATGGGTACCCACGAGTCTCCCCTTTACAGACATGCACACTTTATGATAATCACATGCAGTTTGGGGCAAGTCATAGTCAAGTCAGCACACTGACACACTGACAGCTGTTGTTGCCTGTTGGGCTGCAGTTTGCCATGTTATGATTGGAGCATATTGTTTTATGCTAAATGCAGTACCTGTGAGGGTTTCTGGACAATATCTGTCATTGTTTTGTGTTGTTAATTGTTTTCCAATAATAAATATATACATACATTTGCATAAAGCAGCATATTTGTCCACTCCCATGTTGATAAGAGTATTAAATACTTGACAAATCTCCCTTTAAGGTACATTTTGAACAGATAAAAATGTGCGATCAATTTGCAATTAATCACGATTAACTATGGACAATCATGCGATTAATGTAATTAAATATTTCAATCTATTAACAGCCCTAATCTTTATTAATGTAAACTTACACATGATGACTAGTAATGCATTGAAGACAAGTTTTGTGGGGCGGCTAGCTGTAAAACGTACGTGTACTATGACGGAGTGTTACGGAGGTAAAGACGTGGTCTCCTCTCAGGGTTTGAACGGTTTTCTTATTCTACTAGTTTTTAAGGATCAGAGACTTCTCAAACGTCTCTTTATTTTTCATCCATTTGAAATGTTATTTTCTGGGTGTAATGAGAACTACAGCTTTGAAGGCGGTTCAGTCTTGTTTTTATAGATTCTTTTGTAATGATTTTGTTTTTATTACTGAAAGAAGAGACGGAGGATCAGTTCAACTTATTCTTATTCACGGCACATGAAGCCTAAAAAACAGGTACGATTTTAACCCAGCCGCACAGCAGTTTGTGAAATAGTCACAAAATATAATGTAAAAGTATAAAGAGCGGTGAACGCTGCGTATAGCAGACCGGTGTTCTTGTCCCATTGGAAACCAGAAGTCAGAGTTGATTTATTTGTCACGTAACTTTTGTACTTAAAGGGACTGTTTGTAACTTTTGTACTTAAAGGGACTGTTTGTAACTTTTTACACGTATAAATCTACCGGGTCGGGATCCCATGCGCGCTCGCATATGCGCTCGCGTGTGGCCGGAGTCTCTGCTCCTCTGCCTGCTTGCCTTCACTCACACACCGCGCGCATTCTCGCTGTCTCGCTCCACCTCTACACGTGAACACGCGCTCACTCCACACTGCAGAAGAGTTAATTTAGCTCTGAGATTATCTAGTGAATGTACAGTGGACGTTTGTGCAGAAATAACTGCTGCAGCTCCTCCAGACCAACAGAGGTTTCCCGTGTCTTGTGAAGTGACGGGGCTCTGCAGCGAGAAACGTTATCGTCTCCGACTGAGTGCCGGTGTCTCCCTGCGGGTGCAGTCGGGAGACGATAACGTTTCTCTTCCTGCTTCAGCCCCGGCACCGACCCGCTTTTCCTGCTTCAGCCCTGGAGGCTGAAGCAGGAAAAGCCAACACTATGATCAGCATTGATTCATGGAGAGACCTTCGTCTGGTCAGCTAACATTACTACCAAGCAGCTGAAATATAGAGTGATATTGTGGTTTTAGCTGACGTGTGTCGCCTCACTGTTTTGAGCGATGCTCGTTCATGTCTACATAGAGCGAGCAAGCGCGAGCCCGACGCTGACTTTCATTGACTTAACGGCCACAGGTGTCGCTGTTAGCAAGCATTTCTGAAAGTTACAAACAGTCCCTTTAAGTTACGTCACTTCCAGAGTTATTCTAACCCAAACCGCGATCTTTTCCTAAACCTAAGACTGGAGCAAAAACTTACACGTGTCACGTGTTGCTGGACATTCGTAGGAAAACGCTTAAAAATACGTTGTTGAAAGTCGGGCTGAGCATCATGAAAAAAAAAGGAAATTCATGTCTATGTACACAAATCAAATCGATTTTGTGACTATTTCACAAACTGCCGTGAGATTGTGTTGGAGTTTTCATTGCCATTTGATGTGAAATGTAGTTATTCAAGACAATTGCTTTTGCAAAGCTAGTTCTCAAGCCGAGGCAGATATATTCTAATGAGCCTGCATGTGACATAGGAAGGGGAGCCAGATCTGAAAGACTTGTAGAATCACTGGTTTGTCTTATGTCACAGTCCGTGGGTTGGTAGGAACTCCAGATACTCAAACTTATGAACACAAGCACTGAGAAAGTGAATTTTTCATGAGACGTCCCCTTTAAACAAATCTTACAACCACTGCACATGTAACTATGCATGAAAAACCAATAACTTCATCTATAATAATTAGGGCTGTCAAAGTTAATGTGATAATAACGAGTTTATGCACTAATGAACACCACTAATTTCTTTAACACATTTACATGATTTGTGATTATTAGATTGTAGCGGCTCAGTTTTAAGGCCAGAGTGTACTGGTATCATATGAAACTACAAAGCTTAAGAAATCCATTGGTACCAACCATGTCATACTAGCTTGTCATGAAGGAGGCTAAATAACGCTCCAAACTTACGCTAAATTTAGGCGAGGAGAAACTGGCATGGCCATTTTCAAAGGGGTCCCTTGACCTCTGACCTCCAGATCAGTGAATGTAAATGGGTTCTATGGGTACCCACGAGTCTCCCCTTTACAGACATGTCCACTTTATGATAATCACATGCAGTTTGGGGCAAGTCATAGTCAAGACATTTGCATAAAGCAGCATATTTGCCCACTCCCATGTTGATAAGAGTATTAAATCTCCCTTTAAGGTACATTTTGAACAGATACAAAATGTGTGATTAATTTGCGATAATCATAATAAACTATGGACAATCCTGCGATTAATAGCGATTAAATATTTTGATCGATTGACAGCCCTAACTATAATACATCATCATAAATCTCTCTCTCTCTCTCTCAATACATATAATGTGTATATAATACGTATAATAATAAACAGTGTGCATGCCGCCTCCCTCCAGCTCTTCCTGGGGATGCGAGGCGTTCCCAGGCCAGATTAGATAAGTAATCCCTCCAGTATTTTCTGCTCCTCTTCCCAGTTAGACATGCCTGGAATACCTCAACGGAGAGGAGTCCAGGAGGCATCCTCCTCCTCACCTGATGCCCAAATCACATTAGCCTGCTCCTTTCAACGTGGAGAATTCACAGCAGTGATAATCTGAGCTCCTCACGCTCTCCCTGATGGCGAGCGCAGAAGTCCTCCACAGAAGCTGGGCTGTTTGTCGGGTTCTTCTGGAAAAGTTTAGTAAATTTAAAGCCCTGCTTCAAGGCAATAATATACATGAATAAAATAGTTTATTCATTATGTCTGAGAATGTGACAATGGGGAATTAATCGCTCGTAGTGATGAACTATCACCTGAATCTGCAGCTCCTCTCGGCTTTACAGAGCTTTATAGTTTCAGCTCAGCTTCAGCTCTAACTTCACTGTTCTGGTTCTCTCAGCAAACAGCAGACGGACCCAGATAGAGACTAGCTGGTGAACTTAGTGGAGTATCTAGCACAGGGTCTGAAATTAACTTTCTTCACTTCCTGCTACTGTGGCAGGTAACTAAGTTTTTTTTTATTAAATAAAATCTTGGCATCAGTAGTTTTAATGATGTATTATGTATTTGCTTAGAGCTAACGTTAGTGTTAGGGAGTTAAACAGCTCATAATTCCCTCTCTAATATCTATTTTATATTTCTACTAGATTGATTCAAGTTTCTCACCAAAAACTTAATTTTTACAAGATTACATTTGAACACATCATGAAACCATTGTAATTCACCTTCGCCCAATACTCATTTTTACGGAACAGAGCTTGAACGCACCATAATGTAACTCAACCATGCAATGCATCCTTGGTATGTTAGCTTTTAGCGCTGTTATTTAGCCAAGCAGGACTGTGCTGCCCATCAGCTGCTAACAAGTAACATTACTAACTCTCCTCCTGTTGATTTAAACACGGATTTGTTGTTCACAGTGCAGCATTATCAGGGGAAAAATAGGGTGCACCTCTTAGGATTAGTAGTAGTAGCGCCACGCTGTTGAGCGCTCTGCCGTGGCTCCGGTCGTAAACAAACTGAAACATGATACGGCGTGCGAATGCAGTTGCGTCATTGTGCATGCGTAACTGTTGGAAAGCATCAATAAGAAGAATCGATAGACACGGAGGCATGAGATGCCAAGGAATCAGAGGCTCCCTGGTCCCGGTGCGACTGTCGACCGGGGCGAACTGTCCTGCCCATGTAAAAGGCGCCAGGGGTCTGCGGCGATGTCGGCAACCCACCCAACCCGTCTTGAAACACGGACCAAAGAATCTAACGCACGCATGAGTCAGAGGGTGCAAGCAGAACCCTGTGGCGCAATGAAAGTGAGGGCCGGCGCGCGCCGGCTGAGGTGGGATCCTAGCCCAGCGGGGTCGGGCACACCTCCAGCCCTTCCCCCCCGCACCGTCGGGGAGGTGGAGCTTGAGGACCCGAAAGATGGTGACGAGAGGTTAACGTCACGCTGCTGTAAAGTGGTATTGGTACCGTTGTATCGGAGCCATTTTGCGAGTACGAGTACGAGTACATGAGCACAGTATCGGACCCCATCCCTAGTTGAAACCAAAAACCGAGCTAAAAGAGTTTGACTTTCATCAGGTGACAAACACAAAGACTCCTACTGAACGATAATGATGCTCTGTAGCAAGTTAGATGAAATCCACAAAATGATAGAAAAAGGTAGGCACGCATTGTTATATTCATTTAAGAAACTTGAGTTAATAACAAAATGCTAACTCATTTAATCAGATGAATCACTTTATTCAAATTGAGGATTTTTTATTTTGTTTTTAGGGTGATGGCGTCAAAATACGACAACAGACATTCAAAGTTTCATTGGAAAACCTCAACTGAAGCTTTGATCGTAGAAAAATAACATTTGATACAGCCCTAATTAGGGATGTTAATAATTAACCGTTTAATCGTTAACCGACCTTAAGCATTTTAACCGATTAACGCTATCGGTTAAACAGTGAAAAGAAATATTAATAATTAATTAAAAAGCTGAGAAAAACTCGTCACTAAAAGTAGAAAAGCTGGTCCACCTTAACAGTCCACCTTAAGAGAGTCTGAGCCGGTGTTACAGATACAGAAAGTTGACTCGCTTGAGCGGAGCATTTATTAACCGACGAATAAACCGTACACACTGTCTGCTACACCTACGTTCACAGCTATAACACCACCGACAACACACACACGGTCTGTTGGACCTCGCTGAAGTTACGCTGCGCTGACAGACCCTATGTGTGTGACTACGGGGAGCAAAATCTTATCGGTTAACGGTCAATAATCGGTTAACGAGGGTCGGTTATCGGTTGAGAACATTTTTTTAAATTAACATCCCTAGCCCTAATATAAGAACCGGTGTTCTGTGGGGCTAAACAGATTTGTTCATATCTCCTACAGATTTCAGTCCTCTGTTAGTATCTGAGGAAAATACTTTTTAAAACTTTGGCTTTCTTACTAACTTGCTCATTTTTCAGGGAAAGCTCAGGACTGTATGTCGTGTCAAGTATCTCTCCGGCCGTCCGGTGACAAGCCATTAATTTGAACATGACTTTTTCTCTTTGTTTTGTGACTTTTTCAATCACATGTTCTGAAACCTTGTCCCCGTGAGCGACGGGTGGTTCCGGTTTGATGATTTGACAGACACATCCTGTCTATCCTTCCTCTTGCAGCATGTATTTTTCCTGTGAAAACTATTTTCATTAAAGCCTTTAAGATTAGATTTTTATGAGCAAATGACGCAACATGTGACTTTTGGTCCGTGCTGTCTGCAACACTTCTCTGCCTCTCACTTTGCTGCTGACAGTTATAGATGTACTGTACCTTTTGTTCCGGTTTGATGGTGCTTCAGCCTTCGGTTTGATCAGTCTGCTAAATGCATTTACGTAACATAATTACAAAACTTTTTCTGTTAACATATGTAACTTCAGAAGGAATTGATGGACCAGGTTGGTTTTTGCATGTGTTATCCTTTAAATACGTGACTGCTGACCCTTTACTAAAGCACACCCAACGTTTATGTGATTGATTTTCTACCTTCCAGGAAGAAACTCCCCGGGAGCGCAGAAAATCATTTCAGTACGACCGGTAATCGATCTCACTTGGTGCGCTTTAGATGCAGATGCAAGCAGGGAGTATTCTGAAAACTATCCGAGCCTGCAAAGTAAAAGCATATCAGATGTTAAAGTATTCCTGAATGCAACATCAATCAAGTTTTAAAAGCAGTTTTGTAAAAGTGAAACAGTTTTAAAAACAGTCTGAGCCATGAGAAGAATATTTAATAACTATATTTGGAGTATCGTGTGGCAACAAACTCCTTTTCACATTAAAACATGATATTTTTCATGTTCATTTTTTCTCATTATTTTCACTTTATTATGTCATATAACAAACATGTTTTTATCGTCCCGGTCACAGCATTTACAACTGTGACATTTTACAGGAAAATCAATTCCTCCCAACAACATATAACCGCAATCAATGCAAGTAAATCCGTGAAGTGAATTTTAGCCACTGACCAACAGCATGCCCTTTGATTTAACCTCCTCTGTCTGAAAACGGCTCCTTTTAAAGAAGAATGATTTGCAGACAGTTTTAAGGCCGGACTCGATCGTGCTAATTCAGGCTGTCAATCAATTAAAATATTTAATTGCATAATTATCCATAGTTAATCGCGATTAATCGGCAATTAATCACACTACAGCTACAGTTTTAAGTGCTTATATCTGTTCTTTTTTTGTTCAACTTATCAGCAGGTGCATCACTAAACATTACATAAAATTACAGGCACATTTTAATCTGTTCAAAATATACCTTAAAGGGAGATTTGTCAAGTATTTAATACTCTTATCAACAAGGGAGTGGGCAAATATGCTGCTTTATGCAAATGTATGTTATTGGAAATCAATTAACAACACAAAACAATGACAGATATTGATCCAGAAACCCTCACAGGTACTGCATTTAGCATAAAACAATATGCTCCAATCATAACATGGCAAACTGCAGCCCAACAGGAAACAACAGGAAACTGTTTCATGTTCTACTGTCACGATATAGCGACTGTTTTATAAATCTTTTAATCATATTTGCTCCAATCTCGCCTACTTCAGCTTTAAGTTAAGAGTTAAGCTTCAGAAGTGAGCAGCAGATATCCTTAAACCTTGCAAATAAAACCATAATCTGTATGCGGAGGTAACACTCGTCTTGGTTGGTTGATTTAGATTTTCGTAGCATACTGAAGTCCCTAAAGCTTCATCATGACAGTACAAACCTGCTGAAACTGAGTCCAGTCCAGATTGTAATTTATAGAAAACCTGACGTATGAAACTCTTTCTAATTCTGGTCCTTTGTGTTCGTGTTTCCCACTGATGTCTGAACAGAAGACATCAGATCCCAAGTGGTTTCGGGGCATGTTCGACAGCCTGGAGTCGACAGAGGTTAGAAATCGAGAGGTTGGTGTTTGTGTCAGATGTGTGGAGAGTCTTGAGTCGAGATTAAAAGAGAGACGACATGCAGACACACAAAGAGACAGGAGTTCTAATACCAACCAGAAATGACAGCCTCTCTGTGATAGTAGGTGACATTTCTGCCTGCCGTTGTCTGTTAACTCTTATTCTCTGTCTCATTTCTTCTTCTCCACCTTTGATCCTCTGGGCCTCTTGTGCTCTCCGTCGTCGTCGTGTCTTTCTTGTGTTGTTCCTGCGTCGCTTCAATTATTTCCTTCTTTTCTTCTATATTTATTTCTTCTTGAAGAAAAGAGAAACTGGCTACCGAAAAGAGTGAAACTGGAGAGAAATGACGCACATTCTCCGTCTATAATCGCTTATTATTTGTTTGGAGAATGAAGAGAAGGAGGATGTTTATTTCCCCGTCTCCCACAATGCACATTCACCACAAAACAGTCAATAATTTGGCTTTGTCCCAAGGACACAGAGCTTCTTCTCCTCATATTGTTGAATGGTGACAGGTGCCGGTTTCTGCCTAAATTGAGGAGACAAGTAAGACGGCGACCACTTTTGAAATCCACATAACCCAGATTATCAAAGAAGTCGTCGTCCCAGTTTTTCCTGGCGGAGCCTTCGTGTGAACTGAAGCGACGCGGAGACTGAAAGAGGAAGTAGATGCGGTTTGTGGAGGAGGTGGAAGAATTCAAGCTTTTCACCTCACCGTCACGTCGTCACATCACATCGCCGTATTGATGTCGCTAAGTGGCAACACAAAAGGATTTAGTAAATAATCAGTAAAGTAGCGGTCTGAGCTTTCATCCAGTCTGAGCTGCTAGAAGAACAACAACAACTCAAAATACAGATAATCACCCGTTCTTCATGGAGATGGATTCAGATGAAACCAAGATGTGAGGAGAAAACTTGTTTTTGTAAAGTGAATAGACTGATTCTGCAACGCACACCTCCACCACGGCTGTACGTCCTCAAATTATTTTAACAATGGGAAGTGTTTATAATGATAATAATAATAATGAAGTCAAAACTGTGCAGTAGGAGTCTGGTGTATGTAGTGCATTTTCTTTTATGAAGTCTGACATTGTTCAAATTAGCAACGGCTAAAGTTGTCAGAATCAGAATCAGGTTTATTGCGAAATCAAATTTTACATATGAGGAATTTGCTTTTGTGTTTTGGTGCATAGAAATATAAAAACAAGCACTGCAAAAGTGAAGAGTCATAAATTTAAAATAGAAATTTGAACATTTAAAATGAAGGGAGCTGTACAGCATTTAAAACTAAGCTAACGTTACAAATAGAAGATGTGCAATCGTACAAAGATAAAGTCTCATCTTTGGTCATTTGTTTTAGTAAAGTAAAAATTAAAATAAACAGTTTGCACTGACTGTGTTGATTTGCATTGATGTTACATCATCTTCATAATAGTCATTTCATAATGAGATGTCGAATTATGGCATTTTTTATGAAAAAGAAATGAGCAATTTCCCCATTTTTTTCTCATTGAAATAATTTGTCTAAATGTGGTAATATTTCTGTGGGGATTATGAATTTGTGTAAATTAGTTTTTTGAGGTCTTTTGTGGTCTTATAATAATAATAACAACAGTCATTTAAATTTAAATGTTCTGTCTCTCAGCAGCAGTAATAATGAGCTGATAATGAGCTTGTATGTTGGGTGGCAACACTGCAGAAAAAAAAGAAGAAATCACACTTAAAGGAGCAGTCTGTAGCATTCCGGTGAATCTATCAGAAGAAATGTAATATAATATTAATAAATATGTTTTCTCTAGTGTATAATCATGTGTTATGATTCATAATCATCTTGTGTTTTCGTTAGCTTAGAATGAGTCCTTCATATCTACATAGGGAGCGGGTCCTCTTCACGGACACCTCCATGTTTCTACAGTAGCCCAGAACGGACAAATCAAACTTTGGCTCTAGAGAGAGACTTTCACGTTTTTACGTTACCTGAAGGTCACCGTAGTTCTCCGACACACTTGTGAAACAGCTGTAATGTGAGCTGCAGAGTGTAAAACCATGGTAATATAATAATAACGCAACTTTAGGAGCAACAGAAGTCAGACTCCTAAAGTAGTGTTATTATTATATTACCACGGTTTTGCTCTCGGCTGCTCACGTTACCGCCGTCTTGGAAAGGGAGGAGTGAGCGGAGGGGTACTCGGTTGGTTGCAATCTGCAACCACACCACTAGATGTCACTAAATCCTACACACTGTCCCTTTAAAGACTCATTTGGTCTCAGATTCAGCCTTTCAAACATACTTTTAACGAGAAAATTCCAACCTGTTGGAGAAAGAAGAAGAGAGGAAACTTTCCTGGTGTTGGGGTTGAATTTGTTCTGGAAACTGGAGAAAAAATCAACAAACATTATAGAATTTAATAATAAATAGAAGTTGTTGATTGGAGACGTTTTGACGTTTTGCAGTGAAGCTGCATCTCTTGAAAGAAAGGAACCAGATATTGTTGATGAGATGATGATGAGATGCATGAAAAGCTACCTCTTCTCTTGCTGTTCACTTTTATCCCTTTGTTGTCCTCTTTCATATCAATCTCTCACATTATCTAACCTCCCATCCGTATCACTCAGCTCAGCTCTCCGTCGCCTCCCTCTTTGTTTCCGTCCTTGACTCAGTTTCCTGAAATCCAATCTGTGTTTGTGTTAATCAGGTTGTATTTGTGCATTCAGGTATTGTTTACCTGCAGTAGCAGCTTTAATAACTACTGTATGTATATGTGCCCTCAATGGTGGCGTTTTTGTTTTTGATTGCTGTTGAGCCGTTCATAATAATAATAATAATAATAATAATAATGAATTCAATGTATTTAGCACACTTTAAAATACACACACAAAAGGTAAAACAATCACAATAAGACAATTTTCCCAACAATCATTTCATTATCATCATTAGGCCTTTTGCAGAACATCTGGCCGTTGATGAATAGTTCCTTGTCTGTCTTGGGCCATCTTCTCCAGCTGTTTCCACGTCAGTCCCTTCTTGTTCCGTGCTCCGTCTCCAGCTGTTTCTGGGTCTTCCTCTCCCCCGTTTGCCTTGTGGGTTCCATGTCAGTGCCTGCTTGGTTATTTCCGTTTTGCTTCTTAGAGTGTGTCCAATCCAGCTCCACTTTCTCCTTTTCAGCTGTCCTTCTACCGTCTCTTGTTTGGTGCAGTCCCTCAGGTTGATGTTGCTGATGGTGTTTGGCCGGTAGATCCAGTAGGATGCGTCTCAGACGTTGATTAGTGAATGTTGATGATGTTAGTGTCTGTCCTCCAGGTTTCTGATCCATACAGTAGTACTGTTTTAATGTCAGAGTTGAAGATTTTGAGATGTCTTCAGTGAAATGTTTTTAGATTTCCAGATTTTCTTCAGTATGTTGAATGCTGTTCTTGCCTTTCCGATTTCTGGTTTGATATCCTCCTCTGTTCCACCATCCACAGCTGTAACACTTCCTAGATATGTCGACCTCTTCCAGTGGCTGGTCCCCGACTGTTATAGGATTCATGATTTTGTTTTTTTGGTCCATTTATTTTGAGACCGAGCTTAGCTGCAGTTGTTTCTAGCAGCTGGGACTTGTTTTGCATTTGTTGGTGGGTATGTGAGAGTAGTGCGATGTCATCAGCAATTTACACAACAAACAAGAAAATAGGATGAATAAAATCATAGACAAAATATTTCCAAATTTCCAGTTGGCTGGATGAAATCTGATTTGAGACCGAGACGCCCTCCAGAAATTTGATCTGACTTGGGTTTGAAAACCACAAATTAAAATGCTGTAAATGTGATATTCATACATCCTAAAATCATAGAAACATCCACCTGTCTACAGAATGTAAACACTCCTAACTCATAAATGGTTCAATGAATGAAGCAATGGTTGATATTCATTATGTAGAAGTGATGGAGAAGTTATTTTTGGGCAGTCTGAAGTCCGTGTCGCCCAATTTGTATGCTTTTGAAGCCAGCTAACAGACTTAATTTGCACATTTTCTACCTTTTTTTCATTATCGTTGGTCACAAACAACAAACAGCGGACCACTGAAGACACAAACAGAAGTTGTGTTTTGGTAATAAATAGGGCAGTTTGGAACATACAGTGGATTACACAGCAGGAGAATTGTCATGCTGTGAAACTGGGTCAGTCGTTGACTCGGTACCTTTTCAAGCCTGCAGTATATAGGGTGAGTATTTGATACTCAAGACATCAGAGTATTCCTTTTTAAAATGAAAACTGGGACAAATATGAGCTGGCAGACAGACTTTCCCTTCACGCTCAACTAGAAGATGAAACTGGAACAGCCGGTAGTTAACACACACATCAGAAACAGACAGAGATGTCTGCCAACTGTTGTGGAGAAACCTGCAGTAACTGATGTTTCTGGCTCCTTGTGGGCAGCGGAAACTAGCTGTGAACACAACATTGAGATATCACGACCTTTCAAGTTCATATGTTGAACTTGTTAGCAAACTGTTGCTTATTGACACATCCAGCAGTTACAGAACAACATGTTGATTCATTAGGAGTCTTTGTGTTTGTGTCACCTGGTGAATGTGAGTCCAATATTCTCTCTCTTTTAGCTCTGTTTTTGGTCTCCACCAACTCCTGAAGGAAATATCTGTCTCGTTAGCTGCCTAATGCTCCACTACGTTCACCAACTAGTCTCTAATGCGTCATTTCCACTGCAAGGTTCGGCTCCACTCGACTCACTTTTGGTACCAGGTCCTTTTCTCTATTTCATTTTCCACTGAATACATCAGACCGGCAATACGTCATCCAGAGTAGGCTTTCATGACCACGCCCCCTTTCCCGTGTCCCTCATCGACGGTAACAGAGTAAACAAAGGAAGTTGAAACATATCTCCAAACTTCTACTTTAAACAAACCGCTAATAGTAATAACGCTATGCTGAAGAGTTGCTGTGTAGCTGGTTGCACCAACAATAAATCTAAAAATGCTGATCTCTGATTTGTTCCCCTGCCATGTCCTAAAACAGATATAATAGAGGGGCTTTATGGCTCCAAGTTATAGCCCAGACCAGCATGGCGTCATCGCAGAGTGGGTTGTAGCGGACTCAGTTTTAAAGCTAGAGTGAAGATACTGGTATCATATGAAACTAGAAAACCTAAAGAATCCATCGGTACCAACTATGTCATACTAGCTTGTCATGGCCATTTTCAAAGGGGTCCCTTGACCTCTGACCTCCAGATATGTGAATGTAAATGTGTTTTATGGGTACCCACGAGTCTCCCCTTTACAGACATGCCCACTTTATGATAATCACATGCAGTTTGGGGCAAGTCATAGTCAAGTCAGCACACTGACACACTGACAGCTGTTGTTGCCTGTTGGGCTGCAGTTTGCCATGTTATGATTTGAGCATATTGTTTTATGCTAAATGCAGTACCTGTGAGGGTTTCTGGATCAATATCTATCATTGTTTTGTGTTGTTAATTGATTTCCAATAATAAATATCTACATACATTTGCATAAAGCAGCATATTTGCCCACTCCCATGTTGATAAGAGTATTAAATACTTGACAAATCTCCCTTTAAGGTGCATTTTGAACAGATAAAAAATGTGCAATCAATTTGCGATTCATTATTTTAATTGATTTACAACCCTAATTAGCATACATATTATAAAAAACACCATGCATGTAACGAGCGGAAACTGACACGCCATCACTGACACGTCCAAAACTGACGTTAGAGGGTTACCTAGAGCGTCAAGCGTAGGGCCACTGACCTCAAGCGTCGGTATTTGACGAGTTGGGAGTGAACATAATCCATTTTTTTATGCTAAATGCAGTACCTGTGAGGGTTTCTGGACAATATCTGTCATTGTTTTCTGTTATTAATTGATTTCTAGTAATAAATATATACATACATTTGCATAAAGCAGCACATTTGTCCACTCCCATGTTGATAAGAGGATTAAATACTTGACAAATCTCCCTTTAAGGTACATTTTGGACAGATACAAAATGTGTGAAAAATGCCGCTTTAAGGTTATGGAAAGATTGTGGTGACAGCAAATAAATGATGGATGACGCATAGTTCATCAACTAAAACTGGTGAAAAGCTGGTGGATAATAAAAGGTGATTGTTAATTGCAGGTCTTCGGCGGGATGCAGACTCCAGTATCCTGCCTGTCAGACGAGCTACACACCATTCCACCCCCTCGACCTCCAAACCAGTACTCTCCACCTCGCTGCATAACGGCCACGCTGCTTCCTGCGTCAGACGTTTACCACGGGGTGAGTAATCATCTAATGTGGACGTCATACCTCAGGATAGCACTCGAGCTATACTCACCTTTCCAGCAGAAACTTCACCGCTAAACAAACTGAGCCAAGCAGCGTTGTTGCACGCTGAGTCAGAATACAGCTACTGTCAAGTAATAAAGTCTTCACTGAAGTCCTTGTCAAGGCAGATAACTGATTGATGAATGGACTCATCAGCAGGCGGACAGCAGCAGAGGTACACAAAGTGCCTTTCACATTTTCAAGCCTCTTTTTCCACAACAAAGCGCGGCGGATAGCAGGCTTCAATTTTGGCCGTCTCTTATCTGTCACACGGTTTGTGCGCTGAAGCATAAGAGCTTTCAGAATCCATTTTCTCACATATCACCAGTAAATCAGTGCGAAAACGTCACTCAAATGATGCCAGTTTTAAAATATTGATGGTACAATCTGTGCCCCTCAGTGAGCTGCCTCTTCCGTCTGTTTGAAACCATTTTTTGGGGAGGGATGAGTGACAGCAAACACCCACTTTCATTATCCTTTATTTAGCATCTGCAACTGCACCACCTACAGCACTTTCTCCTCCTGGATTCTTATTAACACCAAAATCTAAATAATGTACAGCATAATGCAGTCAGAGCCCACCTGTTAGCAGACCGCTCCTCGCACTGTGACTTCAGACAAGCTGCTTCTAAAGCAACAAAATGGAAGAGGAAGTAGATCTGTCGAAGAGAAAGTAGGTCACAGAGACCAGCGAATACAGCCGGTGTTTAAAAATAACTTAGAAAAGATGAAATATATAATTTAATATCAGAAAAATGACAAGAACTAAGTCACTGCAGCCAAACTGGTCCAAGTCATATTTGATAAAGAGTTTAAACAGATAACAGAAACCACGACGTCTCTAATGTCTGATTGCTTGAGGGGATTAGAAGTTGATAGACGAGCTTGATATGGAGTCTTGATGGCACAGTAAGACCATTCAAAAGGCTTTAGAATAATTATTTCTCTCTCTCTTACTGTAAAACCTGCATTCATATATGAATAAATATAGAAAAGGGAAACTGCAGCCTGGATTATGTTCACTCCCAACGCGTCAAATACCAACGCTTGGTCAGTGGCCCTACGCTTGACGCTCTAGGTAACCCTCTAGTATTAGTTTTGGACGTGTCAGCGACGGCGTGTCAGTTTCCGCTTGTTACATGCATAGTGTCTTTTATATTTTTAATATGTGGAATTTTCTGGTTCATACTTGTATTTTGGGTTTCTACTTGAACATGTTTGCATTAGGGCAATCGATTAAAATATTTAATCACAATTAATCACATGATTGTCAAAAGTTAATCGCAAATTAATCACACATTTTCTATCAGTTCAAGATGTACCTTAAAGTGAGATTTGTCAAGTATTTAATACTCTTATATTATTATCTTATACTCTCAAATATGCTACTTTATGCAGATGTATGTATATATTTATTATAAATTGTAAAGGGGAGACTCGTGGGTACCCATATAACCCATTTACATTCACATATCTGGAGGTCAGAGGTCAAGGGACCCCTTTGAAAATGGCCACGCCAGTTTTTCCTCGCCAAAATTTTGCGTAAGTTTGGAGCGTTATTTAACCTCCTTCAGGACGAGCTAGTATGACATGGTTGGTACCGATGGATTCATCAGGTTTTGTAGTTTCATTTACAAATTCCGAAAGATGCTTAAGTTAATGCATTAATTAATTAATTAAGTGGCGTTAAAACAAATTTGCGTTATTGCGTTAACTTTGACAGAGAACGCTAAATAACGCTCTGAATTTTCGCTAAATTTTGCGAGGAAAACTGTCATGGCCATTTTCAAAGGGGTCCCTTGACCTCTGAGCTCCAGATCAGTGAATGTAAATGGGTTCTATGGGTACCCACGAGTCTCCCCTTTACAGACATGCCCACTTTATGATAATCACATGCAGTTTGGGGCAAGTCATAGTCAAGTCAGCACACTGACACACTGACAGCTGTTGTTGCCTGTTGGGCTGCAGTTTGCCATGTTATGATTTCAGCATATTGTTTTATGCTAAATGCAGTACCTGTGAGGGTTTCTGGATCAATATCTGTCATTGTTTTGTGTTGATAATTGATTTCCAATAATAAATATATACATACATTTTTGCATAAAGCAGCATGTTTTTCCACTCCCATGTTGATAAGAGGATTAAATACTTGACAAATCTCCCTTTAAGGTACATTTTGAACAGATAAAACATGTTTGATTCATTTGAGATTAATCATGATTAAACATTTGAATTGATTGATAGCCCTATTTCCTGCTTCAAATCAGTGTTATATGAGGCTAATGTTGGGTTGGTTATTTCACTCTTTAAGACACTAATGGCGTTATGTTATACAATAAAGATGTAGCTCTGATTTTACCTCGACAGAATCAAACAAACAACCCTTTAGCTATTGAGCCAGACAAAGATTATAATACTTACCCAGCAGAGTTGTTTTAATGATAAGCAAAGAAACAGAAAAATAACAAACACACACACAAACTCTGCTGGATCAATATAAAACAATTTATAGACGGAAGCTTTTCCTCCGGTTCTCCAACAGGAGACAGATCTAATTTGTTTTCTTTTTAATTTGTTTGTTTATTATTTACTTTGTTCATGTAACTGCTATTGATGTTTTTATGTTATGTAAAGCACTGTGTAGTTCTTATTTTGAAAGGTGAAGAGATTATATTCTTATACACTACGGTTCGGTATCATTCTTAACATATTCCATGTTTTTTGTGAGTGAGAAATAGTTTTTGTTTTCCCTCTCTGGTGATGTATTTCTAGCTGTGTGCCAGCCCACCACCACCGCCGCTGGTTCCAGGAGAAACTCTGGCTCCTGGCCATCCTAAACCTCCACCTCCTCATCTGTCAGAGGTGGTGGGGGCTCCGTAACTAGCGCTCACCCTGCTCGGTAAGAAACGGGGGAGGATGGCCTGAAGCGAGACAAATAACCCCCCCTCCCTAAAATAAAAAAAAAAAGATGATGGAAAAGCAGGTCAATGGGATTAAAAAGCAGACAGCGAGGAGGAAGCAGAGACGGAGCGTCCTTGCTCTCGTAAACAGTTTGCAAAAAGCCGAAACAACTCGGATGTTAAATGCACACCGAGCCTCGCTGTCAGCACTTGACTCTGTTACCATGGAAACACATCCTCAAAACATCTCTTACACATGTTGCATAATACAGTTTGCATTGATGGTGAGTAGCCACTGATAGAGACGGGAGGTTTTAAGATACAACCACATATAAAATATTAAATAGATTAACTAAGATCTAATAAGAAGGAGCGTTGTCACCAACTGTTGCAGCAGCATGTAGGAGAAGCTCCTCGAGGAACATGGAGAGCGCTTAACAGTATAATTAAAAAAGGTTATTAGAAAATCAGACAATCCAAATTACTAAAAGATAACAACACAATTATAAATAAAACAAAAGTAATTTCCAATGAATTTAATGATTATTTTGTAAATGTAGGAAACAATTGAGCAAATGAGATTGTGGAGCCGAGAAATAAGGAATAGAATCGAATTCCTTTATTGTCGTCGCACAATCAAATTAAATAGAAATCCCGATGGTGCATTTCAAACAGTTATAAATATAAAGAAGAATAAAATATATATATATATAATAAATAGAAAACGTATTTTGTGGGACCTATAAAAACAGTAAGATTGTTGGATATTACACATTTCCTGAGTTGTAGTTGCTCAATATACAAGTAATAAATAAATACTTAGGCTGTCAATCGATTAAAATATTTAATAGCGATTAATCGCACATTTTTTTAGTCTCTTTAGTCTCAAAATGAACCTTAAAGGGAGATTTGTCAAGTATTTAATACTCTTATCAACATGGGAGTGGACAAATATGCTGCTTTATGCAAATGTATGTATATATTTATTATTATAAATCAATTAACAACACAAAACAACGACAGATATTGTCCAGAAACCCTCACAGGTACTGCATTTAGCATAAAACAATATGCTCCAATCATAACATGTCAAACTGCAGCCCAACAGGCAACAACAGCTGTCAGTGTGTCAGTGTGCTGACTTGACTATGACTTGCCCCAAACTGCATGTGATTATCATAAAGTGGGCATGTCTGTAAAGGGGAGACTCGTGGGTACCCATAGAACCCATTTACATTCACTGATCTGGAGGTCAGAGGTCAAGGGACCCCTTTGAAAATGGCCATGAGAGTTTTTCCTCGCCAAAATGGAGTGTAAGTTTGGAGCGTTATTTGACCTCCTTCAATGCCCAGTATGACATGATCGTACCCATGAATTCCTTAGCTTTTCTATTTTCATATGACGTCAGTATCTTCACTCTAGCTTTAAAACTGAGCCCGCTACGACCTAAAAATGAATGCGTTCAAGAAATTAGTGGCGTTAAAACGAATTTGCATTAATACGTTATTATCGCGTTAACTTTGACGGCACTGAATCAAATCAAAATAATATCGGGGCAGACTTTGTGATATCAGCAAATATTGTATCATTATCAGATGAATTAATGTAATATTGTAGACGAAACTTGTGATTTACACCCCGAGTAGTATTTTGTTCTTCTGACATCTGGGGCGTTCCTGAAAAATCATGACATTAGTTTCTTTATCTCTCTCTCTCTCTCTCTCTCTCTCTCTCTCTCTCTCTCTCTCTCTCTCTCTCTCTCTCTCTCTCTCTCTCTTATCTCTCCTTATCTTCTCTATCTGGAACACCATTTGTTAAAAAGCTTTGACTGAAACGTTTTAGGAAATTGACAGTTTGATTCATTCTGTCCTTGAGTTATTTTTAATTAAGGCACAACTTTAGCCTATTCAGGAAAGCTTAGCTCAATCCATTACTGACATAATGAGAGGAATCCTGGCAGTGCTGAGTCATTCTTTCTGAAGGCAGAAACAGGAGGGTACCGCTCTCATATTGTTCAGGAGGTGAAGTGGGCAGAATTTCACAGTTGTTAACTCTTTTCCTCCTCGCTGTCTGATGGGAGAGGAGGGATTAGTCTGAAATTAAACACCTTTTTGACTGCAGATTCCCTCGCTTTTCTTTTCACATGTGTGTTTTTTGGGCTTCATCTTTTTTTGTTTTTATTCTCGTGCTGCAGCAGTGAACACAATTTTATGTTTTTGGAGGGATGCACTTCCAATGTTTTGGTGACATCCAACTCTTGTTCTTATCGAATATTTGAATGCACATTTTATAAATCGCTTTGGACAAAAGCCAAAGCTGGATTACTGGGCGAGGCGGGACACTGATGTTGTCATGTCATAAACTGAAACTGCTTCAGCTCGTTTGTTTTGTCGCCCTGCGGTCGTGTGTTAATGGAGCAAAATTGGTTGTTTTTGACAGCTTTCACTCCAGGAGCAAACATCTGGAGCCAGATGCATAAAACTATGTAGATTCACGACTAAAACTTGATGTACAAAGACAGAAATAAGTATACTAGGGCGGTCAAAGTTAACGTGATAATAGCACGTTAACGCAATTTTGTTTTAACGCAACTAATTACTTTAACGCAACTTGTGATTTTTAGGTTGTAGTGGGCTCAGTTCTAAAGCTAGAGTGAAGATACTGGTATCATATGAAACTAGAAAACCTAATGAATCCATCGGTACCAACCACGTCATACTAGCTTGTCGCGAAGGAGGTTAAATAACGCTTATTATCGTTCTTTGATATAAAATACGTCAGTAAATATCCCACTCATGAATTTTGAAGCCTTTATATGTCTCTTAAAAGGCGGTTGCTAACAAGTGGCTAAATGAGACGACTAAACGTCATCACGCCGACTCGTCCTCCTTTACAGCCTCGTTGTGTGTACTCGTGCTCATGCGACCGTGGTGTGCTGCAGTTTGTTTATAGCCTAACGTTAGCTTTATACTTCTACTGATTGCATTCACACTTAAAAATCATAAAGTGGTGTTTATTTGTGGAGATTATCTTGCTGAACAAAACGTGTTAGTATCATAAACGTTTGTTTGCCACAGAGCTGATTTTCTGCAATTCAATCAGGAGAGACTCGTATGAATTGAATGATGATTTATTACAAAATGCACGAATTATGAATAGTAACATTCTTTGGTGATTTAGACCCGATGTGACATAATAAAAGGGAAGTGATGCCGTAGTAGGATTTAGGATTATTCCCCGGGTCTAGACACTGGTGATGGTGGTAGTGAAGATTGATGCAGATCTGATGAATGAAGTGGAGCAGGATTACTCTGATTGGATGAATCTGGAGGTGATGGGGTGGTGGAGGGTCGCATCGGTTTGTGCTGATACTGACACTGAAACAGCATAGAGGAGAACGGTTTTTAAACTTTTGGCAGCAACAATGTAATTGGTTTAGGGAGATATGGCAAGCTCTGATTGGTCACTGAAAAGAGAGACGCCCATAATCAGCTGACATAGTAATAGCCCATGAGAGAGAGACCCAGAATGAATGAGAATGAATGAGATTGCACCCCTAGTCTTCCTGACTGAATTTACGCATAAACTTCATTAATCTAGAAAATGGAAAAATACCATTGGCTTTTTGTCGAAGGGAACCGGGGCGATGCTAATTTTCCCACCTTTTAATAAACTTGTGATCTTTAACGTCGGGTGGCGGTGTGTCTGGCCTCTTCGGTCGGGTCTTTTGCTGCAGGGCCGCAGGTTTCTACCCGGCACCGCTACGCCGTGCACATCGGCTGTAAACGCTCCGTCCGCCGCAGCAAATGATTACCTCATTAACGTTGTGGTTCCCTTATAGCTTTGGCTTTAAATCCAAAATATTGCCAAATGGATGCTTTTGCTTTTCGCTTTGACACCAAATCCTCCGCCATCGTCTTGTCTGTCTACTCTCTCATCCGGTGTGTGAAATCTGACTCCTGCTACTCTGAGCTGAGGCTCCGTACGGAGCAGACACTTTCACTTTCAGTGAAAATATGTCGTCCAAATATGTCGTCCAAATATGTATTGATAACAAGCAGTGTGAAATGAACTAAATGAGTTTTATTTCTATAAAATAAAAAGCAAAAACGACGGTGGGGGCCGTAGGCAAGTAATGTAATTGATGTATGCCTGAACACTGTGCTACACTGACTACAGCGGCAAGCTTAACAGGTATATTCAGACTGACAGGGTTAGAAACATAATGTGTTTTTTGAAAATTAAAGCATGTAAACATGTTCTAGTAGAAACCCAAAATACATGTATGAACCTGGAAATGAGCACGATGTGTCCCTTTTAACTCCGGTTTTGATCAAAAGTGACAGCCAGCAGTTTCAGCATCAGCTCTAAATAGAGTCCCTTTACAGCCCGTCTGCAGACGCCTCTCAGCTTCATCAGGTGTGAAGAGCTCTGGGTTTATTTAACATTGAAATGCAGCGATGGATGTCAGTCTGACACACTTTTACAAGCAGTCTGAGCTTCTCAAATCATGTCTTCCTCCTCCGAGGTGCCCCTCCAGCAGCTGGCTCATCTCAAATATAGTCACTGTTAACAGAAACTGCTCTTATAAAGCTCACCTGTATAAATAAAGTAAATTTAGGTTCGTATCAGAACAGTGTTGACTGACCCATCAGAGGAAACTCCTCTGAACCTTTTTAAATAGTTGACAGAGAAGAGAACAAAGCTTTTTTGTTTTTGTGTAATTTCAGCCCAGAGACTGTAAACCTGTTTGAGCTCTGAGCAGCGGAGACATTTCACAGCTCCGTCTGACCTTGTTATGATCTATTGATGTTGAAGAGCAATGTTTTACTTTGATATAGCGCCTTAAACTTCCTGCTTTTATCCGTATATGCTTGTCCTTCAGCTTGTTCCTGCTCTTATTGTTTTCTGACCGCTGCCGCTTTTAACTGTCGCCTCACTGTTGTTGTTGTTATTCTTACCTTATGTCAGTTTCTAAACCAAACTTTCACATCAAAATTCATCTTTCTCCTGCTGTCAAGTCACAATGATTCATTCTAAAAGACATTGCATACAAGAGGGAAAACTCAAACATCAGAAATGAAACACGTACGTAAAGCGAAAGAACGAACGGTGTGATAAATCCAACTCAAATCAAGAGAGAGGCTTCAATTAATAAACTCTAATGTGCTGCAAGAAAATAGACATGCAGGTAATTACAGACTCAAGGCCGAGAGGCAGAGAGAATAAACAAGATAAAGAGCAGATGATGTGAGTAATGAGCTCAGATCTAACATGAAGTGAACCGTTGCCTCAACTGATCTGCACAGATGTGACTGCTGGACTGCAGACAAATTCAGTCTTTTAGCTCTTTTGCACCATTTATCTCTTTTTTTCCATCCCAGTACATTATTTTTATGCCTCTGCAGTGGCAGGAGGCGTTATGTTTTCAGTTGTCCATCCGTCCGATTTTGGTGCTCAAAGGTCAAAGGCCAAGGTCACTGGGACGTCACGTACATCCCATTCACGTGAAAGCAACATCTCAAGAAATCCGTGAGCGAATTTCTTCAAATTTGGAAAAAACGTCCTCTTGGACTCAAAGATGAACTGATTAGATTTTGGTGGTTAAAGGTCACTGTGACGTCACAAAACACGTTTTTAGCCATAACTCAACATTTCATATAATAATTATTAAAATTTCAGCCGGCTGTCAATCACTCGCGAACTCCGACCAAACGGTCAAACTAGGCAGCGCTGATCAAATATGAATCAATATCCTGTTACGTTAATGCCTATTTCTCTCCTCAGATGTTCTCAGAATCATCTTGTAGTGCACGGTTTAGCTGTTAAATGAGAAAGTTTGTGACGTCGCCGCCATTGTAGAAATCTGGTGAAGGAACGCCAAGTTCTGGTCACATGACCGGAGCACAGCCAATAGGAACGCTCTCTCTCTGAAATGACCTGTGATTGGTCAAAGTCTCCCGTCACGGGCTCGATTTTCTAAAGCCTGAAAACAGAGCCATGAGGAGGAGCAGAAGTCTAGTTATCTCTCAGAACACTTGAATTACAATATGCTGATAGGTTATTATGGGATTTTTGCCAAATGATGCCAAACATATAGTGCTTAGGGCTTCCCCCTTTTAGGCCCTCGGTTCATCCCTCTTTGGGACTTCCATGCACATCGTGCTCTCGGTGTCTGCCAATGAGTCTTTATGTGAAAGCTCTTGTGTTCTTGCTGTCAGACACATCCATCACTCCCATCTTCCCACTGAGGTTAAATAAGGATGAAACCTTACGTTACTTAGCAATCATCAAGAGGCAGGCCTCATCACACCTTTGCTCTATTTCCAGAAGAATCTGACAATGATTTACCTGTGTTAATATAGTAGATACATTATTCATACTCTCTCCGGTGGGAGATGTCAGAGGTTGGGAAGGTTGCATCAGGTAATCGTACTGAAAGTGAAAATGTTGGAGGCGTGATTATTTCCATCAGTGTCAAACAGCTCAGTAATGAGGCGACTCGGTGTCCAACGAGCTGTCTGCTGAGTCATTTATATTGATTGGAAAAACATTTCACTCGGAAAAATAAATAATACAGGCCCTATATAATATATAAGTCAGGGAGTGACAGCCTTGACAGCCAATTTTAGATTTATATTGTTAGTTGTGGATGCTTCTTATGCCATGATAAAGCTCTGGAAGCCCACATTTCCAGGAGTTATTGTCTCTTGACAGTTGAAGGAAAAACTTTGAGAGTTTCTCCAGAAATGGAGAATAAAGGAAGATGTGTTAGATGGTGCTGCTGAACTTCTCCCCCAAATCGTGATTTCCAATCACGATTTGGGGGCTGTAGCACGGCAGATACTGTATGTCGGTTTAACCTTTCAAAAACCAGGAGGGCCAGCAGTAAGCTGTGTTATTTAGAAACGGGTCGCGGGGGGAGCAGGCTTAGCAGGGAATTCCAGACGTCCCTCTCCACAGCAACGTTTTCCAGCTCTTCCTGGGGAAACCCGAGGCGCTCCCAGGCCAGACGAGATATATAATCTCTCCAGCGTGTTCTGGGTCTACCCCGGGGTCTCTTACCAGTTGGACCTTCCTGGAAAACCTCCAAAGTGAAGCGGGAGGCATCCTGATCAAATGTTGAACCACCTCAGCTGGCCCCTTTTTATACGCTCCCTCCGGATGTCTGAGCTCCTCACCTTATCTCTAAGGCTGAGCCCAGCCACCCTACGAAGGAAGATCATTCCTGCCGCTTGTATCTCATCAATCGATCTCATTCTTTCGGTCATTACCTCGGCTCATAACCATATGTGAGGAACGTAGATGGACTGGTAAATCTGGAGCTTTGCCTTCCGGTTCAGCTCCCTCTTCACCACAATGGTCCGGTACGGCGCCCACATAACTGCCGACGCCGCACCGAACCGCCTGTCCATCCCCCGCTCCATTTTACCCTCACTCATGAACAAGACCCCGAGATACTTGAACTCCGTCGCTTGGGGCAAAGACTCACTCCCCACCCAGAGGGTGCAATCCACCGGTTTCCGGTAGAGAACCATCATGGCCTCAGACTTGGAGGTACTGACTCTCATCCCGACCGCTTCACACTGCAAATCGCCCCAATGCGTGCTGAAGGTCACAGAGAAGTACTCGTGTAATGTAAGTACTTATACTTGTACTCGGTCTGAAAAAAAGTGGTATCGGTGCATCCCTAGATCAGACTCACTTGCAATTTCAAAAGCACAATTATTTTAAAGTGTCCTCTCCATCCTCTCCATGGAGAGTTCGATCATCTCCTCTCTGCCAAAGGTCACTTCCAACAGCTGATGAAAGTCTTCCTTATGAAATTGGAGGCTGATGATGGTGGTGGTGCTTAAACCGTTGATGAATGGGCTGTCAGGATGTATGCCATGTTGTCACTGATTGTTTTACGTGAGCTTATGTGGTGTTTTTCATAGTTTTATTGTGTTTTTTGTATCTTGTGTTCAAGTCTGTGTGTGTTACTTTTCACTTTGAAAAACCTAATGTCTTGGATATTGAAGGAACTGAAGTGACAGTAAAGGAGGCAGATTGAGAGAAAATGACAACACTTCATCTCAGCACCGATCGATGATATAGACTTGTTTTCTTCTTTAACAGCTCTTAACGTCACAAAGTTCACATTCTCAGCACATCTAATACTTCCCCGCAGTTGGCACTCAAACCTCTTTTATCTCCGTCTTCACACGTGAATCCACGTGAAGTAACGACCAGAATAATTATCATTGACTCCCACTCTAATTTAGTGAAGCAGTGTTATGTAGCGTTGAAGTCAGATCATTAAGTCTCTTTCTTCTAAAACACATTCCCTGGATGGTTGTCTGTGCAGGCATGTGGTGAAGGTGTGAGGATGAGACGATGCTAATGAGCTATCCAGCTGTGACCCAGACATCACACCTGACCTGCAGGTAACCCAATCACCTCCTCGCTCCTCACCCTCTTTTACTTCTATATCTGTTTGTTTTTTTCCTATTTAATATTTGAAATAAAGTTGTAATGTTACATTATGTACAGATAATTAGAAACAACACTTTTGCACAAAGTTTCCACGCTCCGTCACAACCTGGTAGTGCTGGAAGGATTACTCAGATCTTTTATTTTAAAGGTTCTCTATTCGATGTTCAGAGCATTAATATATCATCGACAACTATTGTCTATGTAAAGATATAGAGGAGTAATGTCTACCTGAGCAGAGAATGAAGTCCCTCTCGCTCTCGGTGTGTGTTGGAATAAGAGCTTCTCTGTGCTTTTAGTGCATGTGAGCTTGCCCCACTTACTAGCTCACTGCCGCCGCTCTGATCTGCTCTCATGCGGCGGTTACAGCTGATAACGCCGTCCTGACTGTCAGCGTCATCGTGGAAGCGTACCTGGTTCTCCTTCAGGTTGACACTATTAGCTCTGTCATCCTTTGTTTTCACTGTTAGCACCATTAGCTGCCAGCCACCGGCTCAGCCGCCACCATGTTGAGAGCCGTACGGAGGCAATAGAAATGCCCAATTTCAAGACCGATCTCGAGTGCTACAACACTGGTGGTTTATGTTTCTGTATAAAGTTGTGTTTAATCAATTTACTACAAACTAACTGACATACATAAAACCAGGGGCCAGGTAGTTTCATTTCAGCATTCTATTTATTATTTTAAACTGTTTGTTTTAGGGGCTATGAAGCTCTGATATCTGACCAGAAAAAGACTTTAGTAGAAGTTAAAGTCACCTATTAGAATATTACTTGAGTAAAAGTCTTAAAGTATCTGATATTTACTGTATTTAAAGGGACTGTTTGTAACTTCTTACACGTATAAATCATTCCGGGTCGGTGTCCCATGCGTGTGACCGTGCCCTTATTATTCCTCTTAACATGTACACCACCTTAAAAATGGAGGCTACATTACACTTGAGGAAAAACGAGGTCTCCACAACTCAAAGGATTTAAAGAACAAAATCCAGTTTTTCTTTTCCCTGTAGTCGCAAGTAGCATGATCTGACATGCCTGGACGTGAGCGGAAATCACAACTTAACTACGACTCTGAGAGCACTTTGTTTGCACTTTCCCATCACGTGAATTATGTAACTTGCAAGCTAGGACCCCTGATACACCGAACCTGCTTGCTTGTAATAGTAACGAAGTAACGGAGACGCTTAGGGGAAATGTATCGGAGTAAAAGTGAAAGTTGACAGAAATATAGAAACTAATTAACTTAAGTACAGATATTCCCCAAAAATACGTAAGGGGCTATGGATGTGGGGGTCAATAGCAAATATTTGTCCTCTAACTAGTTAAAGACTAGAAGTAGTTATTCTTCATTTCCACCAAATCTTTATGGTTTGAATCGTTTTCACCTCTTTGCGTCTTCCAAGTTAAAGTCGTGTGAATTATTTCTGCTTCTTTGCTTCTGCTGACTTTTACTTTGAAGATGCCAAAAAAAATATGAACTGAATCCAAACTTTATAAATGTAGATAGAAAGGCAGTGGAGCAACTTACTGCTGCAGCAGCTCTAACTAACACTAACTCAAAACACATAATACAAGTACTATAGTCTGTCTACTCCGTATATTGAAGGCAGAACAAATCAAAATAAAGCCACAAAAATCTTTTTCAATTCATTTCAACCCTGAAAAGAGAAGCCGGTAAAGAAAATAGATGGATGAATAGATTTGATTTTTGAATCATCAGTATGTTGTTTTCTGTCTGCAAAGAAAAAAACAAACACAGCTTAATATTACTAACACACAAAACAAAACAATGAAAGGACACCGATGATAAATACCTGCCACCTTTTTATATTTTAATATATATTATTAATGAGATCGGCAACATAATGCCACTTCATATTTCACCACACATCAAGCCAGCTGGCTCAGGTTTAATGGAATTTCCAATTTAAGGCTATGTTTCAGGGCAGTAATGGATGCCGTCTGAACCTCATTAGTGAGACACATTACGCAGCTGAAGCCGCGGCTGCCAAGGTGAGCTAAAGAGGCTTACAGGCTGCTGAGCTCGGCATTACCTGCAAGCTCCGGCATTAAAATGACTCTTAAACCCACCTGGAGCCTGTCGAGCCGGAGCCTCCGCCGTTAGCGCTGCTGTATTTACCGTTTATTTAACTCCTCAGACTCAGGAGGAATTTCTTCACCAGTGAAATAAATCTGATCCAGTGAGAGAGAATGAAACTCAGTGGTGGAATGTAACTCAGTACATTTAAAGCCGTTTCACACCAAACACAGAATTTAGTTCGAAAAATGTGCACGGAAATTTTATAAAAACTGATTTTATGGTTCTTATGAATGATTGCACTCCCCTGCGGAACATTCATGCGGGGGAAAAAATATTTGGACGGACCTCGATTTCAGCGGATTTACGCATGTGGAAATATACACTCACCGGCCACTTTATTAGGCACACCTGTTCAATTGCTTGTTAACACAAATAGCTAATCAGCCAATCACATGGCAGCAACTCAATGCATTTAGGCATCTAGAGGTGGTGAAGACGACTTGCTGAAGTTCAAACCGAGCATCAGAATGGGGAAGAAAGGGGATTTCAGTGACTTTGAACGTGGCATGGTTGTTGGTGCCAGACGGGCTGGTCTGAGTATTTCAAAAACTGCTGATCTGGGATTTTCACGCACAACCATCTCTAGGGTTTACAGAGAATGGTCCGAAAAAGAGAACATATCCAGTGAGCGGCAGTTGTGTGGACGGAAATGTCTTGTTGATGTCAGAGGTCAGAGGAGAATGGGCAGAGTGGTTGGAGATGATAGAAAGGCAACAGTAACTCAAATAACCACTCGTTACAACCAAGGTATGCAGAATACCATCTCTGAACGCACAACACGTCCAACCTTGAAGCAGACGGGCTACAGCAGCAGAAGACCACCCGGTACTAGCAAGGTGTACCTAATAAAGTGGCCGGTGAGTGTATGTTTAGCCAATGAAATCCTTTGTTCCAACTAGGGCTGTCAAAGCTATTAACAACGTCAACGCAAATGGGTTTTAATGCCACTAATTTCTTTAATGCATTAACGCAACTTTAGATTTTTAGGTTGTAGTGGGCCCATATTGGTATCATATGAAACTAGAAAAAAATGCATGAATCCATTGGTACTAACCATGTCACACTAGCTTGTCATAAAGGAGGTTAAATAACGCTCCAAACTTGCAACTTCCAACTTTTGGCGAGGAAAAACTGTCATGGCCATTTTCAAAGGGGTCCCTTGACCTCTTACCTCCAGATCAGTGAATGTAAATGGGTTCTATGGGTACCCACGAGTCTCCCCTTTACAGACATGCCCACTTTATGATAATCACATGCAGTTTGGGGTAAGTCATAGTCAAGTCAGCACACTGACACACTGACAGCTGTTGTTGCCTGTTGGGCTGCAGTTTGCCATGTTATGATTTGAGCATATTGTTTTATGCTAAATGCAGTACCTGTGAGGGTTTCTGGATCAATATCTGTCATTGTTTTGTGTTGTTAATTGAGTTTCAGGTTATTATACACTAATGAAAACATAGTTATTTATAGTATATTCCATTTCTGCTAATAGATCCTTCAAAATGTTACACACTGTTCTTTTATATTTTGAATGCAGGACTTCTACTCGTAACAGAGTACTTCCACACTGTGGTATTATATAGGTCTGAGTACTTCTTCCACCACTGAAGGTAACACAGAATCACCTCATCCCCTGGGTACCATGAATATTTATACCACATTTCAAAGCCGCGCGGCCACGTTGGATGAACGGACGGAGACACCATCATCATCTTTAAATCTCTACCTCGATGAGAATCTGGTAAATTAGTTTCTCACTTTAGACGTGAAAAGTTTTTACTTTCTGGAGTTATGATAGTTTTCATCACTCACACACACACACACACACACACACACACACACACACACACACACACCAGTCCATTTCTGAAGAGCTGACTGGTGTGGACGGGAAAAGGATTTGATCTGAACAAGGATTCCTCTTCACTTGGTTGCTATGGAAACAAGCTGTGGAGAGTCTACCTATTCGTCTGCAGCTGTGTGTGTATCTGCGTGTATATGTGCCGTCTGTGTGTGTGTGTATGTGTGTTACTGTCTTTCTTTCTGCCTGCCAATCACTTTTCATACATCATCTCTTTGCATTTTGATGAATCTGTCTGTTGATCTTCACGTCCGTTAGCGATGATGTTCAGTCCCGTCTCGCTGACCCCCCCGCCCATCTGTTTTACTCGCCTGTCTGCGTCTCCTCGTGTAGTAGAGCTGAAGAGTTTTCACACTTTATTCAACACCTCTTGTGGAGATGAGACCCGACACTTGAGGTGAATTTAGTTAAAAAAAAAGAAAAGCTCATGTTGAAAAGCTTGAATTAGTTTTATTTATACACTCACCCGTCCCCAGCTGACAGCACTCAGACAGTCCTCAGCATGTCTGGATCACAAGCTGTAATGTCTCACTCTCAGAGTCAGTGTTATGCCAGATAAAATATATAATAATAATAATAATAACTATTTATATAGCACCTTTAAAAACAGTTTACAAAGTGATTTGACAGACGAAGCAAAAGCAGGATTCTCAGAAGACAATATATCAACAGAGAGCCAGATAAAAGCAAGACAACATGAATTATAAATAAAGCAATAGGAGACAATAAAAATATCACATAAAAGCAAGTCTAAAAATGTGTTTTAAGAAGTGATTGAAACAAGGCCACTAGCCACACTTCCAGTCAAATATTTTATGTGCATTTTGAAGCATAGAATTAGAAAAGCTGTATGTAAACGGAAAATTAGTTGAAGTGCTAAATGGATGATGGAAATGCTGTTGTTGAATAAATTCTATAGTGAACATTTTAACTCAAATGACTGATCAGCTGTTTCCGCTGTTGATGTCTTCCTGGATATATATTTATATTGTCTTTGTCTACGGACAACATGAAACATGGCCGATACCAGCTGACATGACAGAACAATTCAAACTTGTCCAGTTGAAATAAATTCCTGAAAACATATTTTTATTTTTCTCTCGTAAAAGGTTAGATAGTCTAAAAATACCGGGAAAAAAAGTCTTTAAAATGTCAGAAAAAGAAATTCGTAAAAATGTTTGAAAAAAAAAGGCTGAAAAATAATCTGAAAAAATGTCAGAAAAAAATGTCTGAAAAATGAAGTCTGTAAAATGTCAGAAAAAATGTCTGTAAAATGTAAAAAAAAAAAAAATCTGAAAAATGTTTGAAAAAAGAAAGTCTGATAAAATCTCCGGAAAAAAGTCTGTAAAATGTCCGGAAAAATGTTGAAAGAAAATCTGAAAAATGTTTGACAAAAAATTTGAAAAATGTCAGACAAAAAAGAAAATCTGAAAAAATGTCAGAAAAAAAGTCTGTAAAATGTTCGAAAATAGAAAGTTTGAAAAATGTCAGAAAAAAAAAATTCTGAAAAAAATGTCAGAAAACAAAGTCTGTAAAAAAAAAAAATCTGAAAAATATCTGGAAAAAAATGTCTGAAAAAATGTCTGATAAAATGTCCGGGAAAAAAAGTCTGTAAAATGTCCAGAAAAAAAAGTCTAAAAAAAAAGTCTGAAAAATGTCTGAAAAATTTCTGTAAAATGTAAAAAAAAAAAGAAAATCTGAAATATATGTCTGATAAAATGTCCCAAAAAGAAAGTTTGAAAAATGTCAGAAAAAAAAAAAAATTCTGAAAAAAATGTGAGAAAATAAAGTCTGTAAAATGTAAAAAAAAAAAAGAAATATGAAAAATATCTGAAAAAAAATGTATGATGAAATGTCCGGAAAAAAAGTCTGTAAAATGTAAAAAAAAAAATAATAAAATCTGAAAAAATCTGAAAAATGATTGAAAAAAAAACCCTGAAAAATGTCAGGAAAAAAAATATCTGAAAAAATGTGAGAAAATAAAGTCTGTAAAATGTAAAAAAAAAAAAGAAATCTGAAAAATATCTGAAAAAAATGTCTGATGAAATGTCCGGAAAAAAAGTCTCTAGAATGCCCGGAAAAAAAGTCTGTAAAATGTAAAAAAAAAAAAAAATCTGAAAAATGTCAGAAAAAAAGATCTAAAAAATTTCAGAAAAAAAGTCTGTAAAATGTTTGAAAATAGAAAGTTTGAAAAATGTCAGAAAAAAAAGAAAATCTGAAAAAATTTGAGAAAAGAAAGTCTGTAAAATGTTAAAAAAAAAAAGAAATCTGAAAAATATCTGAAAAAAAATGTATGATAAAATTCCCGGAAAAAAAGTCTGAAAAATGTCCGGAAAAACAATCTGAAAAAAAAGTCTGAAAAATGTTCGAAAAACAAAATTTTGAAAAATGTCAGAAAAAACATCTGAAAAATGTCAGAAAATAAAGTCTGTAAAATGTAAAAAAAAAAAAAAAAATATGAAAAATATCTGAAAAAAAATGTATGATAAAATTCCCGGAAAAAAAGTCTGAAAAATGTCCGGAAAAACAATCTGAAAAAAAAGTCTGAAAAATGTTCGAAAAACAAAAGTTTGAAAAATGTCAGAAAAAAAATCCGAAAAATGTTCTGAAAAAAAAAAGTCTGAAAAATAATCTGAAACAATGTCAGTAAAAAATGTCTGAAAAATATCAGAAAAAGAAATCTAAAAAATCTGAAAAATGATTGAAAAAAAACAACTGAAAAATGTCAGAAAAAAAATCCGAAAAATGTTCTGAAAAAAAAATGTCTGAAAAATAATCTGAAAAAATGTCAGAAAAAAATGTCTAAAAAATGTCTGAAAAATGTCAGAAAAAGAAATCTAAAAAATGTCTGAAAAAATCTGAAAAATGATTGAAAAAAAAAAACTGAAAAATGTCAGAAAAAAAAAAATCTGAAAAAATGTCTGTAAAATGTTCGAAAAACGAAAGTTTGAAAAATGTCAGAAAAAAAAAAAAATCAGAAAAAAATGTCAGAAAATAAAGTCTGTAAAATGTAAAAAAAAAAAAAAAAAAGAAATCTTAAAAATATCTGAAAAAAAATGTCTGATAAAATTCCCGGAAAAAAAGTCTTTAAAATGTCTGGAAAAACAATCTGAAAAAAAAGTCTGAAAAATGTTCGAAAAACAAAATTTTGAAAAATGTCTGAAGAATAAAACTCTGAAAAAAAAGTCGGAAAAATGTCAGAAAAAAAAAAAAGTCGGAAAAATAGTCTGTAAAATGTAAAAAAAAAAGTTTGAAAAATGTCTGAAAGATGTCGGGGGAAAAAAAATCTGAAAAAATGTCAGAAAAAGAACATCTAAAAAATTTCTGAAAAATTTACAAAAAAGAAAGTCTAGAAGGAGACTAGGTTTGTTTCCACTGCTTCTTGTATCATGTTTACTGGCAGATTACAGCCATGCGCAGCCTATAGCACCAACTTCTGATGAAACTATACTGCCAAGTTTATTCGCTCCACTAGTTGATGGAAAAGCACTTAATTCACTTCACTTTGTTTTTGCGACATTTACTTGACAATTGAATGGAAACACAGCTAATGATTCTCTGAGCCTCATCTCGTTCCAAACCCCTGATGGCTAAAGCACAGTCACCTTTAGATTTAAATGAATACTTCACTCTTAACATGATCATTTGGATATCAACTACTGATGTGATGTTGTCTGTTAAAACAGCAGTGATGATGCTAAAACTGCAGTCTGAACTAGCTAGAGGTGAGAGAGGAAGGAGTTACACTGGAACTATTTAAATAATAATCTTCAATTGCAAAGTAATTCTGTAACCTGCATGTGCATTTGTGTGTGTGTGTGTGTGTGTGTGTGCGTGTGTGTGTGTGTCAATCATGCCATCTTTATGAAGTCAATTAGTACATGGCCCCAGACTCGGGGTGTTGGCATGGAGACCAATTAGCTCTAATTTTTCACACTCCGCTGTCACATCTTTGCAGGAAGACACCACTTGGTTTATGAAGCTCACATTGTGCGTCGCGGTTCCGAGTCGTCGCATTCAATTAACGTCAGTGAAGAAAAGATATCTTTATCTCAAAGAACAAAGTCTTATCAGGACGCCATCGACTGCAGGCTGAGACGGGCGAATTGTGGATGAAAGAGGAAACTGACTCTGTTGATTTATCGCTTTCTCTCCGTGATGACATCGAGGGGAAGGGCTACGGACGGGCTTCAGTCTGTCCGTCCGTCTGTCCGTCATGTCCCATAATCCCAAAACCACTGATTGGATTTTTAATGGAACTCAGGGACTGGGGAGCTGGAGCCCGTCCCAGAATGCATTGGATGAGAATCACGGTGCACGACAGTCCATCTCAGAGTTATAACACACTCAGTCAATTTCACGACTATATAGACAATATGAGTT
Source organism: Sebastes fasciatus (assembly GCF_043250625.1). Lineage (NCBI taxonomy): Eukaryota > Metazoa > Chordata > Actinopteri > Perciformes > Sebastidae > Sebastes > Sebastes fasciatus. Next base: position 3,853,134 of record NC_133796.1, on the reverse strand, counting down.
GACCTAACTTAGCACGTCTTTTGACTCCAGGAGGAAGCTGAGGCATACTTGCCAACCTTGAGACCTCAAAATAGGGAGTTTGTATTCTTTTTTTTTTGCCCAGGGTTGAGTATTTATTTCAGTTAGCTCTCTCCATTTCTCACTCACTGAAGGTCCTTTCAGACACAATGCGACAACGGCACCACTGCGCTCCGAAACCTATTATTTCTAACGGCTTGCGCTGCGCCACGGTGGCTTTTCGCTGCGTCAAGCAAAGCCCGACTTTGAAAGCCCAATTTCCGAAAAAAAAATTCTGAAAAATGTTTGAAAAATGTCCGAAAAATAAAGTCTGGAAAAAGTCGGAAAAATGTCGGAAAAAAAGTCTGGAAAATGTTCGAAAAAAATGTTCTGAAAAATGACAGGAAAAAAAATCTGAAAAAAGTCTGGAGAATGTTTGAAAAATGTCTGAAAAAAAAAAGTCTGAAAAATGTTCGAAAAAAAAAAAGTCCGAAAAAAGTCGGGAAAATTTCAGAAAAAAGAGGTCTGAAAAATATCGAAAATATCTTCGAAAAAAAGTCGGAATGGTGAAATGGCTTTTCGCTGCGTCAAGCAAAGCCCAACTTCTGGCGCTGCAAACTGCACTGTGTCGTGAGCATCTCTTCCACCGGGAAATTACATTTGGTGTAGCTCTATTGTCGTCCAGTAAGGCTTATACACGCTGTACAAAAACAGAAATAGGTTGAGATGACGAAAAGGAAAAAAAAAGGTGTGAAAAATTGCCATAAATCAGAAGAAATGCGGCAGAATTGTGACCCCAGGAGGAAACCGGGAGACTGTCTTGCTGGAAAATCAGGAGGGTTGCAAGTATGAGCTGAGGACATGTCAAATCAATTTAAAAAGCAAAATCCAGGCAACCAGATTTTCACCTGACATGTTATAGAATTTAACAACATTTAAATGCCCTTTACATGGTCAACGTATCCTCAGTTCATATGATATCTTACGAAAAGTTTTTTTGTGCGTTTTCCTACAATTGTCCAGCAACACGTGTCAATTTCCGCTCCTTACATGCATGCAGTCTTCTCAAAATAAATTTCTGTCTTCACAGAAAACAACTTGGTCAGGTTGAGGCAACAAAATTATTTAGGTTGAAGAAAAGATCTTGTGGCGTTACGTTAGTACTGAAGTTACGGGACTCACTCGGGAACAGCGGTCTCCTGGGCGACTGTACGGTGTTTTTTGACCCACCCATCCACCTCGACCTCCTCCCTATGTGGCGTTTTTTGTTTTTCTTTATACTTCGTGGTTCATGATGTTGTGGATGTTGGTTTTCGTGGGATATATACCAATTACAGTGCATTACTTTTTTTGTAGGTATAGCTACGAAGAGTGTATGAAAACAGCTTGACATTGTACACAATAGGATGCCTATAAAACCGATTTAAAAGATGTTTTTACTGCCAGCCCACAGCAACAAATATCATTGAATTCAACCAACTGAGGGTCAATTAATGGCAATACTATTAATTTTAATGAAAAGCCAACAAAAAGCAATAAAGAAAGATAGAAAAATGTGAACATGATGTGTTTCTCTGAATATGTAGGCTACTTTCCACCACTGAATTTAAATAATTCAGATAAGAGATTGATGCAGGAATGAAAGCAGCACGAAACCCCCAATTTATAAGAGAAAATGTCTTTTTAGGAAGGACTAGAATTGTTTAAACTTTAAAAAATTTTCATTATTGATCCTTCTCATGTAATTTTAATGCGTTATTAATATAAATATGCAGTTTATTTATTGATGCTTGCTGCCATTAAATTGCACTGATAGTTCTGAATGTGTGGAATGAGGCCTCTCACTACCAGGAGGTTTATAAAGTTACACAGATTAATCCTGAAAGAGACGACTTTATCATCTATCTGCTCTGCTGTTTGACGTACTGTTCGATTGATCCAGAGACGTGTTTAGACGTTTGGTTGCGGTTATGAGATCTGATCTGTGACAGAGAATGATTTCAGTCATATTTTCAGTCTTTGCTTTGTCAGTCAGCCCTGAGCTGCACAACAATATGCTTAGTGTCTCCTCTGTTTCTGTCAGTCTTTTGATATGATTGTTTACTCACATTGATATTCTGCAGAGTGTAAACAGTGCAGAGCTGCTGAGATTCACTGACAGCAGTTTACTACATAGATGAAACAAAAGCATAGTATTTCATGACTTGATGAAGCATTTGCTTCAGTTGTTGTACATTGTCTCTGTTTACTTCATGATTGGACTACATTGCCTTTCCTAGTTGTTCTTTTTCTGGAGAATCACTTTTTAAAACAGTTTTTTAAAGACTTGTTACGGTAGGATGCCTCTGATAGGCTACTCTTCTAATATTTGCAATGTCATCGCTCGGTCCACCTCTCTGGTCCAGACTGAAATGTCTCAACAACTGTTGGATGGATTGCCATAAAATTTGGTTGAGACATTCATGATCCCCAGAGGATGAATCCAACTGGCTTTGGTGATCCCCTGACTTTTCCTTTAGCGCCACCAACAGGTCTTCATTTAAATTTGTCCAATACTTTGGTTTATGAGCAAATACCAATGGGCTACCTCCGGGTCTGAGAAGTGAAGCCTTAAACCTGCATTCTCTCAAACAGCCAGCAGGGGGCGACTCCTCTGTTTGCAAAAAGATGTCTGATTGTATAGAAGTCTATGATCAAGTATTTAATACTCTTATCAACATGGGAGTGGGAAAATACGCTGCTTTATGCAAATGTATGTATATATTTATCATTGGAAATCAATTAACACCACAGATCAATGACAGATATTGATCCAGAAACCCTCACAGGTACTGCATTTAGCATAAAACAATATGCTCAAATCATAACATGGCAAACTGCAGCCCAACAGGCAACAAGCTGTCAGTGTGTCAGTGTGCTGACTTGACTATGACTTGCCCCAAACTGCATGTGATTATCATAAAGTGGGCATGTCTGTAAAGGGGAGACTCGTGGGTACCCATAGAACCCATTTACATTCACTGATCTGGAGGTCAGAGGTCAAGGGACCCCTTTGAACATGGCCAGGCCAGTTTTTCGTCGCCAAAATTTAGTGTAAGTTTGGAGCGTTATTTAACCTCGCGACAAGCTAGTATGACATTCATTAGGTTTCCTAGTTTTATATGATACCAGTATCTTCACTCTAGCTTTAAAATCGTAAGTTCTGTTAATGCATTAAAGAAATTAGTGGCGTTAAAACAAATTTGCATTAACGCGTTAACTTTGACAGCCCTAATTTTAATATATATATAATTTTGTTCGCCTAAAAATGTCTTATTCAGCATCCGGTTCTACTTAGCTCCACCCTCTCGTGTCACTTCCGGTTGCAAAAAAACACGATGGCGACGGACAAAATGCCGAAGTTGAGGCTTCAAAATGGCAATCCACAAACCAATGGGTGATGTTACGGTGACGTCTTCCACTTCTTATATACAGTTTGTGGCAAATACTTGCAAAACTAATGACATCCCCATCAGCCTCAGCTTTAGTGCTAATTACCAAATGTTAACATGCTAACAGGCTGAACTATAGATGGTATATGTTGAACATTATACCTGCCGAAGATCAGCATGTTAGCATGTAGCTGCTGTTCCTAACCATAGCCTCACACAGCTGCTGGCATGGTAGACGGACAAATTTAAGCTTCCTGCTCTTTTCATGATATAAAATAAATCTTTCAATGTTACAGAGAATATCAGGAAATCACTTTTCGAACAGGATCTAAACCGTGAACTAGTCACTTTTGGTGAAATGTGAGTTTTTTCTAGTCTTTACAGGTTTTCCTGATTAAAAACAGTGAAACCCAGCGTGCACCCGCAGGCTGGGTTCATTACATGTAAGAAGTAAGTAAATGAACTTTTCAGCAGTGAATGAGGCGCCGAACAGAAGTCCCTTTCAAAGAGGCTGATTTCTGAAGGAATCTTCTCACATGCTCCGAGGTGGTTGTGGAATATCGGATGAAAGAAAATGAGCCCACGTAGTAAAAAGAAAAAACTTTTAACATGCGGATGAACAGATTGCATCTTCAAGTCTCAGCCACAAAAGGAAAAAAACATCTCATCATTTCACTTGGAGATCTGAAAGACGGGGGCCTTGTGCTTTCGGTCGATATCAGTTTGTTTGTTGTGGCTTCTTGTGAGAATAAAAGTACGATGAGTCACAATTTAAAGTATTTATAGAGCCGAGGGATTGGGCCGAGAAAGAGGAGCGAAGACATTAGATAGAAAATGAGAGAAAACAAGAAGAGCGAGGAAGAAAGAGCACTTTCAGATAATGACACATCCACCTCCTTCACAAACCAATGAATTTAAAATGAACGTGGACACAGTTGGCCGGCTAATATAGACGGCCAAATGTTTCTCTTAAGTGTGGGTCAGAATCCTAAATGGGTGTCGTGTCACTCGTTCTCCTCGAGTGTAATTCACCACCCAGCAGGACGACTGCAGCCGTATTCCTGTTCATAGGAACAGACAGGTACGACTCTAGGAGGGGTGGAGGTGACAACAATGGATTGATGAAAGTAAAGCCATTAAAACGAATGTGGTGATGCTGGTACTCGGTTTCTGGAGTGTGTGGCCAAACCATCCCCATCTCCTTCTCCTGATCTCTTCTTCCACAGGTTTTTGACCTGTTCTCTGCCAGAGATTGTTGTTGCATTGATGATAACTGGCCAGTGGATGTTTAAGATCCGCCTCAGGCAGTTGTTTATGAATGTACTTTTGTTATTGTGGTCTCGGTTGTCCTCCTCCGTCTCTGAATCGTAGAGGAGTATTGGTTGAATGTTAGAATTGAAGAGTCTGAGCTTTGTCCCGCCGGCTGATTTCTTTGGAGCTCCAGATGTTCTTAAGTTGTATGAATGAAGCCCTCGCCTTGCCGATTCTGGCTCTGACATCTGCATCCGTTCCGCCCTGCTTATCGATGACACTACAGAGCTACACTGTTAAGAATCTCACAGTAAAATAGCAGTAAAGAGCTGGCAGCAGGATTGCCTTTATGTTTCTGTAAAATTAACATTATTATACTGTCGCTGAAATTTACAGCTTTGTACTGTTCATGAATTATACAGTTTGAACTGTTTTTTTTTTGTTAATTTCACAGTATTTTACTGTTAATTTACTGTTTAATATATATATATATATAAATAAAATGTGTAAAAACAAGAAAGACAAGCAAACAAACACAAAATAGAGAGAGAGAAAATGAAAATGTAAGTTTCTTAGTTGCTTTCCACCGCTTAACTTAACTAACTCAAATAAGAGATTGATGCAGGAATGAAAGCAACACGATCCCCAAATTTATAAAAGAAATGTCTCTGGATGTTTTTGGAAGGACGAGATTAGTTACAGGCGTGATATGATGATGAAACAGACGTGATATGATAAAAACAGAGCCACGTTTCATCATTTTTCTCGTCTTACATTCATCATTCATCATTCACAACACTAAATTGCCATTTATCATTTAAGTAAAAGTGGCCTCGAGGGGGGAAGTAACAAAAATAATTGAAGAAAAGAAAAAGGAAGTGATGAAAATGTATGCAAATTGAAAAATAGAGGGATAAATTGTCCATCAATTTGATAAACTTGATTGACATTTTAATTGAAACAGTGTTGATCTGATAATCAACTGTCGACCGTTCATCATTCACAACACCGACTGAAATTTAGCGTTTACAGCACGCAATTTTTGCAACTTCTGCCCTATCCACCTCATTCCTAGCCCCCATGATGCCTTGCATGAATTATGGGCGCAACTTCCGGCGCGTCGCGTCACTAAACCTGAACCGGTGTTTTCCATGGTAACGCTACACTAATCGTCTCTCCTAGAGCGATTGTATTAATAAATGTAGTCAAACATGTGGTAACACACCTATTACAGCTCAGACGGGATAATGTGATCATAGCTCTGCCTTCTACTACGGAGGGATGGAGGACGACCTGAAGAAGTGGCCTCAGATAACCTACACCAGCATATTTAGTTACGTTATTGACTCCGCTGCTCCAGACGGTGAAGAGATGAACAATCTGAAAAGCTCTGAGACGGATCAGTACTTCCACAGTAACAAGGTTTAGTTTTTTACACACAGATAACCGTACTTAAACTATCTGTAGTCTAATGCTGCCCTGCACTCTGTGCCAAAACCTGCCTTACATTTTAAACTGTACTGAACATAGTGATAGTAACTGGCTGTCATTAAACAGACGCTACAATGCTGTGTCCTCTCTATACATGAAATACCTGATAAGATAAGATATACTTTTATTGTCCCCATGGGGCAATTTTTCCTGGACGCCATCCAACTGCAGTTACAAGCACTAAATGAAAACAGCATCAACAACAATAATAAAAGATTCCACATAAGACAGGGAAACAGTTTCACAGAAACAAATGTTTCAACACATACAGTCCACGTACATAATGGCACATACTATCACACACACACCATGGCAGGTATTGCACCCGGGTAGTGCACTGCACCGTCTACCGTCTTGCCCATATTGCACAGACAATAGCCCAATATTACACAGATGCAACATATTGCACTGTCCCTATTTAACATATTGCACTGTCTAACCATATTGCAATGATGTTCTGGCTCTGCTGTCAGTCCTTTTAAGGACCTGACGTCTCTTCTCCGCTGCTCTTTGTAGCCCAACCACAAAGTAGGATACAGGTTTTCCTCGAAAATCCTTGAAATGAGCTTAAAGGGTTTTATGGTGGTCTCTTCAAGTTTAGGTTTCTCAGCCTCATTCTTCTGGATTCCTCGTCTGTAGGTCGGCGATGGAAACGGTACCGTCGGTCACGAGAACAGGCCCTTTTTGTTTTGGGTGCATGTTCAACAAACTGTTGTTGAAGCCATGAATTTAGCTTTGTCTGGTTGTTTGTACAGACGCAAGAGCTCCGCAAGGACATTTTAGAAAAATGCAAATGTAACGTTAAAGTTTAATATATGTTAAAAAAAATAAAGCAGGATCAAATCAAATCAAATCAAATCAATTTATTTTTGTATAGCGTCAAATCACAACAGAAGTTATCTCAAGACGCTCTCAATCTCAAGGATTCAGGAAGTTACACCCTTAATCATTTCTACAGTAACGCCCCCGAGAATAAAGTAGATAAAAAAATTAATAAAAAAAGAACACGCCCACTCAGCGAACCACACTCACGACTTTGTGCAGACATTCACCTGTACTGTAGTCAGTGGATGTGTTTTTTGATTTACATTTTGGGCGGAAGTTACCAAAATTGTGTGCTGTAAACGATATTATACCGTTTACAGCACGATATATATTACATTTAATGTCAGTTGGGTGTTGTGAATGATGAACGGTCGACAGTTTATTATCAGATCAACTGTTTCAAATAAAATGTAATTTAATCTTATCAAATCAATTGACAGGTTATCATACATATCACACATTTTCATCACTTCCCTTTTCTTTAATTCTTTTTTTGTTACTTCCACCCTCGAGGCCACTTTCCTTAAATGATAAATAGTCATTTAGTGTTGTGAATGATGAATGTAAGATGATGAAACATGGCTCATCATTATCACGAAGGTTTTAGTCGAATTGGCTTTAAATTAATCAAATCACTTCATAATTTATCACTCCATTTTTCATTTCACATCTGTGTTTATGGCTCCATTTCTCAATTCACATGCATTTTCATTACCTCCATTTTTACTAATTCATATTTTGTTACTTCCAGCCCTCGTACTCCTCTACAAGGAGTTCAGAGAGAGCATTAGAGCGTACCGAGATGAAGATTTCTGACCTTATATAATGGATGTTTAATTAGATGCTGTTTGGCGGGCTAATTATCCCCCCAGCCTCGCCTCTGTTTCCTTTAATAGAACTCGGTGTATAAGGTGGCAGTTTATATGTATAGCTCCGTTTCCTAATGGTGTTTTTTTTGGGGTTTTTTTTTGCTGAAGAGCTAACAAGGACTTGTGGAGGGGCTTTTAGGCGCTTTGATTTCCTGAGTAATTCAGTGGGAAACGCTGTGAGAAGCACAGAAACTGCAAATTACGGCGTCATTATCATCAACACATTGGAGGAAAATGTTGGGCTGATTAAAAGTTTGGGTGTTTAACAATCTAAAGAGATCTACACAAGAGTGGAAATATGTGAGACAAAAGGAGTGTCTTCATTGGATGTGAGGTTTGGTGCATATAAGCGGAAGATTGTGAGCGTTCGGTTTATGATTCATCGGCTTTGACAAGATAACAGATTTTAACCACAAAGCATTTAGAGCAATTTTATAGGAGGATGGAACCTGCCAAAATCAAAAATAAATGGGGGTCAGAGTACATAGATCGATTATATGCTAGCCCGCTAGTTGTACGCCATGACACATGTAGAGTGACAGTCCCCTCTTTGTTTAATTAGGCAGAAATGCATAAAGAAATGTAAAAAGAAAAGTGTAAAGAAAAGAATACAGAAATAAATTAGTTTGGGGAAATAAATAAGGGATGAAATGCAAAGGGAAAATCGTGCATAAATAAATAAATGCATAAATAAATAAATACATTCATAAATAATAAATGCAAAAATAAATAAATACATAAAAAATAACAGTAAAAATAAATAAGTTTGGGGAAATAAATAAGGGATGAAATGTGAGGGGAAAATCGTGCATAAATAAATAAATAAACAAATGCATACATTTTATAAATACATAAATAAATAAATACATTCATAAATAAATAAATAATAAATAATAAATGCAAAAATAAATAAATACATAAAAATAACAGTAAACATAAATAAGTTTGGGGAAATAAATAAGGGATGAAATGTGAGGGGAAAATCGTGCAGAAATAAATAAATAAACAAATGCATAAATACATAAATAAATACATACATTTATGAATAAATAAATGCAAAAATAAAAAAGTTTGGGGAAATAAATAAGGGGAAAAATCGTACAGAAAAAAAATTAATGGACAAATGTATAAATGAATAAATAAATAAATACATTAAGAAATTAAACAAATAATAATAATAAATGCAAAAATAGATAAAAACATAAAAAATAAAAGCAAAAATAAATAAATTAATAGAAAATCAAGAAATAAATCAAGAAAAATGTATAAAGATAAATACATAAATAAATAAAAGGAAATATTTAACAAAAGAGTAAATAAATAAGGGAATTAATACAAAACTATATAAATAGATACATTAATTAATTAATCAATTAATGAAAAATAAATAATAAATAAATGTAGGCAATAATTAATTGATGAAATCTTTTTAAATTGCTTTTTTATTTATTTATCTTTGTATTAATTCCTTTATTTAGTTTTTCTTACTTATTATTTTTGTTACATTTAATGAAATTATTGTTTAGTTTTGATTTTGGCAGGTTCTGTCCTCCATAATTTTAAGCCTGAGAGCACGAGTGACAGAAAAAGATCTTTCTTGTGGTGCAGGTGGTCTTTTTATAGCCGTGTAAACAGGCAGAAGACACATTAAGTCTATGTTCTATAAAAAGATCAATACTGCGGAAAGAAGGATAAAATCCAATTTCAGTGCATGGATAACGTTCTGCTCTCATGTCAGCGCTTGAGGCCCGATCAATGGCGCCACGCGCTGGACCATCTGTTAGCGTTTCCCTTCATTCCACACGACGTGCTTCAGCACCTGCTTCAATCACAACACCGCTGACGGCTTGCTGCTGTGATGCTGAATGCATTGCGTGCATTCAACAAATCTCTGCAGGCGTTTGAACTTTGAATGCTAATAACTTACACTTTAGATAAAGAACTTCATTCATGAATTATTTATGACGAGCTATAACACAAACAGATTGATGCAGTTATTGCAGAACGTTTTCTTCGTCAGAGGAGAGAGACAAAGCATCAGAGAAAAGCAGCAATACAAGAAATATAGAACAAGTTCTTCCACACCAAACTGGGAAAACTTCTATGAACGTGGTTGATATTTCTGAGCTTTCGCACCGCAAAGAAAGGCATCAACCAGTCCCGTTGTACGGAAACGGTTGAGTTGCGTCTTTATTTATGAAACAACAACATGGAGGCTCCGCAGTCTGAACCAGGACGACAAACTTTATTACTCCTTTCACCCAGACCAGACTTTAAGTTCTTACCTTTCACAATAAAAGCCCTAGACATATAATATTCACAGGCGAGCATTTCACATTTCCGTGTCGTTTATTCGTCATGCCCCCGGTGTGTAAAGGCCTTAACTCTCCTGTCATTTCAGATCCGGCTACTCCCTCCTGCCCTGCAGACAGAAACCCCTTTCCTGCCTTTCCAATCGCCTGACACCTCCCCGCCCGTCTGCTCCAACGTATCCTCATACAACGGTTCACATGATATCTTACAAAAAGTTATTGGTTATATTTTGTGCGTTCTCGTACGAATGTCCAGCAACACAGTCTCACTCCCAACTCGTCCAATACCGCTGCTTGGTCAGTCCGACGCACGGGGAACCTCTCTTGTGTTACTTTTGGACAGACCGGGGACGGCATGTCAATATATGCTCGTTACATGCATAGTGTCCTTTCAAAACAAACTTCCGTTTTCACAGGAAGTTAGGTTTAGGCAACACAACCACTTAGTTAGGGTTAGTTTAGTTTAGGAATCTTGCGTGGCCAGCAGGACTGACGATACTAACGACTAATGTGAGAAAATAAGTCAACGTTACTTTTAGTTTCACATGAGACATGAACAGTGGCCTCCTGGTTGTTTTCTGAGAAACAAACTGTTTGTGAATATATATATATATATATATTCACAAACAGTTTATATATATATATATATATATTTTTTTTTTGTAAAATGAAATTGTATTATTTTTTCACATTAATAATAACATCATCATTTTGTTACAGGCCTGAGCTTTCTAAAATCGTAAACAGATGAACACAACTGCAAATAAATAAATAAATACAAACAAAACAATTACCAGATTAAATTAAATAAAATAAGGAAGAAATATAAGTAAATAATAAATAAAAAAATAAATAAAAAAAATAAAATAAGAGGAGTGGGGGGTTGTAAGAAATTGAATATATTTTTATTTTATTTTTGAGGGCACACGGAGCAGCCAGCAGAGGGACTCTGGTCCAGCTGATCTTCAGATCAGGAGATCTGATGGTTGCTGAGTAATTCACTGTTGCAATCAGCTTCTGTCGACTCACTATTATTTATACTGCCTGTTAGTTAGTTTCAACTTGTGACCCGTGTTCCTCTTTGTTCCTCTTTGTTTGCCAGATGTTCTCACGATTTTCTCGACCATTCAGCACATAATGTACTTTTTTTTTCTGCTCTTGCAGTTTGAGCTCATGTGATTCGCTGTTTGCAGCTCTGTCGACTCGTGCTGCTTTTAAAAATTCACATCAAAATGCTGATTGTCAGAACTGTTTTGTTGCTGCCAGTCTACCTCATGCTGTATGACACAGCTTTAAGCTTTGTCATGATGATTAAGTACGTCCTTTTCCTTTAGGTGTCACATAATTGACAACATATTTAAACCAATTTTTCATTCATGACAGTTTTGTGTACTCAGTGCCCTGTTGTTAATGCAGACAGGTCTGTATATGCTTATGGCTTATGAGAAATGGGGTTCATTAAAAGCTGAATAAACAACTTTAGAATAATTTTTTTAAATTACCGTCCTTATCTAAATATACGGAGTAAACAACCCAACACACTGTTAAGTAAGGTTATGTTCCACGGCTGGACTTTTTGTTATTATTAAAAATGTCAGTGTGATTTTGATTGTGTCACAGTTTTGGTAATGCCGCCCAGACGAGGACGCAGCAGGACGAATTCAGTGATTTATTTTCAAAAAGGCTTACAGTGATCAAAGTCCAAATGGCAGCGGGTCTGGCAGACAGATAACAGGCTGGCAGGATTAACAGGTAACAGGCAGACAACAAGGAGCTGCATAACAACGATGAACCGACACAGGAACGAACAAAGGAAGTGGTATGTAGTTAGTGACTGATTAGAGATGCAGGCGAGGAGGTGGGCGGTGAAGGCCAGGTAATTGCAGAGCAGATTGCAAGGTTGGTGAAAAGAGGAGATGTCACACGTCATCATTTGGAGCCAGTAGTCAGATTATTTTTCTATTTTTCAGTTCAGTGATTCAGAGTGTCCTGTTGTACTGCAGCACAGCCTGGCTCAGTAGTCTCTCTGTAAAACTTAAAACTAAACTTCAAATCAAAATCTGCGCGAAGATCATTGGCCAACCTGTGGCAGCCTCCTTTCAAGCAGCTCACAACAAGAGCATGCTCAGACTTGCCAACAGCATCTCTTCTGATCCCTTACATGTTTTAAATGGGGAATGTCAACTTCTTCCCTCCAAGAGGAGATTCAGAGTCCCGACATTTAACTGTATCAGGCTAAAGAACGCTTTTGTCCATCAGTCCATCTTGTTGCTAAATAATAATTAATGTGCTGCTAAAGAAAATCCAGAGGACAGATGGTAATGTTGTAATGGGTTATGTATGAATAATGGTGATGTGTTTTGTTTTTTTGTCTGATGGGTCTTACTTGTCTGTCTGTCTATGGTAACAGTATGTCTATGGTATGTGTATTTTTTCTCAAACTGAGCTGCCTATGGATGCAAAATGAATTTCAGTGCAAACTGACAATAAAGTTGTATCATATCGTATCGTATCAACGTGTCATATCTTTGGGGTACAACACATGCACAGTAAGACCTGGTCTGCACTCGCCAAAATTGAGCCAATCGCAATACACAACCAGTTACGCAGCGCATGTGTCATCCTACCCCGTAGCTCAAAACTGTCTCCCAGCTTCTTTCAAAAAGCCTCGAGCAGATGAGGGAAGTGGAAGCGGGTGTGTCGATGGGTGTGGCACTCATGCAATAGTCCCTCTAGGTGTAATGTGTTTTTTTTTTTTTTTGCTACTATGAGCCCACAGGGGACAAAGGGTTGTTGAGAAGCAGTCGATTTACTAAATGCCTCCGATATTCCCACTATGATCAGTTCTGACTGTGGCTCCAGTGGGATTTTCAGTACATTGGAGAAGATGCTGAATATTTCATTCATCACAAAGAGGAGAAACATTTGAGAATATTTAATTCAGTTTAGATTCTGACCTGTGCAGCATTTTAAACTGTATCAGGCATTTATAGAGCAAGTCGTCTCATATATCATCTGAGATTTGTTGACCCAGCTCATCCTCCCTGGAAACCTCAGATGAAGGCTAATGTTTTGTAGAACATTATAAATGTAGGATATCATCTTCTCTGTATCTGCCCTCCTATTCAGACGTTTATCGAGTTTATCTGGAGTGTTGTAGTCGTGCATGTATGTTTTCCTATAATCCCTAACCTGAAGATATCTGAATAAATTATTAGTATTCAAAGTGTATTTCTCCTGCAGCTCTTAGAAGGAGGAAAAGATCCCCTTCAGATGTAGGTCAGCCACAGCGTTTAATTCCTCCGTTCCTCCGTTGGCTGAAATCACCATCTAAAGTGGAAGATTTGAAGGAAGATGGTTTGGAGATATGTTTCTCAATTTGAGACTGGACTTTAACTGTTTCCAGATACGAATGGCCGACCAGGTCTCACAGGAAGGCGTATAAATATCACGTGTGTCATGAGTTCGCATTTTAGCCTTTTTGCGTGTCATTTGTACAACACGTAAGCGTCCGCAGTTAGGCTTAGGCAAGAAAACCACTAAGTAAGGGTAAGGGAAAACATCATGGTTGGGCTTAAAATAAGCAAGTAAACTAAGTAAAACATGTACGGAAACAATGTAACACAACTACAGAAAACACGTCAATAAAAAACGTGACAATCGTCACTAACGTAACTTCAACAACGGTCTCGAACACAGGTTTCCTGGTTAAAAGTCCTCCCCAAAGTGCTGTTTTTATTGCACGTCACTAACTCTTACCGTAGCATTTATGCGTTTACATTGCAGTCAGTAGAGGATACATGGCGTACAAATGACACACTGAAATCAAGAAAGGCGTTCTTATTGTGAACGGGCTGGAATGGTGCCATGTATTATAGGGTTGTGGTTGTATGTTGACTTACTCAGAAGTGTTGGTGTTGGACAATTGTGACTTTTCATTGTGGTTTTAAATGAAATTTCTCAATAACTAAGGCTGTTTTATATTTTTTGCTGCAGACATTCATGTTCACTCTCAGGATGAATTGTAGTAAATTTGGTGATGCCCTGACTTTTTATTTTAGAAAATATTAATTTGTTCAATCGAGAGCTGAAGTGAAACCTGAACGAGTTCTCAAACCTCAATCTGTCACAGTTTGTTCCTTTTTCCCTCCTCTTCAGTCACATTTCCACTTCCTCAGAGACTATTTATGGCCCAAGAGCAAATACTGTGTTTGGTATTAACATGAAGGACATTAGTGCTTTGATATTTTACACACATGTATCCAAATGGAGGAAAATATTTTTGTTTTCAAAAGGGACCTTGTGGACAATCATCTCAGAAAACGTGCGAAGTCTCTCCTCAGAGCTTCTGAAGAACTGAACATATATGATGATGACCTCTATTATGACCTCTACTATGGAAGAGAGCAGTCTTTTTATTTATTTATTTATTTATTTATTTATTTATTTATTTATTTATTTATTTATTTATTTATTTATTTGTTTGTTTGTTTGTTTGTTTGTTTGTTTGTTTGTTTATTTATTTATTTATTTATTTATTTATTTATTTATTTATTTATTTATTTATTTATTTATTTATTTATTTATTTATTTATTTATTTTTTCCCTTTAATTTATTTTCTCTACTATTGTGTTATTGAGTTTATTTTACTATGCCTTGATGTTTGTAAATTAATTAATTCCTTCCTAGGCCTTCAGCCTTGGCGGAAGTAATTATGACAATTTCACACAAATGTCCAACAGGATGAAATGATGAAGTGATTTTGTGAAATGACATATTAGACAGACGTGGAAGACAACCGCGAAGCGGTAATTCTAGTTTTATAAATAATGTAAAAATGGAATCAGTTCCCTCTTTTGTACAAATGCTTTCAATAAAAAACATATTTGAAACAAAATCACAGTGAAAGGTGAAGGTATCACTAATAGAGACTTAATCCTCGGAGGACCATAAACTTAACTTACAAATTCATGACAATCCATGGACTGACATTTCCATCTGTTTAGCTTTAACTTAATAATAATTAATACTATTTTTTTACTTATTATCTCATAATCATGACATGAGTATTTCATATGGTTGATCTAAAAGATTTGACATTATGTCTGAAATTACTTAAAAAGTCAAAGTTTTTTACTCCTAACTTTGATTTTGCATCATAATTCTTAGACAGTTAAGATTTTTACTTAAGATCTCATCATTTTGACTCGGGGAAATAAATAAAAAAAGACTTATTATATCATAATCATGACATAGTATGTCATTATTTTGACTGAAAAGATTCAAAGATTTAACATTATCTAATTTTCTTTTATTTAACATATTGTCACTTTGACTTAATCGTGATAATCCATCCAATAGTTGTTGAGATATTCCAGTCTGGACTTTAAAGGTCCCATATTGTAAAAAGTGAGATTTTCATGTCTTTTATATTATAAAGCAGATGTAAGTGCTGTATAAATACTGTTAAAATATCAAAAACATGGAGAAATACACACAGCCCGTGTTCAGAAATTGTGCGTTTGAAACAAGCCGTTAGGATTTCTGTCCATTTGTGATGTCACAAATATACAATTTTATATATAGGTCATTACAGGGTTTTTAAACATAAACATTCTAAATGTGTACCAGTTTGTATTCTGTTGCAGTGTATGTAAATAACATCAGCTGACAGGAAGTAAACATGAACCCAAACTGTTGCCTAGCAACGCTATTCTATTGCAATTCCATTGAAATGCACTAAAACGGAGCGTTTCAGACAGAGGGTGAATACAGGTATATTCAGACAGACAGTATGAGGGAAATAAAGAGTTTTTTTAACATTACAGCATGTAAACATGTTCTAGTAGAAACACAAAATACTAGTATGGACCTGAAAATGAGACGATATGGGACCTTTAAAGCTATGCTGCCATCATGACTAAAAAAAGTGTTTGTTACTACGGAGCATCACAGTTATTGTTTACAATTAATTTATACAATACTTTTACATTTTGCAGGATTGATAACCCCTGTAAATGAAAAGTCATCTTCACTGGGTGATGGGTGTAAATTATAAATGTTATCTAAAGCTGCAGACACAGCTGAATGTATAATTATTAAAAGCCTGCTGGAGGGATTGTGAAAACATTTTGCAGGCAGCAGTTTGTGGAGGTGAATTAGTCGAAACACAGGATGTCACCGCACGATACCGCAGCAGACGAGGCTCCGTTCCAACTGTGTTATCTGTTGCTCCTTAAACATGACTCAGTGGTTTCTAAACGCAGGGTTGATTTCTAATGAATCGTGTGACTCTGCTGGCATGAACTCAGTCAGCACCTCCGTGTGATGCATACTGTAAACCCTCACTGAGTCAGAAGGTTACATTTCCATATTTTTAATGCGCTTCAGTCATACAGGATTATAAGAGTAATGGTGGTAATAGCAGGAATATACTGTAGCTCTGTGCATGTCGAATTCCCTCGTGTAGTTTGGAGATGGAAGCTCTCTATTGTGTTATAACTATTGATATTATCTGATCCTCTCAGCCAGAAGAAGAAATTACAGGTAGCCTTCAGTGTCTGCAGCATTATTAGCCACCTGATAACAATTCGTTTTAGGAGTGTGTGATAAAATTAGATTAAATTTGCAATGTGGACCCTTTGGGATACTAAAAAGCTAATAAGATAATAAATACATTAGTATGTTTATTCTTTATCTGGAGATGTTAAAATCCCCCCTTAACCTGAAATTAATTGGTTTTGCAGTTCCGTTTCGGGACATTTTTGTTATATTTATCGATTTGATTTGGTTCAGTGATACACTGAATTGCCTCTTTTGCAGAGAGTTAGATGAGGAAATCAATATCACTCTCGTATGTTTTGGTTTGTTTCATTCCTAACTGCTGTGGTCATCGGTGTCGCCTGAAAGTATTAAGTTGACATTTTGGGAAATATTTGCTTTCACAGAAATAGTGATAAAGTATTTAGTTAATTGTACAATAAAAATAGGCATTAATACATTCGTTTACAAATTCATTTATTAATCTATGAATAAATTAACTCAATTACAAAGTAATTAATGGTTTGACATTTTAATGGACGATAAAAAGAAGAATTATAAAAAGAATTTACAAATTAAATATTAATTAATCGAAGAAATGGTTCCAATTAAAAAGGGATTTACAAAAACACCATAAAACAGTCAATAAGTACATCATTTAAAAATACATTAATTCATTCATCAATAAATAAATAATGGAATTTAAAAAATCTGTTTGAAACCGCAGTTTAAAAAGAGAAATAAATAACTGCATTCACAAATTTAATTAAGAATACTGCTTTTAATCAGGCATTTAAACGGGCAACTTCTTTTCCCGTTGGCATTATCATGTCCCTGCTGCTTTTGCTAAACATATTAGCTGTTGGATTTGCTGAGTCGTTTAGCTTCTCCATTAAGCCTCTGCATTTAGCCTTTCCGTGACACTTTGGGCATGCCATAGTAAAACAAGCTAAAAGAATGCCAATTTAGCCTCATGCGATGTAACAGGCTCTCTGATTGACTGTCACCTGGCATATCATATGCTGTCAGATACGGATGTGAGAAGGAGAGGAATGGCCGCAGATATCCCTCGTTAACTCTCTATCACAGTATCATTGTTTATTCATGTTTTTCTTGTGTAATTTTATAATATGTTTGAGTAAAATGTTGATATTCCTAATGACCTCATCTCTTTCCTCCGTCATGTGCCTTTGTATTTCCTGCTTTGGCTTAGACGCCGACAGTAGCTTGTTAACCACTTGAACGCCAAGCATATCATTTAGTTGACATCCCATGTCGTAACCACGAGCTCACGAATTCCGTTTGAAGGCAGCATTACAGTATGTCTGTGTGAGCTATACAGCTGGGAGGAGATTAGCTTAGCATAAACACTGGATGTATAGCTAGCCTGGCTTCAACCAAAGTTTGTTTACATGATTTAATGTTCAAAAAACGCTTTACTTTTCTCATACCGGCTGTGCTGCAGCACCTCTTTTCAACCTTGTTGAAAGTCCACTCTATTGTGATTGGTTAACCGAACCAAACTCTTTGGACTCCGTTACGCGAATGTGTTACATGGTGACATCACCATGTTACGGAAAAAAAGGCGGGACTTCAACAAGGCGTTTCAGGCAGTTCAGGAGCAGTGTTTCTGTGGGGGAGAGTAACTCCCTTTGGCCTGGACTTATAACTTTACAGAAATTTTGCATGCACAAAAAACTATAATAAAATAAAGAAAAGAGAAAAATCACAAAAGCATAGTAGGTCCTCTTTAAAAATTTAAATTTATGGTTTAACTATGGACGGATCAAGGCTAGCGTTTCCCAGTGCTTCCAGTCTTTGTGCTAAACTAAACTAATCCACTCCTCCTCCTCCATGTGCACATTCAATCTTTTTTATTGTCTTTTAATTACCAGATTAGTTGTTTGCCTTCTGCTCTTTTAAGTCTTGTGGGGCTTTACAGATAACCTCAAAGCTCGTCAAACTGATGAACTGAGGCGGCGGTAAACATTTCCTGCCTTGAGAAGAAGAGTTTTGAATAATTGATCAATAGATGAAGGTAACGCTTGGTCCCTATTTGTTTTCTCAAGACTTCCAGGATTCAACAGGGCTGAATTATTTTCTAATTGGCTGTATATATACAGTCTGTGTTTCTCATTTATTTATTGACTCAGGCCTATATTGTGAATTCTTAACACAAATGCTAATTTCCCGTTATATATATATGTGATGGAGAAGGTGTGCATCATGCTCCGTAGCAGTCAGTGATAATTCACCACGTCCTCGTTGGCTGGATATCTTTATATAACTCCATCCTGGGTTCTTTGTATTCAGAGACGGTTGTAGACTGAGAGATCCTGCGAGTCCCTGAGACTAAACATTCACAGATTATTGATCCATCTAATACAGAGTGGCTCGCATTATATGTGTGTTGCAGTTAATAAAGCACCATTTGAGGACTTCTTCTTCTTCAGTTGTTACCAGAATATCAGTGGTGATTGGAAATTGTGTCTTAAAGGGACTGTTTGTAAGAATCAGAAATGTCTTGTTAACAGCGACACCTGTGTCCGTTAAGTCAACGAAAGTCAGCGTCCTGTTGCTCGCGCTTGTGCTCGCTCTACATGGACATGAACGAGCATCTCTCAACACAGTGAGGAGACACACGTCAGCTAAAAGCACAATATCACTCTATATTTCAGCTGCTTGGCAGTAATGTTAGCTGACCAGACGGAGGTCTCTCCATGAATCAATGCTGATCCTAGTGTTGGCTTTTCCTGCTTCAGCCTCCCGACCGCGGCCGGAGGGAACAGGGGAGACAGCGGAGTTTTGGTCGGAGACGGTAACGTTTCTCTCTGCGGAGCTTCACAAGACACGGAAAACCTCTGTTGGTCTGGAGGAGCTGCAGCAGTTATTTCTGCACAAACGTCCACTGTTCATTCACTAGATATTCTCAGAGCTAAACTAACTCTCCTGCAGTGTGTAGTGAGCAGCATGCACGTGAGAGTGGAGCAAAAGAGCGAGAACGAGCGCGGTGTGTGAGTGAAGGCAGGCAGAGGAGCAGAGGAGCAGAGTACAGCAGAGACTCCGGCCCTGGAGACCAAAGCTACGGTCTCCCCCGCGTCCTCCGACCGCGGCCAACACTGTTTAACAGACGGGCTTCACTAGATACAACCAAGAGGTTTTGTTGCTTCCGTGTAGTTTGTGTTAGAGTCTGAGTCTGAACAGCGTAGCCACACACGAGCGCGCATGGGACACTGATCCGCAATGATTTATAAGTGTAAGAAGTCACAAACAGTCCCTTTAACGCTACTTGGTGGCGCAGAAACAAAACCCACTGAAAGGCTATTTTATTTGTCCACAAGGAGTTGCTCAAGGATTATTTAAAGGCCCTAATGCTGACCTTTTGAACAATATATGTGAACATATCTGTTGTTTATATGGACAACAAATTACAGTTCATCATCTTCAGCTTCTCCATTAATTCCAAAATCCACTCTGCAGATTTCATCAAAGGAGGTCAGGAGATGGAGGATGGGGCACGATATTTATTAAAGGATATCACTGGGGGGGTTTAAAGTCTTTCATTTTTGATTATATTAGTGTTTTATAGTAAGTTTTCATTTCCTTTTAATAAAATTTACCTCGTTCAAGCAGTCGTGCTGTCAGACTTCATGCTGTTAGATATCCCGTTATTGTAGATGTTCACTGTCAGTATAATATAATGTAGATACGTTACAAAGGAAGAAAGAGCCTGTCTGTAATTGTGATATTTTATTAACTCAGAGTTTCCCCCCCGTGGTGTTTTATGAGAGAAAGGTTTGAATATGATTAGTAGACTGAGGGAGAATCCTGGATGATGATGTTCTCTGATCTGTGGGACGAGGACGCCACCAGCTGTTCAGTCTTTGTCATTATCAGACAGATTTATTTACTGGTGTGACTCCAACCATTTATTAGATAGATTTGAAATTATTGTGTTACAGCAACAAATGTACATATCAACACTATAGAAATATATCCATAGAATACACAAAATAAAGAATATTGGAATACGCTGTAAATATACCAGACTACTTCAACGAACACAAAGAATCTAAAATCTAATCATAGATTAACCCACTATATACTTTAGCAAAGTGTGCAAGTTACAATGTTTTATTTTTAAATTACAAATAATTGAGTGTTGCTCCGAAGCTTCTCTTGCATTACCATGCACTGTACAGCAGACCCTGATGACTGGTCTGGTAGTAGCTAAGAGAATAACTCTAAAAGAATGGAAGGCCACCAGCGCTACTTGTTTTTCTAGATGGCTGAGGGAACTAGTTTCAGGGTTACACCTCGAGAGGCTTCGAAGCAACACAAATGGTTCTCAAGAGAAATTTGAGTGTATTTGGGGCCCAATTATTAGACACCTCGACTCCCCCGACTGTTAGCTGAAGTCCCTACTGCGTGACATCCAGTTTGGCTTTTCTTTACTGTTCTTTCCCTGGTATGACATAGGCGGAAATGTGATTGTATCTTTGTCTGTATAGTCTGGCTATCCTGTGGTGGTTGTCTTTTTTTTTTGTATTACTTAATTTATTTTGTTTATTATACTTCTTTTTTTCTTTATTTATTATTATTTTTTTAATTATTTTTTTATTATTATTCTGTATTTGGGGTTGGTATGTTTGTAAGTCTGTCTGTAGATGTTACTTTTTTTTTTTTTTGTCTGTTTTTGATGAAAGTTAAAAAAAATAATAATAATTGAGTAAATTAGTAATGTGCAAAATTCAACATGTGCAAATCAGCCTGTTCAATAAGCCAAACAAACGAACGCGTACTATTTTTTCCACTTTCTACAATAAAAAGATTTACCCATAAGAATTATAATTAATTAAAAATTATTAAGAATTATCAATTAATCAGAAATAGATGAGTTTTAATTATTCCCCTAAAAAATATTAATAATGTCCAAAGTCAGAATCGGTCAGTACTTCCGGTCCGGAAGTGACGTCACTCCTGAGCTGACCCATCCTCACGTGACGGAGCCTCCTCTCAGTCAGCTGATCAGAGTCTGCAGTCAGTCGACAACACTGAAGAGAGAAGCTGAAGCTGCTCAGTCATTCTCTGTACTCTGATTCCTCCTCCACTGTTACAACATGAGGTCTCTACTGCTGTGTGTGTTGGCGGCTGTAGCTCTGACCAGTGACGCTCTAATCCGGTAAGAACATTAATAACACATTAATATTAAAGTGAGATCATTTAACACCGTTTATGTGAGCTAATGCTAGCTAGCATGCTACTTACACAATGTTACCCAATAGCTACTAACACTTTATGACAGAAAACAGTCCTGTTGCTCATTTTAAACCTGTAAATGTAGAAGAAGAAGGTGTTAGTAACAGATACTTTAGCTCCATTTAACAGCTCCATGTAGCTAGCTGTTCTCTGGTCTGTAGCAGAGAGGACAGCTGATCTTGTGACATCAACCTGTTTATTTCTAGCTGCTGTGATTCTGGCTGATCATAGAGCTGTTTCTAGAAACCAGTTCATCATACTGGTGCTGTATCTCCAGTTTGAGTGTGGATTTAACCTGTTTATATGTGTCAGAATCAGTTACACAGAAATAGACCCAGTACAGTTGTAAACAAGGACAACAAAGCTGGACAAAGGTTAAACATGCAACTGCTGTGTAGAGATTATAAACTGATATTTACTAGAAGGCAATAGTGCAAAAGGTGCTGGAATAAATTGGGGATGATTAATGTAACAGGTTGCTTTATATATAAGATCAGATATTCATTTATTAGTCCAGCAGTGGGGACATTAGCAGTGTACAGCAGCAAAGGGGATAGTGCAAAAAAAACAAGATGCATCAGCTACCACAGTAAAAATAGAGCTAAACAAAGTATGAACCATTTAAATAGAAGGAATAATAAAAATAGGAGCAGTATTTACGGTATTGACAATAAACAGACTATTAACAAAATTGCAAAAGTGGAAAATGATATTGCACAGTGAGAATGAATGAATGAATGAAATTCCACCTGAAAATATCAGGTTATTGTCAGTTTTTACATGTACATGAATTAGGTATATTTTGGATTTGGCAACTTATTGATATGTGACATATTATTTTATTTGTACTCCAACTGCTGTACAACAATTTCCCTCTGGATAAATAAAGTTATATCTTATTGTTATTATTAAAATCTTTGAAACAGGTCAACCACACTGCTGAGACTAGAGTCCTCATAGGAGAAGAAGTATTCAGGTCATTTACTTGACGTGATGGAAGATATGACTTAATTGGCAGAAAAGAAAAAAAAAATTAGATAAAAAATATATTTGTGAAAGCACCAGTTGTGGAATGTAACTAAGTACATTTACTAAGTGTACTTTACTTGATTATTTATATGGTATGATAAATGATCAACAGATTAATCCATAATGATAAAAAAATCAATTTTCCTGATTATACTTGCATACTTTTAGCCTACTCAAGTAAAATTTTCATTGCAGGACTTTTACTTATAGCAGAGTACTTAATTTCTTAGTCTCATGAACTAGTTTCCACCTTCTTACTCATCGTTCCAGTGCTGGATGCTGATTGGTTGTTATGTAGTTGATTGTCTGGCCAGGTGAAATTGCAATTATCTTAAAGTGGATCAGCTGTGTGTTTGTTGATTAGGAGGCATCAGTGCTGCCTGGTTGTGACACTGATGAATGTCTTCTGTATATAAAGTGACTTCCTGTCATTAAGTGTGACCTCCTGCCCCCATTAGTCAACATAATCAGAATAACGTTCCAATTTCTGAGTTGTTTTGTCCTAATAGTAGCATTAAGTCTTTCAGGTCAGCTAACCATTGTCTCTCTGATGATTTAATCCTGCTTAATGATAAGACAGACTGTGCATACGCTGTCTTTACCTGTGAACTTTGGAATAGTTTAATAAACTTTTCAAGACCCCCTAACATTTCTAAACGGATGTTTTTTCTTTTTGTTATGATTATATTTAGTTGCTAAAAATCCTGCATGTTTGATATTTTGTGCTGAATGATTTAATTGTGAAGCACTTAAACTTTTGTTTTGAAAACTGCTATATTTTAATCATAGAATAAGGATTTTGTTTTTATTTCTTTTATTTCTAATCTTATGATTTTAATCATTCCTTACTTTGTAGGTAAGAAGGCAATTTTAAGACATCATTTTAGGCTCTGGTAACTCGTAGTGTGCATTTCTTGAAAGTTGTGAGTTGCAACCCTCTTAAGTGACTAATGCACGTACAGTATATCATGGCATGTGCTAAAAATATAAAGCTTCCACTAAACCATATGACTGTCTCCGACATCCTGCTTTTTTAAAGGACACATGGTAGCATTATGGCGGCAGGGTGCTCCAATGTAGTGGAAGTACTTTAACAGATGTTTTGCTCGTAGTTTCATATTTAATTTCTTCAGGAGGAAATGATGAAGCCTAATGCAATTAGTTGACTCTTCATGAACTCATTACAATTGTATATTTAGATATACTTTCAGTTTATATGTCAAACAGTCCTGCAATAAATCTCCCAACAACTAATCGATTAATCATGAAAATAATTGTTGGTTGCAGCCGTATATAGCAGGACTGTTCTTTATTTTTTATTAGGCGGCATTAGTTTTAGCATGGTGTACCAAACTGATTGTGTGTTAAAATATTGACTTAATGGGGGCGTGATTTGGTCACAGGCATTTCTGCACATTATGTATAGTACTTATACTATTTCCTGCACTCTGACTGATACGCTGTGCAGATACGGATGAAGTATGTGGGTCGAATCTTATCTGCAGGGCCACCAGTTGTGTTTGTGTTTCGAACAGGAAGTAGCCTGATAAATTAACTTAATTTCCACTGCATTTTTACTTCATTATATTATTAAACCAGGCTCTAAATCACCTATTTTTTCCATTTCTTCCCATTCAGAATTCCCTTAAAGAAATTCCGTTCCATCAGACGCGAGCTGACCGACTCGGGGAGAAGAGCGGAGGAGCTTCTGGCCGACAAGCACTCCCTTAAGTACAACTTTGGCTTCCCCTCCAGTAACGAGCCCACTCCAGAAACCCTGAAGAACTACCTTGACGTAAGCATCCCACTCTCCGAACCACTGACCTGTGGACCCTTAAAGTCTTCCCTTTCCCCTAATGCAGCGCTCACAAGCTAAAAAGCCAATCTGGGGGGGAGCCACAACAAAGGTCCTCTTGTGTTGTTGACCTCCTCCGCCTCCGCCCTTTTTTCTGTAAATCCTCACAGCTGAATGGAAAATTAGACTTTGCCTGTCGAGACCAGAAAATCCTCTGCAGACGCAGCGTCTTAGAACGCTGATTCATTCTGCTGGAGACTAATGTCAGCTTTTAAGTGATGAAACTGAGAATGAGAGAAGAGGGAACGTGGACCACATGACAGCTGACTCACTGTTGATCTGTAAGCTTCTTAACTGTCGTCAGCTGACAGGAAGTTTGTTTGCTCTCGGTTTTACTCAATTAGGCGATCGCTTTTTTATTTTCAGTAATTACATCAGTCAGCCTTTCAAGATTATTAGAGGAGAAGAGTATATATCCTCTGATAATCATCTTTCTACCTATTGTGCTTCAAGTTTGCCAATTTTTGTTGTTTTACATAAAATTAGTAATTAGTGACTAGATCTATACTGACTATATCGATCAGTATCGGCTTATCACAGATATCAGTATATCTGTTGACCAATAAGACTGCAGAAATAGAAATGCCAAATAAATTTAGAAATGATCAGAGAACACTGACAAGTTCATTTTTACTGTAAAATGTCCCACTCATACAGTATATATCTTGGTCACAATTCCTTAAATATAATCCATAAAAGTCCATATCAAAATGTTTGTGTTTATCTAAAAAAAAAAGTGTATGGAGGACAGAACCTGCCAAAATAAAAATAAGTGAATGAATAAATAAATGCCTCGATAAATAGATATGTCGTTAGATGAAGCAAAAATATATTAAAAATAAATGTAGCCATGAATTAATTGATACTATCTAAACCGCTAGATCCCACTAGAGTTAAACGTTTTATTAGAGTTTTATCTTCTGTAATTTGTGCAAACCAACCTCAATCACAGAATAAATCAGGCAGCTTTAAAATGTTGCTCAGAAAAAAAGGAAGTACTTTGCGGTCGGGATGACTAAACTATTTACGGTCTGACGGGGTTTTGACTTTCAGTCACATGAAACAGAAGTCCTGAATTGTCTAATCATTTGTTTTGTCACGTTGTAATTGTGAAACAAGAACTAGTGATTTACTGACATGACTCGGTAACTATTTTGACCTGTGTCCTCCTAACATTCGCTGACACCAACAGCTGTGAGGCGTAATCAGCAGCGAGAATAGAACAAACAATATTAACTGATCTTTGTCAGACCTGGTGGTTGTTTTAATCATTAGACCTGGACCTCGCTCCTACTAGCTTAATGACAGTTAGCTGGATCATGACCGATGAGACGTTTTAGGGTGAACCCCATATATGAGGTCACTTTTAAATAGCATTTAATTGATTTATAATGAAGTAGTGTTGATATAATTTATGATTTTATGAAAAAAGGTCATTTCAAAAATGAGTTTTTGCTTGTAATAAGTAAAAAAAAAACTAGCAATGGAACAAGTGAAAATTTTCTTGGTAAGATTTCTTGAAATAAAATGTAATATTTAGGCCTTTTTAAGATTAAAAGAGATCTTGAAATTAGCTGTGAAAACTAATTTTGAGCTCTATTTCACTTGTAATAGGAAGCGTTGTGTGTCACAACCCTGTAATGCTCAAAAGTTGTATTTTAACAAGATATTCAAGATGCATTGTCTAAAAACAAGTCAATGAAATGTACATTTTGAATTGGCTGTCTTCTATAAGTATCCTTTTTATGAAAATATAGAATAAAATCTAGTTTGAGATACTCTGAGCAAAAAGAAATAAACTCAACTAAAAGTGTCTGACTGTTAAACACCAGTGGAGCCAGAACATGTGGCTTTTAATTTGCCATTAAAATGGGAGTTTGCCATTTGAACAATAAGACTTATTATTAAATTAACTACAACTGAACTCACTTTGCTGAAAATTGTTCATGTAATCACATGATCAGCACACAGCCGCTCATAGGAATGCTGATTATAGACTGTCCAGTGTCTGCGTACTGTCATATTTCACCAGAAATACTATGCAATTCACGTACTATTGGTTTCATACTAACAAATCTCACATACTGTTTAAGCGTACTAAATAGCATGTTAGTCTGGAATGAAAAGTCTAAGGGTGCTTTCAGATTTGGGACCCGATCTCATCCTCAAAACTCACCTGTTCAAAGTGGCCTCTTCACTGTAGTGTGTCCATCATTCTGTTTCTTTCCGTTGACATTGTTATTGTTTTATTCCCCCTCATACGTATTTGTCTAAATGTCTCTTGTTATGTTCGCTCTGCTGGTGTTTTCGTCGCGTCTGGCTGTTTTTATCTGTTCGATTATTAAGGCTATTTTATCTTTAGGTGTTCTTGAGTGTCCTGAAAGGCGCCATCAAATAAAATGTATTATTGTATTATGTTCATGTTCCTGTCAGCTGAAAAAAGGAAATAAACTGTGACACATTTGTAATGTTTATCTGTGAAATAGTCTAGTAATCGTGCTGATTGTGCAGACAAATGTTGTGCTGAGCTGTTTAGTACTGTGTTTACAAAAAACAACTCAAATGTACTTGAGGGGAAAAAAAGAAGCACATTATCTTGAGGTAGAATAAACATTAGCCTGATAACAACCCGTTGGCTAAGAACAGAGCTCTGCTCAGTCTTTCTAGTGTTTGGTAGAAACGACCGGTTCTCTGTGTGATGGATTATCATAATCTCTTTTCCTGAAAACAAAACAAGATCAGCAGGATTATGTGTTCTCTCTCTCACAGCCAGTAAATCTCCTCAAGCTTGTTATTGATCATCAACATGTTCTGTTTTTCTTTGTCCAGGCCCAGTATTACGGGGAGATTGGTCTGGGTACCCCTCCTCAGCCCTTCACCGTGGTGTTTGACACCGGCTCCTCCAACCTGTGGGTGCCCTCCATTCACTGCTCCATCTTAGACATCGCCTGCTGTAAGACGTCACTAAATAAACTACCAGTACCAGGTCTAGTCTAGCTCAAGTGGTGAAGCTTTGAATCTAACTTTTTTCTATTATTTTCTCCTTTTTCACAGTGCTTCACCACAAATATAATTCTGCCAAGTCCAGCACATACGTGAAGAACGGCACAGCCTTCGCCATCCAGTATGGAAGTGGCAGTCTGTCGGGCTACCTCAGTCAGGACACGTGCACCGTAAGCTCATCTCACACACACGTTGGCATCACAGTAAACTGGAGCTTCAGTGGAGTTTTTACGTGACTAACTGTGTGGGTTTCTTCTTTTCCTAGATTGGAGACCTCTCGGTGGAGAAGCAGCTGTTCGGTGAAGCCATCAAGCAGCCCGGCGTGGCCTTCATCGCAGCCAAGTTTGATGGGATCCTCGGCATGGCTTACCCACGCATCTCCGTGGACGGGGTCGCTCCGGTCTTTGACAACATCATGAGCCAGAAGAAGGTGGACCAGAACGTCTTCTCCTTCTACCTGAACAGGTGGGGAAACCCAACGGTTGTAGCATGTTATCGACTTTTAAATATAGAGCCAGTAGAACCTGTAGTACCTTATTTGATTTAGTCTTTCATTACCTGCTGCTGCTCAGTGTCAGTCCAGGCTGTGTTATGTCCGGTTCACACTACACCATATCAGCCCGACTGTAGCCCGACACGGCCGTCGTAGGGTGTCGACTCGGAGCGGGAACGATATATGAGTGTCGTGTGCAACAATCGATCGTTTTATCTGGTGTAGTGTGTCATACACTACACAAGATAGTGACGCTATGATAAGTGACGTCTCACGAC
Organism: Sebastes fasciatus; assembly: GCF_043250625.1. NCBI lineage: Eukaryota > Metazoa > Chordata > Actinopteri > Perciformes > Sebastidae > Sebastes > Sebastes fasciatus. The sequence goes on along the minus strand of NC_133796.1, from coordinate 3,824,500 downwards.
GTCCCGACAGAAGGTCTAGCATGTTTGATTTTTTTTTTTTGCTTTCCACAACGTGTTCCGTCGCGGTCGTGAATTTGACCGGCTGAGCACAGACGCACACAGCTGTAAACAGAAGCACATGGCTACTTATTATGCACGATGATGTCATCGGACCTTCCTCGCAGTAGGATATTCAATCTAGGTTGTGTCGGAGTAAAAAACCACCACCGCCGTTGCCTCGTGGGCCCCTTTACATGGTCGGGCCCGAGGGCTTGAGTATATTAAGACGGTGGTGCCGGGTAAGTGTGTATTGTCGACAAGAATTTATGACTCTCAATCGTCTAATCTGACATAGTGACCATCGTAACCGTCAAAAATATCATGTCGTCTGATCCTGGCATTAAAGGCTGTGTTAAAGCCTGTTTTCCTGTAGGATTTAGGATGTACAGTATACATGGTTCACATTAAGCCCCTTTTCCACTGCAGGAACTTAACCTGTAAGCTGGGACTTCCTTTAGCTGAAACTTTAACCTTGTTGCTAGAAGGTTCTCTCTTGTGTTTCCACTGTACTTTACAAAATGTGACCTGTATTATACAAGAGAAGGTCATTTTATATCCAATCTGTGCCAAACTTGTTCCAAGAATTGGTCCCAAAGCAGGCGGATACAGGGCGACAATTTCTGTTATGTTTAAATACTTTTCAGTTTAAAAGCTGCATTACTCTCCTCATGCTGCTGTAAAAGCCGAAGACAGAAACACACTTTACAGCTGCACTTTGACTGACCACAGCTGATGTTAGCCAGTGTGTACAAGCAGGTGTCATTGGTTAACAGTGACAGGGCCTCTGATATCAGTAGTACTGTAAATAAGGATAATGTGCAGATGGTTCATTCTCACAAACGCTGTCATAACATTTAGTGACAGTCGAGAACATATTACAACTATTTTTGTCCTCAAATATTCTTTGATTAGTTTGCATTTCTGTATGAGGGATTTATGTTAACAATAGTTGAACTTCACTATAACAGGGTTCCTACACAGTATGGAATTTACTTTTTAGTAATATCTGGGTGAGGATAAATATGGGAAAAACATTGTTTCCAGGATATTGCCCCTATTCTGTTCTCTAAAATATAAAATTTCTAAAAATAGATTGATCTTACAAGCAGTGTTTATCGTGGCGTTTTGAGCCGCCAGTGCAGCAAACAAGTGTTTACCACTGTGGGACCACTAGAAGAATGACGTGTGACGCAAAGTCAATGGACCTTAATTGTCTTTTCTAGTTCCATAGTGAACAGTACATTAACATCCTTTCTGTTACTGTGGGGGCTGAAGATATACAGTTATTTAATTTTACATGACATAAACTGAATAACACTGTTTTAGCATTGCAGCTTGAATAAAATGCGGCGCATTGAACTTGTCTGGGTTTGGTGTTAATTGATTTGTATGAACAACCAGGCTACAATCTTTTGGAAATTATTTGGTAACATATCGTAGGTTACATAGTCAGAATGTTACATACATGTTAATAGTTGGATTTTAACACAATTTATTATAATAAACATCTAGCTATTCAGATGTCAAATATCGTCTACTAAATCTACCGTAATCTACAGAGGAGTCTGGAGTGTGTGGAGCGTTTTAGCGTCTTTTAGCTCCTAGTTTTAGTTTAACAGGCCACATGCTTCCTGTATAGTTCAGTCTCTCATCAACCGTCAGGAACAACAATGTTTTGTTGGAATCTGATGTTGGTGGAATAAATGTTGGACACAAACATTAAATGAGAAATTATTTTTTGTCTTTTGGGTAAAACAACATTTCAACCTCAAAAGTTGATGCTGATATTTTTCCGTCTATGGCGACTAAATTTGACTTCCTGTCGTCTCTCTCATCAGGAACCCGGACACGCAGCCCGGCGGTGAGCTGCTGCTGGGAGGAACCGACCCCAAATACTACACCGGAGACTTCAACTACGTCAACATCAGCCGCCAGGCCTACTGGCAGATCCACATGGACGGGTGAGTGCTCCAACATTAACACAGACATTATTATATTATCATCACTCTTAATAAGTCCGTTATAGTTTCTCTGACTGGTGATGATTTAAACTTAAAGCCCACAACAGCAGCTTGTAATGTATAAACAACCATTCTCATTAAAGTGAGACTTTAGCTGTTTCCATCTTCTCAAACGGAGGCTTTTCTGTATTTCTTTGTTTTTATATAATTGTAGATTGAATATTTTTTGACTGTTTGTCAGACAAAACAAGTCATTTGGAGGCATCACCTCGAGCTCTGGGAAACTGTGATTAAAAATAAATTTCCCAGCGAGGCGATCCCAAGACTCAACAAATCCTTCAAACTTTATTATTCCCTCGAAAGTCAACCATACAGTAACCATAGATTTATCCATAAAAGTAGTTATTTTACATATATTTTAATATGCTCAAAAATACAGTCCATATAAAAACATCCTCTCGGATGTTTAGGATTCAGTAGATAAAGTTTCTCTTAATATATATAGATATATATCTATATCTATAGATATAGATATCTATCTATATATAGATATATAGATATATATAGATCTATATATCTATATATATCTATATATATATATAGATATATATAGATCTATATACTGTAAATTTCCTGAAAATTCAATTTATAATCACACAGATAAAATAACCAGATGGGAAACTAATCAAGTGAATTAAAAACCAGTCAAATCAAAAAATACTTCATCAAATTAATGCAAAAGTCCTGTAAATCCAACATTACAATAACCCGGTCGTTACCACTTAATAATAAGGCATCCTTTTATTTAAAAAAAATAGAAACAAAAAAAAGAATACATTTTTGGTTAACTGAAAAACAATCACTAGTTAAGAAAATAATAAATAATTGTTTCACCCTTAATTACATGCTTGCTTTAGTGGGTCATTTCCAAACCACCTTGACACAGTGATGGTTGTACTCTGAATAATGAAACCTGTGTTTACTGTATATGAATATTGTGTTTACAGTATATATATCTTTGTATATGTGTGTAACAGGATGGCGGTGGGCAGCCAGCTGAGTCTGTGTAAGAGCGGCTGTGAGGCCATTGTGGACACCGGGACGTCTCTGATCACCGGCCCCTCCGCGGAGGTCAAAGCCCTGCAGAAGGCCATCGGAGCCACTCCGCTCATCCAGGGAGAGGTGAGAGAAAATGAATCTAACTGCCCTGATGAAGATAAAATACATAGTTATCATGCTTCTCTTAAAGACCCTTTTCTTTTTTGACATGACCTCGGGCTGAAGCAAATTCTGAGTGATTGTTTTTGCTAATTTCTGACATTTTATAGACTATCTATATATATATATATATATATATATAGACAATTATTTTAGTAATTGAGTATTTTACATTTTATTCCATTAAGATAGAAAATAAGTTTGCTTTAAATCTACATTTTTATAGCTTAAATTGTGTACAATATCTGTCAAAACTGAACCCATTTAGTGCATTTAAGTGCCAATTACATTCTGGGTTTCTGAAATGCAAACAAATAAATAAAAAAAAAAAAACATTTTTAAATGTATACTTCTTATGAACTACTCCTATAAAGGTAGCCTGATCAAACTGTGATGATCGGATTCAAAGGTTTCACTGGACTTTTACCTAATTTTTTTTCTGATACTGTCCTTTTTAATACAGTTGAATCAAATATCTGCTACAAAATAACGGCAGCTTTATGCCTTTTTATTTTCCAGTCCTGTCAGTTTGTAGTTAAAATATTGAGCTGTGTATTAAAGCGTTGAATTGTGGTTGTTTCAGTACATGGTGAACTGTGACAAGATCCCATCGCTGCCCGTCATCACCTTCAACGTGGGCGGTCAGGCCTACTCTCTGACCGGAGAGCAGTACATCCTCAAGGTGAGAGACAGACAGGTGATGTTGTTTAGCGTCCAGCAGGAGGCGACAAAGAATCAGCTCCTGCTGCAACAATACAACACTGTGACTGTCTGTGTTACGTCATAAACAACTAAACAAGAGCAGCTCTGTTTCTCTTGGACGAGGCCGGTTTGTTGTCTGAGGAACGATTTACACATTCACATTTATTTATCAGCAGCTCCGTCTCTGACTGTGTGTCTTTCTCCTTTATTTATCCAGGTGAGTCAGGCTGGAAAGACGATGTGTCTGAGCGGCTTCATGGGTCTGGACATCCCCGCCCCCGCCGGGCCCCTGTGGATTCTGGGAGACGTGTTCATCGGCCCCTACTACACCGTCTTTGATCGGGACAACAACAGGGTGGGCTTCGCCAAGGCCAAGTGAGCCGTCCTCCACTAAAGACCACAAGTGCAACGCTAATAATCCAAGTTATTGGAGAGAAAAATCTGAGCACACATTTTCTGTTGCTTTGCAATCAAACCGTATTTAGCAATAGATGTTGTGTAGAGACGAAATGCACTGATCTCAAGAATTTATACGATTTCCTGCCGAGTGTGTGTGGGACAGATTGGAGATTTGATAGGTTGTGTGATGACGGGTGTACATGATCAGGGATCAGGGGATTGTAACGGTACTGCCCTTTTTAAAACATACAAGTGATCATTTTTCTTTCTTTTTTTTTTAATCAGGGATTTTAATTAGCATTTTAGGAGGAAGTTGTTCCTCTACTACTGACGTTGAGATGTATCTTTATGTGATTGGCCAGAATAAAAGTTTTTAAAAGAAGCAGCGAGTCTCGTGTGGTTTGTAGCTCCTCTTAAATCGTCGTCTAATGAAAACGCCACAGATTTAGCACCTACATTACCCAGAATGCAACTTGACCGTCAACGTTCAGTTGTAGGTTGTGGTTTGTTATGCTAGTAGTGGATAATGTGTCCTGGAGCCTCCAGCCTGCAGCAGAGATGAGCAGCGGTCTACAGCGTTCTGGTAAACTCACTTCTTTATACCTCCACATTGTTTTCATTTTCAAACTTGTGGTCTTCAGTCTTCTGCTTCCGTCTTAAAGGAACACTGTCTAGCATCTAGGGGGATCTATTGGCAGAAATGGAATATATTAAGCATGTTTTCTTTAGTGTATAATCACCTGAAACTAAGAATCATTGTGATTTCGTTCCCTTAGAATGAGCCCTTCATATCTACATACGGAGCAGGTACTTTAGATACTAATGTTGTGTCAATGTTTGGTTGCACTACGGAGACGTAAGGTTAATCTTAGTTACTCTGGCGTAAAGTTCACACTAACAAAAATATTGTTGCAGAAAATGACCTTGACTCAGTTTAGCGAAGAGGCTAACTGCTAAAAATATCTAACGTTAATCACCAAACAACAAAAAGTTCTCCAAGTCCGTCGTTCGCTTTCTCCGTCAGCTCCGTTCTCTTTATCCATCCATGGTCGGATCCATCAGGGCCGTTTGAATGCATTTAACATAAATGTCAGTATTTGGGTGGGCTTGCGTGTACAGTTGACCCAATACGATAACGTTTCGAGTTAGCATGCAGCTTTAGCCGTGATGTCTAGCTCTGCTTTTCCTGTCAATGTGTGAAACCCAAAGTGTTTCCATCCTTTACTGGATGTGTAGTGTTTACCACGCTGGATTTAACATGTGAGGGTGCAGGTCGTATCCACGCTGACACGCCAACGTTTTCTGCTTTGACGTTTCGGCTCACTGTGGTTTGTTTTAGTTGACGGATACGGAGCGGATATGTCGTCACGTTACTCAGACTACAACAATAAAAGCGGTAACTTCCTTCTACCTCCACAGAGACTCAAATTAAGCAAATATTTTGATTGACATTAAAAAATCAATTTCAAAAACGTAAACAAAAAAAGTGATACATAGGTGAATCGAAACACTGGATCTAGATAGGAACATTCAAGTTTTTTGCGTCGGTCACCGTAGTTTTTCTACACGCTTGGTACACGGGAGAAGTTTCAGTTGGTTGCGATCTGCAACCTCACCACTAGATGCCGCCAGAACGTACACACTGCACCTTTAATACTAAGTTAACCGGCTGCAGCTTCATATTGAACGTACAGATATGAGCATCAATCCTCTCGTCTAACTCTCGGCAAGAAAGCGACCACACATATTTCCCAAAAGGTAGAACTTTTAAAATACCAGCGAGGCGATCCCAAGACTCAACAAATCCTTCAAACTTTATTATTCCTTCGATCACTTTAATGTACAAAAAGTCAACTCTACATTAACCACAGATTCATCCTTAACAGTAGTTATTTTACATAAAGTTTAACATGCTCAAAAATACAGTCCACATAAAAACATCCTCTCAGCTGTTTTAGTATTCAGTAGATAAAGTTTGTCTTCATATATCAAATCTAGTTTTAGTAAAGCTTGAACAGAAAGAGACTGAAATCCTCATCACAGCAACGCAGCGACCTCGTTCACTGCACACACACAAACCACTCGGCGGGTTTTAGACCTTTCTACTGACTCATGTTGTCGTCGGCTGACTTCCTGACCTGACTGGAGGCGACGAGTAGGAGATAAAATCTATATCTAGGAACTCTGTAAACTGTCCTGAAAATTCTATTTATAAACCCACAGATTAAAATAACCAGATGGGAAAAGCAAATCAAGTAAATTAAAAATACTTCATCAAATTAATGCAGAAATCCTGTAAATCCAGCATCACAATAACCCGACCGCTTTCTAATAAGGCACCATTTTATTTAAAAAAAGAAAGAATGGGTTTATTAATGTTTAATAAATCATTTACTAATGCTTTATAGATCAATTGTAAGTAGGAACACCACCTGCCAGGTAGACCGCTTGACTAAAATCCATTTATTACAACTTTAACATTTAAAACTGCAGATTATTATAAAAACTCTTTATTAATAATTTAAGAATAGAGGGTGTTTTAAAAGCCAGAAACCTAAAAATGTACCCTATTAAGCCTTAATAAAAGATTAATTAACAACTAATAAAGCCATTAGTTACAACTAGAGCTGCAACGATTAGTCGTTAAAGCAACGTAGAAAATTAATTGGCAACAATTTTTATTAATGATTAATTTTTTTGTGTAAAAATGTAAAACTTTTCTATGGTTCCAGTTTTCTGTGTTGCGTTTCCTGGTCCTACATGATGGTAAATTTAATATCTTTGGGTTTTAAAGTGTGGACGAAACAAAACATTTCAAGACGTCACATTTAGCTTTAGAAAATTGTGATTTTCACCGTTTTCTGATGAATTATAGACATAAATTATAATCACAATTATTTGATTAATTGAGAAAATAATCGGCAGATTAATTGATAAATTCGTTGCATCTAGGGCTGTCGCGATAAACCGCAATATTGAAATACCGCGCTATTGACAAGCCAACCGCAGGAGATGGCAATCAACCGCAATGTTAAAGTTTTTTTCTTTTTTAAATTCTTTGCAGTGGTGGCGCTGCATTTTTACGCTCTGCTATAAACGCCAGCAGCGCGACGAGGCGCTGAGCGACTATTCTGAGCTGAGTGCTCCACGTTTGGTGTTTTTCTTCTGGTTGCATAGAGTTCACCTTTGGGTAAAACGCTGCACTCGTCATTTTTTACCCAGCCGTCCAATCACAGTGTAGGAGGCGCCGACAAATACCACAAGGACCGACCGCCTCCTACGTGTCGGCTACAAGTGCTGAACAACAACAACAACGGAGGAGAAATGAATACACATAGACCGTCGGGTCCGTCCTCTCTCCCTACGAGTTTCAGTCTTCCTTTCATCCGGAGCGAGTACTCTACCTTGTGCTGACATTTTAATATTCCGTATCATAGCAACCAGACGCAACCAAAGCATCTCAGCTGAAAGAAACGCTGCTCGATGCCCTTCGGTGTTCTGCATTTAACAATAAAAAAGTTTTTAATTAATTTTAAAACGGTCATTTAAAAAGCAACAATATACCTAATAACAGCCGAATAATAAAGCTTATTTATACAGCACTTAAATCAGGAGAGATTAAAGTGGCTGTTGAGCCAATCATCATCACCGCAGGGGAAATTCCTTCACCGCGACAGCCCCGGTTCCATCCCTCCATCACAACGTATAACCCTTTAATAAATGGCACCTTATTAGAAAGTGCTCTTATAGATTTGCAGCATTGCCCGCAGGTCGCTTTATTACAACTTTTAGTAGTTTTGACCGTCGCTTCTCTCCGTTAATGAGGACATATTACTCACCGAACTAACCGCTGAGATCTGGGAACATTTCTACAAAGAAGTCAGACAATCAGTCAAGTTGTAAACAAACCAGCAGTTAAACTAGTTTATCTAAATCAGAGGTTCCCAACACACAGACGTTCGTTTTGTATATTAATAAGATCCTTTATCAGTGAGTGCCGGTGTTTTGTTTCTGTTTTAAACATGTATAAAGTTATTACCTCAGACGCCGTCTTCTAAGATACTCACAGTAGAAAATAAATAGTTTTTGGATCCTTGAATGTTCTTGAGGTTCGGCAGTCACCCAGAGACGTTGAAGAGTCGTCCTGGACTGCTGAGACCTCCCTGCTGCCGGCTGTCGTCTCCACAAAGTGACAACAGCTCAGCTTCACTGGAGTTTGACCTCTGACCTCTGACCTCTGACCTCTGCTGTCAGCCCTCCTGCTCCTGGCCTCCCTTCTCTTTTTCTGAGCCGGTATTTCCCGGGTCCTGCTCCTCACTGGGCTCCGTGCTGTCGCCTTCCTGCCCGCCGTCAGACTCTCTCAGCGGAGCCGCCGGGTCTCTGACGACCCCCTCCATATCCAGCTCCTCCTCCGTCTCCTCCTCCACCCGGCCCACAGTGTCCGGGATAATCTCCACCTCGATGTCGGATGAGTCCTCGATCTCCTTGAACCAGACCGTCTTCTGGCCCTCCTTCCTCTTCTGCTTGGCCATGAGGGACCTCATGCCGTACTCGTCGCCGTCCCCTCGGCCTCTCATGGACGGCCTCACCGAGGGGCTCCCCTTGGGGACGTGGTTGGTGTAGACGCCGCAGGAGGAGCAGTGGCGGCTCCGTCTCTCCATGGGGAGGACCCGTCCCCGTGCCTGTGGGAAGGTGCTCCGTCTGGGCAGAGCGTTGTTCCAGCGCCGGCCGCCGCCACCGCGGCTCTGATCGCCCTCGTTCTGGAAGCCGTCGTTGGTGTACTGCAGGGAGTCCCTGTGGCCGGACTGGTGCTCGTCAGACTTCAGGCAGGGGCCCAGGCACTACAGGAGAGAGGCCCCTCGTTAATACAGCGCTTAATGGAGCATGAGGATGCTGAGGCATTGTTCAACGCTACAGAAGCCACCGTGGTTCATTTGTTTTAGTTTTAACACAGAAGCTCTTCTGTGGATTTCAGCTGATAAATATTCATCAAAGCAACGCAGCAGGAGCCGAGTCTGACTCTGACGTCTAAACATCACAGCACGGAGGTGAGGATGCAACACGGAGAGAACAAAGACTGGGCGGCTGTGGCTCAGAGGGTAGAGCAGGTTGTCCACCAATCGGAAGGTCGGTGGTTCGATCCCCGGCTGCTCCGGGTCACATGTCGATGTGTCCTTGAGCAAGACACTTAACCCCAAATTGCTCCCGGAGGCATAGCCATCGGTGTGTGAATGAGTATTTAGATTAAATCCTGATGGGCAAAGTTGGCACCTTAGTAGCCTCTGCCATCAGTGTATGAATGTGTGTGTGAATGGGTGAATACTGACATGTAGTGTAAAGCGCTTTGAGTGGTCGGAAGACTAGAAAAGCGCTATATAAGTCCAAGTCCATTTACCATTCAAAACTGTTTGAACAATCATTAATAGCTTCAAAGGAAAAAAATATCTTTTATTTTACAGGCTGTCAGAGTTTCTTTACAAAGTCAGTTAAAAAATAAGGACTTGGAATTGAAGTTTCTTTCATAACTTCCTTTAACTTGCAGTGAAATCAACCTACTACTCTTACTTAACTGCAGTATTATGTAATTACTAGGGCTGTCAATCGATTTGAATATTTAATTGCGATTAACCACGATTGTCCGGAGCTTTTATCTGTTCCTTAATGTACCTTAAAGGGAGATTTGTCAAGTATTTAATACTCTTATCAACACGGAAGTGCTGCTTTATGCAAATGTATATATATTTATTATTGTAAATCAATTAACAACACAAAACAATGACAGATATTGTCCAGAAACCCTCACAGGTACTGCATTTAGCATAACAAATATGCTCAAATCACAACATGGCAAACTGCAGCCCAACAGGCAACAACAGCTGTCAGTGTGTCAGTGTGCTGACTTCACTATGACTTGCCCCCAAACTGCCCAACAGAGTATTAGGGCCACATTGAGGAAAAATAAATAAATCTGAGATTTAGAGAATAAAGTCAGAAGTTTACGAGAAAAAAATCGTAACATGAGTAAAGTTATGACTTTGTTCTCGTAATATTACGACTTTATTCTTGAAATCTCAGATTTTTTTCCCTCAGTGTGTCCCTCACTCCGTCATAGTAAAGAAACAAAGCAAGATATTGATTTCCTTTGAAACTCAATGTTTTTTTTTCCATACTTGACTTACACACATGAGAGGGTATCGTTCTCAAAAGCCAAAATGTCAAAGTATTCCATTAATATAGGAACACAGTTAAATATTCCTCAAAAAGCATTTGTGGTATTTAAATGTCTGATTTTGAGATGTTGCAGCTCAAAATAGTTCAGAGAAGAGAACTACTGACTGACCTCACATATTTTGTCCATGCTGGCGTTTCCCTTCCACAGGCGGGAGATCAGGAAGCCGATCACGATGAGGCAGAGGACCAGCAGAGCCGCCATGACCAGACCCAGAAGAGCCATGTCGCCCGGACGGTAGCCCACGTTAGAGGGAGACGGGATGGCCACCGCTGCAAAGAGGAGACAGGTGAGTGAGTCAAGACTACACCTACTGACTCAAACATCGACCATACCGTTCATTCAAATACGTAAATACTAAATGCATCATGACAGTTAAAGTTATTTATTTAACCTTCAGTTCTACAAGATGAGGATGTCGACTGTGACACACACAGTAATGACTTTGTAGGACATACTATACCGACTTTTTTCGACGAAGAAAACTATGACTTTTTTCGATTTTTCTTTTTTTTTTGACATGCTACATTATGACTTTCTTTTGACAGACTATACTATGATTTTTTCCAAGTAATTTTTCAACATACTATACTATGACTTTTTTTTTCGAGAAATTTTATGACATACTATACTATGACTTTTTCATGAAATTTTTCGAGATACTATACTAGGACTTTTTTTCATGTAATTTTTCAACATATTATACTATGACTTTTTTACAATTTTATTTTCAACTGACCTTTTTAAGAACTTTTCAACATACAATTCGACGACTGTTTCGGCACACTATACTATGACTTTTTTTAACAAAGTATACTACGACTTTTTTACAATTTTTTTTCAACATACTATACTATGAATTTTTCCACAACCTTTTTTGAAATTTTTCTACATACTATTCTATGATTTTTTTTCAGGAAATCTTTCGACATACTATATGACCTTTTTTTTCAAGAAATTATTCGATATACTATACTATGACAATTTAAGATTTTTTCTTTTCAACTGACCTTTTTTAAAACTTTTCGACATACAATTCTATGACTTTTTCGGCATACTATACAATTACTTTTTTGACATACTTTATATACTTTTTTTGACTAAGTATACTACGACTTTTTTACAATTTTTTTTCCAACTATGACTTTTTTTTCATGTAATTTTTCAATATACTGTACTACAACTTTTTTATGAAATTTTTCAACATACTATACTATGAATTTGTATGACTTTTTTTAGTAAACTATACTATAATTTTTAACAAATTTTTTTTCAACATACTATACTATGAATTTTTCACAACCTTTTTTGACGTTCTATACTATGACTTTTTTAAAGACTTTTTTCTACATATTATATTGACTTTTTTTTGACAAAGTATAGTATTAACTCTTTCATATCTTTTTTCGTCATATTATACTACGACTTTTTTAAGATTTTTTTTTTCATACTACACTATGACTTTTTTTTTAAGACTTTTTCCAACACACTACACTATGACATTTTTACAACCTTTTTCGACACACTATACTGTTACGGCTGTATGTGTTTTCTATGCTGTCGTCCCTTTTCCCTCTCCATTAGCTCTGCCCAGGTGTACTGCACTGCTCCACAAGGTGGCCAGGTGTGCTGCATTTGCTCTACGAGGTTGGGAAGGAAGTGCTTAAAAGCTCCTGGCACAGCAGCAGAAGAGAGAGGCCTCTGGTGTGGGGACTGCTGGTTTTGCTGCCTCAGCTTATGATTTTTATATTGTCTTGTTTGTATTTCTTTGTTAATAAATAATTTGAATTTGAGTGTTTTAAAAGTGTCCTCTGTGGTTGATTCTGTGGTTTTTCATGACATTTTTCAACATACTATACTACGACTTTTTTTCATGAAATTTTTTGACATACTAAATTATGACTTTTTCATGACATTTTTTTACATACTGTACTATGACTTTTTTCAGGAAATATTTCGACATACTATACTATGACTTTTTTAACAAAAAAATTTCAACATACTATACTATGACTTTTTTACAACTTTTTTGACATGCTACATCATGACTTTTTTGGACATATTATGCTATGACTTTTTTTTTTTTTTTTTGACATACTTTACATACTTTTTTCGGCGAAGTTTACTACGACTTTTTAAAAAAAAAATTCCCCACATACTATACTATGAATTTTTCACGACCTTTTTCGACATTCTATACTATGACTTTTTTTTACGACTTTTTCCAACATACTATACTGTTACGGCTGTATGTGTTTTCTATGCCTTTTCCCTCTCCAGTAGCTCTGCCCAGTTGTACTGCACTGCTCCACAAGGTGGGCAGGTGTGCTGCATTTGCTCTACGAGGTTGGGAAGGAAGTGCTTAAAAGCTCCGGTGCCAGCAGCAGAAGAGAGAGGCCTCTGGTGTGTGGTTTTGCTGCCTCTCAACTTATGATTTTTATATTGTCTTGTTTGTATTCCTTTGTTAATAAATCCTATGGATTTGAGTGTTTTAAAAGTGTCCTCTGTGGTTGATTTGGGTCAGTGTTGTTCACCCTAATAGGGCTGCAAAAAGGTGGGGTGTGACATATACTCTGACTTTTTTACGACCTTCTTCGACCTACTATACTATGACTTTTTTCAAAAAATTATTTGACATACTACTATGACTTTTTTAATATTTTTTTTACATACTATACTATGATTTTTTTTCAGGAAACTTTTCGACATACTATACATTTTTCAAGATACTGTATTTTTACTTTTTTTTATGAAATTATTCGACATACTATACTATGACCTTTTTTCAGGAAATATTTCGACACTTATGACTTATGACATTTTTCGGCATATTATACTACGACTTTTTTTCAAGAAATTTGTTTTCATATTATACTATGACTTTTTTTCAAGATTTTTTTCGACATATTATACTATGAGTTGTTTTTTTAATGACATTTTTGACATACTGTTCTATGACTTTTTTTATGACATTTTTTCAACATATTATACTACGACTTTTTTTCAAGAATCTTTTCGACATGATATACTAAGACATTTTTTTATGAAATTTTCGAAATACTTTACTATGACTTTCTTTCAAGAAATATTTCGACTTACTATACTATGACTTTTTTTCATTAAATTTTTCGACATACTATACTATGACCTTTTTCTCAAGACTTTTTTAGACATACTAGATTATGACTATTTCATGAAATTGTTTTTTTTTATGACATTTTTCGACATATTATACTACGACCTTTTTTTCAAGAAATTTGTTTTCATACTATACTATGACTTTTTTTCAAGAATTTTTTCGACATACTATACTATGAGTTTTTTAATGAAATTTTTCAGTACGTCATCATATCGATAGTTTAATCTGTAACAATGGATCATAATTTATAAACTCATATGTTTTTTGCGTAAATTCAAAAAGTAACTACATCTCTTAAAATAAATGTAGTTTAGTGAAAACTACAATATGTCAACTATATTAAGTATATTAAAATGGAAATACTCAAGTAAAGTACAAGTACCTCAATTTTACTTAAGTACAGTGCTTTTGTAAATGTACTGACTTTCCACCACTATCAGTCGGTATCAGAGAATAACCGTGATGGTCTTACCTGGTATGACCTGAACAGAGAGGGCAGCTGTTCCAAACTCCCCTGTTGTCGAGTCCACCGCTCTGAGCTGTGTTCAGAAAAAGATACAACAACTTTACAGCTAACTACAACGTGTTTGGAAATGTACGCAAAGATATTTCATTGTGCTTGATTTTTTAATGTTTACACATCCGTCACCTGAAGCGCGAAGGACTCCGTCTTCACGACTCTCTTCAGGATCACAAACCCGTCTGAGGTCACGTTGACGTAGCTGCTGTACTGAACCTCGTACTTCACATCTGGATTTGCACCCTGACACACACACAAAGCACACGCATATAAAATGTACACAATAAAATGATTTAAGGATTTTAGGGGTTATCATTTGCAATTTAAAGCTGCATTTAGATAATTCTAACCACTAGGGGGCAGACAGATAGGAAAACAAACCAACAGAAACACAGCCCTGATGTACCAGGGGCTTATTAAAGCCACAACGTAAACTCACTTTGAAAGACACAGAGAAACATTATCCTTTTTTTGGAGTTGTGTTTATGTTAACCTGATGAATTTAAGTCCTTTGAGCTCTGCTTTTCAGCTCCTGAGTAAAGAATATCTGGCTATTAAAGGTCCCATATTGTAAAAAGTGAGATTTTCATGTCTTTTATATTATAAAGCAGGTTTAATTGCTATCAAAACACTCAATCCATAGAGAAATACACACAGCCCGTATTCAGAAACTGTGCGTTTGAAACAAGCCATTAGGATTTCTGTCCATTTGTGATGTCACAAATCTACAATATTTAGACCATTTCACAGTTTTAAACGTAAAGATACTAAATGTGTCCCAGTTTATTTCCCATTGCAGTGTGTATATAAATAACATCAGCTGACAGGAAGTAAACAGGGACCCAAACTGTTGCCTAGCAACGCAATTCCGTTGCCATTCCGTTGAATTAATAATCGATTAATCTACAATTCTACAGTTTCATTTAGCAGACGTTTTTGTCCAAAGCGACATACATATAAGAATTCGTACAACAGAATAATCATTGCAGCTCTAGTTACTATCAACCCTGTCATCATTTTGGTGCCTTTGAATGCAGATTTAAACCTGCATTAATTGTTTGTTTTTTTACCACTTGGGGACATAACATAGTCATCACCTTATAAATCTATACCTTATATTTGATTCTGATTCTCTTCATTGGGAGTGAGTGGTGTTTGTGTCCACCTAGTAAATGTAAGTCCAATATTCTGTCTCTTTTAGCTCTGTTTTTGGTCTCCTCCTCCAACTAGTGAGTGAAATATCTGTCTTTTTAGCTGCTAAATGTTCCACTATGTTCACCAGCTAGTCTCTAACTGTATCTGGCTGCTGTTTGCTGCTGAGCAGGTAGTGTGCAGTGACTTTTTACTGCTCTTTCTCTGAAAAAAGCTACCAGCTACGTGTGGTAACGAAGCTGATGAGAGCGCCGAGAGTGAACCAAAACAGTAAAGTTTTGGCTTTAAAACCAAAACAACAAGCTGAAAGACACAAAAATGTCAGTCAGACAAACTGGTTTTGATGTTTATCTGATTCAGCTTTTAATTAAAAGTATCTGAAAAACATCTGGAGCAACCGCTTTATATTGAGAATACTTAAAAACTGAATATTACGGGAGTTTCAACACTCACAGCAGCGAAGTCCTCGTCCCGAGCTCGGACCCTGAAGGGCCGGTTGGTGCTTCGGTCTCGGAGGATCATGCTCTCGGGGACAGAGTTGCTGTAGATAAATCCTTCGTATCGCTCCTTCTCAAAACGAGGAGGGTTCCTGCTCTTCTTCATCACGTCCATGATCACCTGCGTCACCGCGAACTGATCCCTGTTGGTCACCTGTGACGCCTGATGTGCCAGGAGAAGACGAGGACAAGTGAGTTACACAAGTGATACCCAAGTTTATATCCATTTTCTTTGTCAAATTAGTTGCAATAACTAAATAGCTAAATTTGTTGTTGTTTTTCCGTTCAAAATCACGATTAAGCTTCATTTTACAGGTCCGCAAATTTCATGGTAATTAGGTGATACTTAGCAAGTAACCTATTTGAAATTTCTTTGGAATTACTGCCAAATTACCCCGATTTACCAAAATCACCGCAGAACAACAGACCAAGATTTATTTTTTTACCAGAACAGTGAGAGTTATTGGCCCGACGATATCAGCCGCTTTAGCCATGGAGATGTTTCCTGTGTCCTCATCAATCTGGAAAATGTTTCCCTCATTTCCTGATGATGAAAGAAAACAACATAAGCACCAAACATCAGTATATCAATGCATCATATAGAAGGATCTTATAGCAGCTCATACAGACAGTATTCATGAAGTAATTATTATTATTATTAATTATCAGTATTTATTTATTTCAATTGCCAGTTTATTAGGTACACCAAGCTAAAACTAATAGTCTAACACAGGAGTCAACAACCTGCCTCTCTTCAGCTCCTCTCCAGTGGCTCTCTGTGGACTTTGTGTTTTTTGTTTACAAAAATACTTTTTAAGTCTATGGAACGACGGAGTATTAGAGCCACATTGAGGAAAAAAAATAATCTGAGATTTCGAGAATAAAGTCATAATATAAAGTAGTAATTTTACGTGTTATTTTCTTTTGCTCTCGTAAAGTTATGACTCTATTCTCGTTACTTTTTCTCGTAAAGTTATAACTTTATTGTGTAAATCTCAGATGTGTTTTCCCTCAATGTGGCCCTAATACTCCGTAGTACATTGTCTCTTTGGCCCTCACTGCATTAGACTTATAAACTATATACTTAGACTATAAACTGTTACCTTCATCACAATGATCAAATGTTTTGCGGCTCCAGACAGATTTTTTATTTTTTTTGCAGCAGCAAGTTTGAAGCAAACAGAAATAGATCATGTTGTTCAAACCTCGGAGGATTCTGTAGCTGATCTGCTCGCTCCGGTTCTTGTCTCCGTCCTTGGCGAACACCGGACCGGGTTCCAGCACCAACGGCCCGTCCTGTGGATTAAAACCCATCATCACACACTGATTCTGAAGCACAAATTTATATTCATTCAATACCAAGACTTCTTCCTCACAGGGAGGCCTGAAATAGCAAAAACATGTGACGAGCTCTCAACATGTGTCTCAGGGGGAGTTATTGATGACAGTCTTCACTGTTTCATCGGCACCTCGCTCCGCTTTCTGAGAGCAGGATGAGAATAACTTCCATCTGCCAACTGACTCAATTATATATTATTTACACTGATAAATGTTATATTGATGGAAACTGATGATGACATTTCAATTTCATTCTCACATAGACCAAAACTAATGGTGCATTCAGGTGCTCCTGGTCAACTTTTTCCAAGTTTATCATCAAGAAGTTTCTTCAAACTTAACAACTGTAAACTTGGCAAGTTCGATGACACCTGAGTTAACAGGATGTGACGTTTAACTTCATCACGTTATTGACAACTAAAAAAAATAGATTTTTGGAAAATAGATAAGCTATAATACGTGTGTTTAATGTTGATTTTCTATAAACGAATGCTGGTTGGGTACATTAAAACTTGACTTTACTATAAATAACTTTCATTAGCACCTTTAAGAGTTAGTGTGTCATAAAAATAATTATATGAAAAAAGTAAAAGTGTAGTATGTCAAAAATGTCATAAAATATTATAGCACAGTATGTCATAAAAACATCATAGCAGAGTAAAAAAGTTACAGTATTGTATGTCATAAAAAAATTCATAGTATAGTAATAGATTAGATAGTATAGTATGTCATTGTCATAGTGTAATTTGTCGTGAAAAATTATAAAAATTCATAGTAAAATTATAGTATGTTGTAAAAAATGACATAGAAAATGTCATTGTATACTATGTCATACAAAATGACACAAAAAGTTCATAAAATAGTTATAGTATGTCGTAAAAACATAGTCATAAAAAGGTCAAAGTATAGTAAAAAAAAACATCATTATTTTGCAGGTATTTTTGTCATAAAAGTATTTGGACAAATTAAAGTTTGATGGCGCTAGAAGTTGGACATTTATGAGAGAGATTAATTGGATTAATGGACTGAGCAACATTTGATTTGATTGCTTTGAATGTGCTGATTGTTGATATTTCATTATTATTTTGGTTTCAGTTCAAAAAGAGAATTTAATTGATGACGGAGCTGAAGTATTGACCAATGAATCCACAATTGATGGAGCTTTTGAAAAGGAACAAACATATGTTGTGACAGACACTATGCGGACAAAAGTATGTGGGAAATCCTGCATGTTTGATGAAGATCAATGTTGAGTTTGCGTCTTTACTACAAGGAGTTCTGTGCTTTACTGTCTCATCTTTGATTGATTCAAGCGTCTTTTGGGAGAATATTAACTTTAACTTAAAAAAAACAGATTAGATTCTATTTTTTTTTTAATCCAAAAGAAGTCTTCCCTCGCTGCTGCTCATTGCCTTGAGTGTAAATATAATAACAAATGGTGTCTCAGAGTCAATATTTTCATCAACTCAGATTTTCTCTCATCTAGACTGTGGTGGCAAAACGGTAGGACAGAGATGTTCAGAGTTAAAAAAAAAAAAAAGTGAGAGGGACAAAAATAGGATTTTGAAAAGTGAGGGGGACGTGCCAGAAAGTCACAGCTACCTATATGGACACTTTGAAATCCAGAAAACGGCGCTCACCTCCTTCTCGGTGAGGTTGACTTTGCCTCTGTAGCCGGTGCTCACACACAGTTTGGCGATTCCCAAGTTGGTCCTCAGACAGGGCTGAAACCACGGAGGCCGGTTATCCACGTCCTTCACCTGCACCGTGATGGTGGCCACGGACGTGAAGAAGGGCTCGTTGGAGGACGAACCGTCGAGCGTGTCCTGGAACAAATGTGACACAGGTCAAAGGTCAAAGAGAAGCTGCTACACCAGGACCGTTGTTTTTATATAAATGATTATACTGTACCTGCACGTGTAACACCAGAGAGATCTTCTGTACGACATCGTAGTCCAGGATGCTTTTAACTATTATCTTTGGAGTGTTGATGTTTTCCAGGCGGAAGTATTTATCCTGGTTTAACAGCCAGAGACAAGAAATATATGTCATGTCATACGTCATCTAAATATGGTGTATATATATTTTAAAAATGCATAAAAATGCCGTCAAAATGTCATAGTATAGTATACCACAAAAAATGTGATAAAAAGTCATAGTACAGTATTTCGTAAAGAAAAGTCATAGTATACAGTAGTATGTCGTAAAAATGTCATAAAAGTCATAAAAATCATAGTATAATATGTTGTAAAAAAGACAAAAAAATCATAGTATAGTATGTCGTAAAAAATGCATAAATCATAATATAATATGTCGTAAAAAGTCATAAAAGTCTTAAAAATCATAGTACATTATGTCGTAAAAAAATCATAAATCATAATATAATATGTCGTAAAAAAAGTCATAAAAAAATCATAGTACAGTATGTAGTAAAAAAGTCATGGAACAATATGTTGTAAAAAAATGTCATAAAAGTCTTAAAAATCATAGTATAGTGTGTCGTAAAAATGCTATAAAAAGGACATCGTATAGTAGATCATAAAAAGTCATAAAAAATTCATAATATAGTAAAACGTAAAAAAGTCATTAAAAAGTCATAGTATAGTATGTCATTAAAATGTAATATAAAAAGGCATAATGCGCATCGTCACTTATAAATAAATAAATAAATGTACAGCACCTAAATTTAAATGTTTCCTTTGCATCTTGGGTTATGTTTAAAGAATAGAACCTGTGAGTCCAGCATCACCAGCTCATTATATTAAACATGTTCTTAGTGTTGTTTAAAGAATAGAACCTGAGAGTCCAGCATCACCAGCTCATTACATTAAACATGTTCTTACTGTTGTTTAAAGAATAGAACCTGTGAGTCCAGCATCACTAGATCATTACATTAAACATGTTCTTACTGTTGTTTAAAGAATATAACCTGAGAGTCCAGCATCACCAGCTCATTACATTAAACATGTTCTTACGGTTGTTTAAAGAATAGAACCTGAGAGTCCAGCATCACCAGCTCATTACATTAAACATGTTCTTACTGTTGTTTAAAGAATAGAACCTGTGAGTCCAGCATCACTAGATCATTACATTAAATATGTTCTTACTGTTGTTTAAAGAATAGAACCTGAGAGTCCAGCATCACTAGATCATTATATTAAACATGTTCTTACTGTTGTTTACAGAATATAACCTGTGAGTCCAGCATCACTAGATCATTACATTAAACATGTTCTTACTGTTGTTTAAAGAATAGAACCTGAGAGTCCAGCATCACTAGATCATTACATTAAACATGTTCTTACTGTTGTTTAAAGAATAGAACCTGAGAGTCCAGCATCACTAGATCATTACATTAAACATGTTCTTACTATTGTTTAAAGAATATAACCTGAGAGTCCAGCATCACCAGCTCATTACATTAAACATGTTCTTACTGTTGTTTAAAGAATAGAACCTGTGAGTCCAGCATCACTAGATCATTACATTAAATATGTTCTTACTGTTGTTTAAAGAATAGAACCTGAGAGTCCAGCATCACTAGATCATTATATTAAACATGTTCTTACTGTTGTTTACAGAATATAACCTGTGAGTCCAGCATCACTAGATCATTACATTAAACATGTTCTTACTGTTGTTTAAAGAATAGAACCTGAGAGTCCAGCATCACTAGATCATTACATTAAACATGTTCTTACTGTTGTTTAAAGAATAGAACCTGAGAGTCCAGCATCACCAGCTCATTACATTAAACATGTTCTTACTATTGTTTAAAGAATATAACCTGAGAGTCCAGCATCACCAGCTCATTACATTAAACATGTTCTTACTGTTGTTTAAAGAATAGAACCTGTGAGTCCAGCATCACTAGATCATTACATTAAACATGTTCTTACTGTTGTTTACAGAATATAACCTGAGAGTCCAGCATCACCAGATCATTATATTAAATATGTTCTTACTGTAGCCGGCTCTAAGCGATAATACAGCGGCTCTGAATCAACATCTGATGCTTCAATCAGTCCGACGCTGGAGTTGACCGGAATGAGCTGCAGGAGACAAAAACTCAGAGTCAACATGGTGTTAATTAAAAACCTGAAAAACACACAGATAATGTGAAACACCAACAGCAGCATCACTCACCTCATTCACGTCCAGTACGAAGTGGCTTTGTGCAAAGTTTGGAGGGTTATCGTTCACGTTTTCCACCAAAACCTCAACCGACTCGTTCACCTTGAGGAGAAGCAGCAGCTCAGTCATCATTCAGAAACAAACACACTGCTAATCATTATTATTTAGTGAACCAAGAGAATGGATTGTAAACAGGCTTATTGATGTGTGATATTGTGTTTGTTTTACTCACGGATGTGGAGCCTTCTCTGCTACAGAGCACCCACACAATCAGAGCTGAACTG
This sequence comes from Sebastes fasciatus, assembly GCF_043250625.1. Classification (NCBI taxonomy): domain Eukaryota; kingdom Metazoa; phylum Chordata; class Actinopteri; order Perciformes; family Sebastidae; genus Sebastes; species Sebastes fasciatus. The sequence continues at coordinate 3,802,888 of NC_133796.1, read as the reverse complement.
TGCAACAACTGACAAACACACACAGCAGTTAGATATAGAGAGAGTTTTAACAGACATTAACTTCATTTAAACACCATCACTGATGAGCTGTCGGTGTGTCAGTGTGCTGACTTGACGCTGACTTGCCCCAAACTGCATGTGATTATCATAAAGTGGGCATGTCTATGATACTCAGTTTTAAACCTAAAGAATCCATCGGTACCAACCATGTTAGACTAGCTTGACATGAAGGAGGTTAAATAACGCTCCAAACTTACACTAAGTTTTGGTGAGGAAAAACTGTCATGTCCATTTTCAAAGGGGTCCCTTGACCTCTGACCTCCAGATATGTGAATGTAAATGGGTTCTATGGGTACTCACGAGTCTCCCCTTTACAGACATGCCCACTTTATGATAATCACATGCAGTTTGGGGGCAAGTCATAGTCAAGTCAGCACACTGACACACTGACAGCTGTTGTTGCCTGTTGGGCTGCAGTTTGCCATGGTATGATTGGAGCATATTGTTTTATGCTAAATGCAGTACCTGTGAGGGTTTCTGGACAATATCTGTCATTGTTTTGTGTTGTTAATTGAGTTACAATAATAAATATACGTACATTTGCATAAAGCAGCATATTTGTCCACTCCCATGTTGATAAGAGGATTAAATACTTGAAAAATCTCCCTTTAAGATACATTTTGATTGAATTAATTTGTGATTAATCTCGAACTATTTTGATTGACAGCCTTAATTTCACAAGACATTGTAACATAGAAACTGTAAAATGTTCCACTCAGTACATTTCTTGTCACATATCTTTAAAAAAAATAGTCAAATTTAAAGGATCCTTATGAAAATGTTTGCTTAATGTAAACGACTATCAGCTGATAGGATCACATGTTTTAATCTCTATAATCACCTCATAGTCCAGTCCTTTCTTTATCATCAGGGCGTTCCCTTTCAGGTAGAACAGATCTTCAGGGTTCACGGTGACGCTCAGCGTCGCATCACTGCTGGAGATGATCTTCACCACCTGGACGTCAGCCGTGTTGTTCTCTGGGACCGTCACGGGACCCGGAGGAACCGTGCACACTGAGAGAGGAGAGAGACAATCAACATCAACATCAACATCAACATCAACATCAACATCAACATCAACATCAACATGCAACATCAACATGCAACATCAACATCAACATCAACATCAACATGCAACATCAACATCAACATCAACATCAACATCAACATCAACATCAACATCAAGTGGAAGCCTCATGAGATTTTGATCAGATAATATGAATATTAGTGGAAGGAAAAACATGCAGATACAATTATTACCAAGTTTGTTTAGTTAGTGACTTCACTAACTTGACTTCACACACATAAATAGATAATATGTACTTTACAGAGGTGGAAGTAACTAAGTACATCTACTCAAGTGCTGTAATAAGGACTTGTACTTTACTTGGGTCTACTCAACTATATTTATCTGACAACTTTAGTTACTTTCCAAATTTAGATTTTTAAACACAAAACACATGAAGTTATAAAGTGAAATATATACAGTAAATTAAACTACCCAACAGTTTATACAACTACAACTGAAACGATTAGTCCATTAATCAATTAGTCAATTAACAGAAAAGGAATTGGAAACTACTTTGGTCGTTTAAGTCATTTTTAAAAGTAAAAACATTTTTTATTTATTTATTTATTTTTGCACAATTTAAGATTGCACAAACATAACAATAAATAAATAATATACAGTGCAGGGAGAGGCAGTAAAGCCACTGGGCTTATTTGAAGCTTCAACATAGAGACAAGATTAATATACAGAAATAATATTATGTATAATATATTATGACTACATAATAGTGATGACAAACAATTATAACAAGATAAATATATATAAACATTTTATGGTTCCATTTTCACAAACGTGAAGATTTACTGCTTTTCCTTTTAATAATGTTAATATATTAGTAATAATGTTAATGTATTAGTAGTAATGTTGAGGTTTGGATTAAACAAACATTGTGAGGGTGTCAGTTTGTGACGCCAAACAATCAATAAATGAATGGAGAAAATAACCAACAGATTAATCAACCAGCTACAACAGTAAAATCTTACTTTTACATTAATGCACGAGTAATAATAATCTAAAGATAGAATATATAATAGTAGAACAGTCACAGGGGACTTTCTGTGTGTCAATTAGTTTGTGGCAGTTTAATTAAACATAACTTAATTGAAGAATCTGCACCACCTGAGTCCAATATAAACAATAATGAAGGTTTAATATTAGATTTTACCACCGGGCCTCTCTACAATAAGAGCCAACAATTACAACCTGCCTGACTTTGTACTGTAGTTAAAGACGTAGTTTGATATTTTGAGAAATAATTAAATTTTTGGTGGAGTATTACTGCAGATGAGAAGACATGTCGTATCTTTATGGTGAATATGAAGCTATGACAAGCAGCCTGTTGGCGTAGCTTAGCATAAAGACTGGAAGCAGTGGTAAACAGCTAGCCTGGCTCTGTCTGAAGGGAACAAAACCAAGATCCAATATTGCCATATCAACATAATGAGCTCACTGACACGACATAGAAAGACAAAAATCTAACAATTTGACCCTTAGTGCTGAGCTGCATCTCAAATTAATCTTCAGGTTTTCAGCTTTCAGATAATGTACACCACTTCTATGTGACATCTACTGTTGACCTGCTATCTCCCCTAAAGACCCCCTGTACCCCCCTAAAAAAAGACAAAAACAGGTCTAAGGTGGGTCTCTTAGGGTTAAAGGGGAAATAAAGAAAATTTAAAGTTATTTTTCTCATACTTTTGTGTAATTTCTGCGTTCTTCTGGTGAAATACTGGATTATTTGACCTCTTCAGGCCTTTAAACATCCTTCAGAAAAGTCTTCTATTTTCATGACGGCTCACAAGTAGACATAGGGACCATAAAGGTTAGGAACTATTGTGTTAAAGGAGCAGAAATAGAAAACATCAACTGTGTGTCTGCAGCCTCATCAACATCCACATCCCCTTCCTGCCCTCGCCAGTGACCGATGACGCCCTCCACAGAGATCAGAGCTTCTACTCACGTCTTTCTGCCGGACAAACTGTGATAAAGCAGACGGCGACGACGCATCCGAGGAGAACGTTCACAGGTTTGCTCTTTGATTTCAGTTCCATGTCCTGGATTTCAGACGCAACAACAAATGAAGTCCCCGGAGGAGGATGAGGAGCCCGTGGTACCAGCTGGTACTCGTCCACATAATGCCCCGTCTGTGCTGCCCGGCGAGTGGGAGTCGACTACAGTTGCAATGTTTGTGACTTCATCTTACGGGCACATATTGCATTAAGCGCCTGCCAGCAAGAGGACTCGCAGCCTCCTACTAAAATACTTGCATCTGTTTTAGCTGGACGGGTCATTCTCTACTGATGGCCCTGATGCATTCTGGGAGGAATCCAGCAGAGGAATGTTGGCAGCTGAAAACATTTCTCACAAAGCTGAAGAATACTCTTCAGGTTAGACCGACCTGTCTAAAGGTGTACATACTATACATACATGCATGTAATCCTCTTACACCTCACTGACCTGCTGGGGGGTCAAACTCACAGATATCAAACATATTGGCCTACATGTTGATGTATAAAATGATGCACACGTCCCGCATCTAGAATATTTCCATTTGATGTGTTGGTGCAGCTTTAAAAACGTGGAGCCTTGGTTTGAATATTTCTCTCAGTGTAAACATCAAATAGCTTCAAAGAAGCGCTGGAACAAGATGTTACATAATATGCATGATACTGTCAGACAAGAGTGGAATAAGTTGGAATAGGTTAACAACCTTAAAGTTACTTAAAGGTGCTACTTGCAAGATTGGGAGCATTTCTATTGCCTCTGCACGACTCTCAAAGATGGCAACGGCTGAGCTGGCAGCTTGCAGCTAACGGAGTGCAAACAACACTACTGACAGAGCTGATGGGACATTTTATTATCTCGAGGGATCGCCTCGCTTCCCAGCATCGGACGCTTGATGGGCTGCCATTGGACACAAGGCCCCTGATTGGACGAGCGTATTCTCTCGTGGGCTGCAGCTCCCAGCTTTCAAACCGAAACCAACACGGCAGCTTGTTTGGAAAATTTACGAAAATAGTTCACCAAAATGTGTTTCTAAAAACATTTTATGCAAGAAATAATCCCTGCAGGGGGTGAATCTGTCTTTCTTTTAAATCCACAATGGTTAGTTTAAAAGTTTCTCGGGAGTTTCCAGAAGCGGCGAGTCACGCCCGACCCTCCTGATTTGCATAAAGTAGCCTAGACCTCAACTTTATGCTAATGAGGAGCGGCCAACGTGACAGTGCAACATGACGAGTGCAGAGTGCCGGCCCGGCAATGTCAACAAAGCACAGAGTCACAAATATGAAATATTTAGACCATTACACAGTTTTAAACGTAAACATTCTAAATGTGTCCCAGTTTATTTCCTGTTGCAGTGTATGTGAATAACATCAGCTAACAGGAAGTAAATATGGACCCAAACTGTTGCCTAGCAACGCAATTCCGTTGAAACGCACTAAAACGAAGCGTTTCAGGCAGAGGGTAAATAAAGGTATATTCAGGCAGACAGTGAGGAAAATAAAGGTTTTTTTTAACATTACAGCATGTCAACATGTTCTAGTAGAAACACAAAATACAAGTAAGAACTTGAAAATGAGCACGATATGGGACCTTTAAAGGGTCAGGGAGGTTTTCCTCTCCATCCGGTCTGATCCCTCACCAGTAATAATGACTCAACGTTACACTGACACACACTGGGACTCATCACGGCTTCACATGTGGACAAGGCACCACTGTGCACACAGTACTGACATACTGACACACACACACGCACACACACACACACACACACACACACACACACACACACACACACACACACTGCTCTGTGTGGGAACAACAGGCTCACAGTGTCATGGTGTTGTAACATGAAGCTCCTACATTATGTCTCCATGCAGAGACGCTCCTCACCATCACAGCTTCTCTCTGTGCTGGTTTACCATCTGACCACCTGGAGGAGCCTCAACATCAGCGACCGCACTGCTCCACTTTACATTCAATACAACTTAATTTACTCTGACAAGGACAACTGCATGCAGCAGCTCTCTACTGATGTCAACACATATACACAGAATACACAAGAGAAGAGGAAGGAAAGAAAGAACGCTGATAATCTCTAAAACAATTGAAGCCTGGAAGCGTAAAAGCTAGATGTGGAATTGATAATAAATCATTAATTATAAATGTAAATATCAAAAAATATCAAAAACAAAAAGAAGTAATAAACAAAAGAAACCATTGAAGAACTACATGGTTTAAAGCACATGTCTGTTTTGCTGTTATTGATATTGTTTTAAATATTATATTATTGTTTGGTATTTTATTTTTGTATAATTTGATTTTTTTGCCTCATTGAATCCTGGTTTCTGGTTCAACCATGTAAAGCACTTTTTAACATTGTGCTGTATAAATAAAGTGTATTATTAATTATTATCATTATTATATCATTATTATTATTATTAGTAGTAGTAGTAGTATCCCTTTCAGTCTCAGCTGTGTTTGATTTCCTATTTCCAGTTATGTCCCTCTCAAAGTCTCTTATTAGCTTCAAATAGACGTTTTTGTTTTACTACTATTGTTATTATTCTTTTTAATCTTATATTTTTGTTGTATATTTTATTTTTCATTGTCTTATTTTATTTGCCTCATTGAATTCTGGTTCAATCACGTAAAGCACTTTGTAACTCTGTGCTGCATAAAGTGTATTATTATTATTTATTATTATTATTATTATTATTATTATTATTATTATTATTAGTCATGTCCCTCTCAAAGTCCTGTATAAGCTTCAAATATGGACGTATTGCAATTTTTTTTTACTATTATTGTTTTTAATTTTCTATTATTGTTGGATATTTTATTTTTGTATTATTTTAAGTTGTCTGATTTTATTTGCCTCTTTGCATCCTGAAGTGTTTTAATCCTGGTTCAACAATGTAAAGCACTTTTTATTATTATTATTATAAGGGTTGTTTTTTTTCCTATACTTCCTGTCATGTCCCTATCAAAGTCTCTTATTAGCATCAAATATAGATGTATTTCACCGTTTCCTTTTTTTTCCGAATAACCAGGAATGTTTAAAAATGAACATTTATTTGTTGCAGTCAAGATTTATAGTGGATTATATAAGTATGTTTAGGTTCGCCCACAAAATGCATTTTATTAGAAGTATTAATGTGTCAGATATGAGAGCTCATTACAGAACAGGAACATGTGAGATCTGTGAGGTTTTTAGTGAAACTGACACCAACTATGAGCTCACAGCCTCATAACTGATAAATAACACCGAACACTGATAAAAAGGCATCAACAAAGATTTACTCAGTTACTTTTACTTTCCCATCAGGAAGAATAGGACAAAGGCAGAAATGAAGCTCAAATGTTGCTGTGATTGCTTTAACAACATGTAAACAGAGGTTGCAACTCAGTGTGATAGTTCATTCTGTTCATATGGGTTAGCTTAGCTTAGCATAAAGGCTGGAAACAGATGGAAACAGCTAGCATGGCTCTGTTCAAACCTGACAAGGTGACAAAATCCCTCTTTGATCTCCTCACCAAAGCTCACTGATTACCTTTCTGTTACATGCATATAAACATACCAAATGTTAACATGTTAAAGAGCAGTATGACATTTTTATTTTCTTTACCTAATGTAGGATAAGAAAGCAAAGAGGTCTCTATTTTTCATCCATAATAGTTTTGTTTAGAAGCATTTCAGCCTCACATGGAGACTATAAACTCGTAGTCTTGTTTATAAAACTTTGGACTTTCAACTGACCCCCTTTTTATATAATAATTTGTGCCGTGTCGGTGATGTAACGGTAAGGTGGGGTTGTTGAGGTTTAGCAGTGAAGCTAATCTCATTAGAGACCTACTTATTAGCACTCTTGTTCCACATAAAGCAGAGAGAGAGAGAGAGAGAGAGACTTCAGTTATTCATTCATAAGTTGTTAAGGAGGTGGAATCTCAGTTATTTTATACTGAAAACCAGAGGTGGAAGAAGTATTTATATCTTTTACTGAAGTAAAAGTAGTAATACTCCACTACAGTTAAAGGTCCTGCAGCCAAAAGCGTACTAAAGTAAAAGTATTATCTGCTAAATGTACTTAAAGTAGTTAAAGTAAAGTACTGATGTATGAAGTATGTTCCCTGTTTGTGTTTTATTCTATCTGATGTTTCTGGATTAATATCACTGCTGCATTATGTATGTTGCATTTTAACTCTTTTATATCCTGTTGGCGAGTTTAATCTACAGCAATGCATCATGGTCTATAAGATCATCATATGTTTGAAGCGTCGCTGTAATGTGAGAACCACGTATCTCTGATGTTTTCAGCTTTGTGACGATGCATTGTCCGTCTGGTAGCAGTCTACGAACAGAGAAGGTAAAGGAGCTGAAAACAACGCTTATAAAGACGACAGTCTCTGTTTACCAAACTGACAAAGAAGGCCAACGAAGCAAAGAGCCTTCGTTTAGTGGAACACATCCTAACAAAACACAAAAAGCCCTTCACCTTTGGAAGAATTGTAATAGAGGCGATTACTGCGGTGGCTGAAACGTTATTAAAGGACAAAAAGACAGAAATTATGTCTGCTGTTGATGTACAACTTGGTGCTTTGAGTATCACTCAGACATTTTCATTTTGTCAAATTAGCTCTCAGAGGAAACAGGTTGGAGCCCCCTGATATAAGGGTAACCAAATAGTACTTCAGTACAGCATATAAGTAAATTAACTTATTTGCATTCCACCACTGCAGAACTCCTCGTTACTGAAAAAACATTTGAAAGCTAAATACAGACTTCACGATGTCTCACTTTAAGCACGAGGTGAAGCTCGGCTGCTATTTGCAGATATCTCAGGAGGAGTGTGAACTAATCAACGGCTACAAAACGTCTGACGTAAGTGAGTCTCATAACTGAAGACAAAACATTTACGCTCATTCACAAAGGTTCAGTTCTGGCATTATGTTCCTGTCTGACCTGCATCATTAGTGTCGTCGGCGAGGATAAGTCACCTGGTCTGACCTGTGGCTGACACTGACATCACACGCTGAGGATTATGGGACGCAGGTCTGTCACAGGAGGTGTGATGACACGGGAAACAAAGTGTGAATGACACACAGAGCTGGTGATTTGTGAGTCTGATGAGCTTTAAAAGCACACACTGTGTGTCTGACAACCAGCAATGTGCTACTGACCTTTGACCCACAGTGCAGGTCTGAACTCGATGCCTTGGGACGGAGGTGGCTGCTGGTTGTTGCTCTCTATTCATACGGGCCAGATTAACAGTTTTCAGAGACTAGCTGGTGACCTTAGTGGAGCATTTAGCAGCTAAAGAGACAGATATTTCCCTCAGGAGTCGGTGGAGACGGGGCTCCGTCGTTATCGTCTCCGACCGGGTGCCGGTGTCTTCCCTGTTCCCTCCGACCGCGGTCGGGAGGCTGAGGCAGGAAAAGCCAACACTAGGATCAGCATTGATTCATGGAGAGACCTTCGTCTGGTCAGCTAACATTACTGCCAAGCAGCTGAAATATAGAGTGATATTGTGGTTTTAGCTGACGTGTGCCGCCTCACTGTTTTGAGTGATGCTCGTTCATGTCTATGTAGAGCGAGCACAAGCGCGAGCAACAGGATGCTGACTGTCGTTGACTTAACGGCCACAGGTGTCGCTTTTAACAAGCATTTCTGATTCTTACATAGAGTCCCTTTAAACGTCCAGTGAAAAGCAGAAAACATGAGATCTGTGTGGAGCGATGAGGAGACTGAAACCTTCCTCACATCGATACATGAAACAAACATTTCCATCATGCTTTTTACTTTGTTTTTTGAGTGGCATACATGCAGAATCCTGTCTTCTTCTGCAGTGGTTTAATGACACCATCAACTGCTCATCTCAATCAACCAACTCCTAATATTTACATAACATCAGTGAAAGGAAACGTGCATTAATTCACATTTTCTTTTTCAGATTTTCTGGAAATTCGGTTAAAACTTGAGCTACATTTTGATAGAAACAACTTCTTTCTGCCGCCAAGCGGCCAAATAAAAAAATCAGTTATTGCAGCTTTAAAGAGGAATCTTCAGAACAAAACATGCACGATGAAGAGTTTTGTGTGTGTCTTTTAAAAACGGTGACCTCTGATAGTTAAATCGTGACACAATCCCTCTAAAGAAAACACAATTTATATTAGAAGATCAATGAATGTAGGAACAGACCTACTGTACAGAACATTCCTCTCAAATACAGGATGAGTCATGAAGTAGAAGTCATTAATAAATGATGGTTTCTTCTTTTAAACCATATTAATAAAACCTTATGAGAGTTGAACTTCAAAGGATCTCATCAGCGCTGAGCTCCCAGCATGCACTGCAGAATATAATGTATCTGTCGGTCACAGCGTTTAGAGCAAGACCCCAGATTAACTTCTTTTCTCCTCAGTGTCCTGCAAATGTCCCGATTTCTAGTTTCAACTGTCCCAGACTTAACAACCCGTGTCCCATATTTAAGTTATTTTTTTTTCATGCTACATCATAAATATAGTTTAAATATAAACTATGCACGTTAACATGCATCACTTCATTGATTCACTCTGGTCGGACATAGACGTTCTGCTAGTCGTTCCCTGCACTTATATCTGAATCAAATATTTAAATCACCTTACACTGTAGGTGAATGGCCACAATCAGTTTCCATTATATGTTTAGTCCAACCCGGTCTCACAGGAAGGCGTATAAATACCACGACATTACACGGACATTCTGCGTGTCAAGAGTACGTGCTTTTTCATGTGCTATTTGCACGCTGCTTTTCGTGTGTTATTTGTACGCCACGCAACAACGCAGAGAAGAAAAAACACTTAGTTACTTACTTATCTTAAGCCCAACCATGATGTTTTCCCTTAACCTAACTAAGTAAAACACGTACAGAAACTACGGAAAACATGTGACAAAAATCAACAAATAAACACGTGACAAACATCAGTAACGTAACTTTCAAAATAAAACACCAGTCAACAACGGTCTGGAACACGGGTCGGGTCTCCTGGTTAAAAGTCCTGTGTTTGTTGGACCCGCCGACCATAAGTGGATTTCTCACTTTTCATACTACATGACTAACTCTTACCGTCGTATTTAAACAGGGATGTGTTTACATTGCAGTCAGTACAGGATACATGGTGTACAAATGATACGTGGAAATCAAAGAAAGGCGTACTTAATGCACGCTAAACGCCTTGCACATTATCGTGGCATTTATACGTCTTTCCGTGCAAACAGGCTGGTTTAGTAATCGGTTGAGTTATTATTTTTGACTTTTTCCATTTGTCTGTCTGTCAATTCAAATGGCTTTATTGTGTTAGTCTTTCTGTCTATAAATGTTTTTTCTTTATCTTTATCCATCTCTTTTGTCTTTATTTATCTGGTCATTAATCTTCACGAGGTGATCTGGTTTTGTCACTGTGGGAAGAACACCAGCTTCCTCTCCACACACACACACATACATACGTATATATACACACACGTCCCTCAGTAATTAGCCTTATCCCATCAATCAGCTCCGTCTCATAGCGCTCCTGTCCTATGAATTTTTCAACTTGAAAAAGAGGAAACGAGGAGCCTCCACCTTTTTATAAATATCAGGGTAAAACCCAGATCACTCATTCACTTCAATGACTGTTCTCTCTCTCTCTCTCTATATATATATATATATATATATATATATCTTTGTGAGGCTCCCTGCAGGGTTTCAAAACCTTCACGACTGATTCAGGGACAGACTGACCTGTAAAAATGTTGGTCAAGTGGCAGAAACACACCAGAGGAGCTGTTTGAACTCTTTGATCTGCTCGTGCTCAGACATCTTGATGAGCCGTGGCTCAATTAAGAAAAAGGGCACGAGACAGCTGTGTTGAGCAAAGACCTCGGACTGAACCAACACCAGAAACAGACATGAGCCGTCTGTAAGACACCACACCAAAATCTATCAAGAAGCTCTCGTTCAGGAGTCGGCAGACGACCGTAGAAAGATCAATGAGGATATTTATAACCGACAACAGAGACCTTTCCTGTTATGATCCTCCACATGACCACGTTGATTATGTTAAGGATTATGTCTCCCAAACACGCACCTACTCATGAACTAGTGACGTTTATTAGGTTGAAACGAGGTTTAAAGAGTTTGGAACGATCGTACCAACAAACCTCAAAGAAAAAAGTTTAAGATAAAGAATATGAAAATGTTCTTACATTATGCCCAATATCAGACCAATGCAGACCTTACACCAAACGACTTTTCAAGCAATTTCACTGTCGCAGACATATTTCCAATGTCAGAATAAAATCATGAGAGATGCGACACGCTGCCGTGATCTCGATCGTTCATTGTAAGGTCGTCATAAAACTCAGTCCAAGCTGTCTTAAGTCAGTATTCCGTACTGATGTTATGTTGTTTCCATGCGTATTTTACCTAGATTACGTACTTATTTTAAGCCCAACCATGATGTTTTTCCTAAACCTAACTAAGTGGTTTTGTTGTCTAAACCCAATTGAGTGTTTTTGCACCTACATTCACACCTCAGCGAGGCAAAACGACATGCTATCCTCTGGTGGAAAGAGTGGGTCTATTACATGTTTTGGTGTGATATCGGGTTGGATGTTTATAGGGAGCGATAACGCACATTTAAAGGTCCAGTGTGTAGGATCTGGCAGTATCTCGCGGTGAGATGAGGAGATTGCAACCAAAGCGTGTTGGAGGTAGCCGATGTGAAAACGGAAATGGCCCTATCTAGAGCCAGTTTGTAGGGTGGGTCACTTGGAGCAGAGCCAGTGCGCAGAGTGTTTAAGTGGGAAGTGAGTGATGAAGCAAGAGAGAGAGAGGGCGGCGACAAGAGCGAGTAACGTTATCGACTCCGAACCAAGCAGGAAAAGTTAACAGTGTTTGGTTTGTCCGTTCTGGGCTACTGTAGAAACATGACGGACTCCGTGAAGAGGACCCGCTCCCTATGTAGATATGAAGGGCTCATTCTAAGCTAACGAAAACACAACGGTTCTTATTATCAAGTGATTATACATTAAAGAAAACATACTTATTAATATTATATTCCATTTCTGCCAATAGATTCCCTGAAATGTTACACACGGTTCCTTTAATGGCCAGATAAAAGTCAAATCGGGTGACATGCAAGACTGAAACCTCTTGCTTTTTATATTTCAATTAATTTTCTAGTGAAAGTGTTGCTCATCGTTATCATATCACACCACTGACTTTTAATTAGTCTAGAAGTCTCATTTCACCTCTGACTCAGAACTGCAATCACATGCTCACATAGGCCTACAGATTACTTTGATATCAGGCAACTTTCTGCCAGAAAAAATTTAAATATTACATTGCATTTGTTAATTGAGCTTTTGTCTCAGCGTGATTTATACTTCAGAGGTTATTCTGTACATCACAAGCTGCTCTAATTTAAACTTTGAGTTCAAGTGGAGAAAAAGAAGCCCACATGGTTTCTTTTATTCCCGTCAGTGGGAAAACACTTCACAGCGATCTTCCTTCTCTTTAATGTATATTCTGTCCAAAGGGCTCAGGGCGAGTTTAACATCTGCGTTGTGTTTTTTTATTTGCATGCGTGCTATTCTCCTTCTCCTCTCTCAGCTTTGTGATGATGTGTGAAAAAAAAGAACTGATTGCTGCAGACTTTATTCTAATGAGATTCATGCCACAGGAGCAGCCGTGGAACAAACACCTTTACACCAAGATCTGAAGCGCTAGAAAAACTTGTCAGCTGTTTGCAGCATGTGATGTCTGAATATAAAGTCGTGGGGTGAAAACTAGACCTGGAACTATGAGGCCTCTTTGCCCTCAGTTCACAGCAAATTCCAGAGCTAAGATTAGTTTGTAAGAAGTGTAAAAATATTCGCTCCTTCAAGTCTTGGTTCTTGTGAGGTTGGAGGAATAAACAACAAACAGAAAGGTTGTTGATTAGATATGTTGTTTTAACCCAAGTTTATCCAGCGTCAGTGTCGCTGCAACATCACATGGCAAGTTGCATGTTCACCTGAGAAAACAACGTGTTCAGATGAATAAAATAATAATTAAATCCTCTCCCCCAAAGACCGATTGTACCAACATCTAAAGTAAGGTGCAAACGTTAGATTGTCCAGCTAACTAGCCTACTACTCAGTGTCACATACAATATCAGTAGTAACTAGAAAAGCAATTTCTGAAGAAATTGCGGTGTGAATGCTGGATGCTGAAGAGCTGAAGCTACGCTGTAATGCTGGCTTAAATGTTGTGAGAAGAAGATGAAGAAGTAGAAATAGTTGAAAAAGTAGGAATGGGTTTAATTTGTATGAATATCATTGAAAAGTTGAATAAAACCAATAGTGTATAAAAGATGTGGAATATTTAAAGGTTTTTGAATAGCTTATAAATGGTTAGTTCTGAGTTCCCTGTTAAGAAAGTTACCTCCTTGGGCTTTTATTTTGAAAAAAATAGGTGAATCCGTAGATTTCCTGTTCTAAGATGTGGAACATTTTACAGTTTGAATGGAGTTTCTCGGTGAAAGTATGAATGAGCAGTGAAGAGTTGAAAATGATTGAAAATGTTTAAATTCTGAACATGTCTTCCATTCATTTCAATGGAGAATTGTTGATGAATTATGGTTAATAATTCTGAAAATATGAAAGTTATGAATGAGAAAAGTAATAGCCATCATGTCCTAATTGAGCTGCACGTTTTGATGTTTGAATGGAGTTTCTATGTTGAAAAATGTGGAACGAGTAGCGTTGCAAAAAAAGTGGTCTGACGAAAAATAAAAATAAACTCAGTAGAATAACATTTGGTGTGAATGCTGGAAGCATACTTTTATGTACTTTTATGGTGTGGTATTAGTTGTTTTTGTTTTACTAAAATGCCAGTAATGGAAAGTAACAACAAGTACATCTACTCAAGTAGCCTACTGTAATACTATACTGTATGTACAACTTTGAGGTACTTTCACTGTAGTTGAGTATTTCCATTTTACGCTACTTTATACTTCTACAACACAATTCATAGACAAATATTGTACTTTTTACTCATATATTTGAGAAATTAAGTTACTAGTTACTTCACAGACTAGTCAGAATAATACTAAATATTATCAACAAATAAATTATGATATATTATTATGGATTAAACTACCCAGCAGTATATAAAGTAGTTAGAAATTAGCTCCACCTTTAAGAGCTGCAACATTAAAGTGATGAACACATTAATGCATCAATAATAATAATAATAATACGATCATATATTATTCTGAAATGGACCATTCTGCATAATGAGTACTAGTACTTTTGGTACTTTAAGTATATTTTGATGCCACTAGTTTTGTACTTCTACTTAAGTTAAATTTTGAATGCAGGACTTTTAATTGAGTATTTTTGCACTGTTGTGTTGATACTTTTATTTCAATAAATGGTCTTCTGTTTAATTTTCACTTTTATTTATTTTTCTATTTATTTTTATTTATTTGTTTGTATTTACTTTTTATTTATTTTTGCACTTATATTTATTTTTATTTTTTTTACCCCTTATTTATTTCCCCAACCTTATTTTATTTGGGTATTGTTCTCTTTTTACATTTCTTTATGCATTTCTGCCTCATTATACAAATGAGTGGGCTGCAAACGGAGCTACTTTTAGTTGTTCATTTTTTTTATTTATATACATTTCTTTGTATTAATTCCCTTATCTATTTACTCTTCTGTTTTATTTTCCCTTTTATTTATTTATGAATTTATTTTATTTATTGATTTTTTTGTTATTGATTTTTTTGCTTATTTTTGTATATTTATTTTTAAATGTATGCATTTCTTTATGTATTTTCTGCACGATATTCCCTTTGCATTTCACCCATCTTATTTTATTTCTGTATTATTTTCTTTTACATTTCTTTATGCATTTCTGCCTCATTATGCAAATGAGGGGGCTGCAAAAGGAGCTACTTTTAGTAGTTCAGTTTTTTTTTAGATTTATATGCATTTCTTTTTATTAATTCCCTTATCTATTTACTCTTTTATTTATTATTATTATTTATCTGTTTGTATTTATTTTTTAATTTTTTTAAAATGTATGCATTTATTTATTTATTTTCCCCTTTGCATTTCACCCCAACCTAGAATAAGTTTATATTAACTGAATATTCTGCTTCATTTCAATGCATTTCAATGCGTAGACCCTCTTACATTGAAATATGGTCAATTTAAACCTAGAGGTCGAAAAATGGGTCACATAGCTAAACATTCCTCTGAAATGATGTTCGTTGTCAAACAGCTGATTCTGTCCCCTGCTGTGACTCTTTCATGGTGCACCATCACCAGCAGCAGCAGCAGCAGAGCTCCAGTAATCAGATTTGCGCGGATGGATTTAAGCTGTTGCCTTCTGATTCGTCCACTCCTGCTCACTTATTCCTTCAGCAGCTGAGAAGACGGCAGAGAAACTGATCTACATAATGCTGCAAGAAGCCTGGTAGCATGAGTCCAGTAAATGGGAAAGAAAAGATGAACCGAGAGGCTGAATAGCTGCAGGATCTGGTGATCTGGTTTTTGCGCGCTGCAGGATCTGGAGACTCTTTGTGCGTTTGGAGAGCTGGAGACGCACAGAGACTCAGTGCGTCAGAAGAGCTTCAGATGAGCGTCCTCTCGGGAAAACTCTATTCTTCACCTGTAAACCTGTAAACGCTCCTGCTGGTCTCTGAGCTGCTGGATCCGGCTCATAGATGAACACTGAGTCGGAGAGAGTCGCTCTCCGTCGGTCCAGGAGCGCGTCAGTCGGCGACCATGTCGGACATCTCCTCTGACTCTAACAACGACACGCTGCCGGAGGCTGCGGTCAACGACTACAACTTCCCAGCGCTGTTATTCGGGGTTCTGCTGATTGTGATCATCACCGGTGGAAACGTGCTCGTGTGCGTCAGCGTGTACGCGGAGAAGGCTTTAAAGACCACCACCAACTACTTCATAGTCAGTCTGGCTGTTGCAGACTTGCTGCTTGCGGTTCTGGTTCTGCCGCTCTTCGTTTACGCAGAGGTAAGAAACCGACCTGCAGAGACCTGAGGGGGATTACTGAACAAACACAGGGGGCACAAGAGGTCACTGGAAGGGGGGCATATTATCAGGATGTAATAAATGTACAGTGAGTGTCAGTGTGATCTGCTGTGGCAGGAAGCTTTAGACGGACAGACTGACAGCCTCTCTTCACTTTAATTGGGAATTAAATACTGAAGTTTAGCTGCAGTCTGTCAACCGACAGCAGCACAAGACGACTACTAAGACACACAAAATGACCACAAGGGCATGCAAAATGAATACTAAATATGCAAAACGACCAGAAAGACACGCAAAACAACTGCAAAGTCACGTAAAACCAAAGACACACTGCAAAGAGACACCAAATGACCACAAAGACATAAATAACGACTACAAAGACACGCAAAACGACCACAAAGACACGCAAAACGACCACAAAGACACGCAAAACGACCACAAAGAGACACCAAATGACCACAAAGACATAAATAACGACTACAAAGACACGCAAAACGACCACAAAGACACGCAAAACGACCACAAAGAGACACCAAATGACCACAAAGACATGCATAACGACTATAACGACACGCAAAACAACCTCAAAGACATTCATAATGACCACAAAGACATGCATAACAACTACAAAGGCACGCAAAATGACCTCAAAGACATGCAAAACGACTGCAAAGACACGCAATATGACCTCAAAGACATGCAAAACGACCACAAAGGCATGCATAACAACTACAAAGACACACAAAGCGACTGGAAAGACACGCAAAACAACCACAAAGAGACACCAAATGACCACAAAGACATGCAAAACAACCAGAAAGACAAGCAAAACGATCTCAAAGACATGCAAAACGACTGCAAATGCACGCAAAATAACCACAGAGACATGCAAAACGACTATAAAGACACACAAAACAACCTCAAAGACACGCAAAATGACTGCAAAGACACGCAAAGCGACCACAAAGAGACACCAAATGACCACAAAGACATGCGTAACGACTACAAAGACATGCAAAACAACCTCAAAGACATGCAGAACAACCTCAAAGACATGCAAAACGACTGCAAAGACATGCAAAATGACCAGAAAGACACGCAAAACGACCAAAAGATATACCAAATGACTATAAAGACACGCAAACCTACAAAGACATGCAAAATGACCACAAAACTTGCAAACATGGACAAAAAGACGCGCAAAAAAGACACTCAAAACGGCCACAAACAGACGCCAAATGATTGCAAAGACATGCATAACAACTACAAAGACACGCAAAACGACCACAAAGAGACACCAAATGACCACAATGACATTTATTTATTTATTTTATTATTTTATTTAAAAGAGACCATGTACAGTTCAAAACATAAATGTCACCATTTGATGCACCGTACCAGATTATAGCTTTAAGCTAATTCACATCTGTAGTCCCTTGGCAGGTCAAAACAAAGAAACATACTACAGTCATACAAGAAAGAACATACATGCGTAATGACTACAAAGACACGCGAAACAACCTCAAAGACATGCATAACGTGTACAAAGACATGCAAAATGACTGCAAAGACACGCAAAACGACCACGAAGAGACACCAAATGACCTCAAAGACATGCATAACGTGTACAAAGACATGCAAAACGACTGCAAAAACACGCAAAACAACCACGAAGAGATACCAAATGACACGCAAAACCAGAGACGCACAAAACAACTACAAAGACGTGCAAAATGACCAAAAAAAACACACAAAAATGAACACAAAAAAGACACGCAAAATAACCACAGAGACACAAAACCACTCTAAAGATGCGCAAAGACACTGGCTGTCGCTTTGTGTCTCTTTCAGTCTGGTGTTTTGCTCCAGTGTCAGACGGCGGGGGGGCTTTTACATGTCTGTGCCCCGGAGCTCATTGTTTTATAACCCATCCATGACAGTAGCTTGCATCCCACCTGACACCTGCAGACATGGTACACTGCACAAAGAGCAGAAGAGTTTAGTGTGTAAAGAAACACACCTTTACGTGGTTAGGAGTCTAATTATTCTCACAAGTAAAAGCAAATATTTGGGATATCCTGGTTACAACTATAAAAAGGATCAATGCTTGAACTTGAAGTAATCTGAGCCATTAAAGCCACCAGAACCAGTTCATCATGGCACAAATAGGAGACCATCTAGTAGTGAGTCATGCTGCCTCTCTCATGTCGTTAATGAGGATCAATTAGAGTCAGAGAGTCACTGGGGGTTCGTACTGGTTATTAGGAGAGGCGTGATCCATGAATCATAATATTCCAGGTAATATAAACACGTTTAAAATAGTAATCTAGCTCTTATTAAAGTATTAAAGCCACCTGCCCACTGGCCTGGTGTCTAACTATCTGTCTGTCTCCGAGATGAGGCTTCCCCCTTAAGTCCTCTTTAATTAGCTGCATTTGTGATCTTGTTACCTGCACCAGCGGCCGCTGCAGCCAGTTAATCTACCCGAGTGTCACGCCGGTGGTTCGTCTGCATGCACTCACTGGATTAGAGGAAGTCAGTCTGAAAGTTAAAACCTCTCCGTGTTCACCTGAGGAGAAGTCAGGAGAGGAGAAAGTGTTTCACTGGAGGAATGTTTGTCTCACCGCTGAGCTGCAGTGGTGCAACAGGATTAAACATATTTACTCTCAGATTTAGAGCTAATCACTGTGTGTTTGTGTGTTTCTTTCTTTCTCTGTGTGTGTAGTTTCAGGGTGGAGTTTGGTCCTTGAACATGCTGATATGTGACGGCCTGATGACCATGGATGTGATGCTGTGCACCGCATCCATATTCAACCTCTGTGCCATCAGCGTGGACAGGTATGTGAGTCTGGTCAAGGTTTGGATAAATAATCAATCATCCCTCTACAGCTGCTGTGAGACAACGGAGGGAGGGAATAAGGAAACCAGTGGTGGGAGTGCGAGGATTCATATTTATCTTTTATTTTATCCATAAATAAGATATAAGATAAGATAAGATATTCCTTTATTAGTCCCGCAGTGGGGAAATTTGAAAATCAATCAGATACTGTGTTTTAAAGGGACTGTATGCAAGTTTTTACACATATAAATGTTTTGATTGCCAGTGTGTGAACAGGTTGTAACCTAAAAAATGAGACCTTCCGCGACTTTCTGGGTTTCCTCTATCAGCCTGTAGTAGACTGCTTTTAATGTGAAGAATGTGGGACGTTTTTTTCCGGGAAAATCCAACAGATGTAACGTCATACGCACTGGCGTGTGCCTTTATTTTCAGCTCCGCTTACAGAGCTAACAGTGTGCAGCCACAGCTAGTCAACCGACAGCAGCACAAAACAACTTCAAAATAGCAAAACCACTACAAAGACATGCAAAATGACCTCAAGGTCATGCGAAACTACTACAAAGACACAAAAAAACGACTGCAAAGACGAGCAAAAATTACCACTGATACGCAAAACCAAAGACAAACAAAATGAACACCACAATATGCAAAATTAATTCAAATTAAATTGAACCGTTTTAACCGATAGCGTTAATCGGTTTAATCGGCTTAATGTCGGTTAAACGGTTAATTATTAACATCCCTAGTTCATAGTCACCACAATTCAGACTCCCAACACAAACTCCACAGAAGCACAAAAAAACTAAGTTATATCTGGTGAAGCCCGTCTGTGAAACAGAAATGTGACCGACGTCGGGGAGAAAACTAGGATCAACATCGGCCGGGCCTTTGATTCACGGAGGGAGATAACATTACTGCCAAGCATGAGAAATATAGAGAGATATTGTGGTTTTAGCTGTCAATCAGGTTCAGTCTCGTGTGTGTCGCCTCACTGTTTTGATCGATGCTCGCGCGTCTACGTAGTGTGAGCGCGACCAACAGGCGCTAACTGTCGTTAACAAGCAATTACAGATTCTTCCATAGAGCCCTTTTAAAATTAGACTACACTTTAAAATTCTGCTGCGTTCACCACACTGAGTTCATAAGAGGAGACAAGTGTGATCCTCCTGCACTCAATATCAGTTCATTAGAGGTTTGATGAAGGTGTGACGAGTCCATTAACTCCATTAGCTCAAATTAAAATTCATCAAAACAATCGAGGTGTAAAGTGATGGAGGTGATTCTCTAACCTTTTTCTTTTTTTAAAACAACAACTGGAGTGTTGCATTTGTCCTCAATTTGTTTTGGGGAAACAAACACATTTTAACAAACTCTTGTTAGGAAAAAATTTTTCCAAATTAGAGATTATAAACTGTAATTTGAATGTGTTGAGGTTTTATACGCAGCAGTAGTTTTAGAATAATTAAACACTAGAACAAAAAGTACTACAAATCAAGCAGTGTGGATTCTGCAGCGTACAGTAAATTACTTATTTACTGCTTGTGTTAGTCTCTGGATTTCCCCTGCTGGGATAATAAAAAAAGTTTGACTTGACTCTGGAGCTGCAGAATAAAACTCAGTGTTAATAGAAAACAAAGCAGATGGCAGCTGCAGAACATCTCTGCATGGCAAACGGACAATTTATATTACACACATAAAACAAACCTTTAAAAAGTAGAAATTACCAGCAACCGCTGTCTGGAGCAGCAGGGTGATGCCCTCACGTACCTTTTTTATTTCCTTTTCTTCAACTACTTCAATAAAATAGGAACATTATGAGCGGAGGGTTTGGAGAGAAAACAGACAGTTTTTTGTTTCGCCTTTTTTAGCATCTAAAACTTAAATTACTAAATACTCCTTTTAAAGTAACCCTTTAAATTACACATAAGAAATAACAGGAATCATGTAATATACTTTAATGTAAAATTAAAGTTTTGGTGTATCTTATAACTACTGAATAATATCTGATAAATACTTGAAAGAATGAGAAGGAAAGATTTATTAGGTAATTAACTAGGGCTGTCAAAGTTAATGCAATAATAACACGTTAAAGGGACTGTTTGTAAGAATCAGAAATGTCTTGTTAACAGCGACACCTGTGACCATTAAGTCAACGAAAGTCAGCGTCCTGTTGCTCGCGCTTGTGCTCGCTCTACATAGACATGAACGAGCATCTCTCAACACAGTGAGGAGACACACGTCAGCTAAAAGCACAATATCACTCTATATTTCAGCTGCTTGGCAGTAATGTTAGCTGACCAGACCAAGGTCTCTCCATGAATCAATGCTGATCCTAGTGTTGGCTTTTCCTGCCTCAGCCTCCCGACCGCGGCCGGAGGGAACAGGGGAGACACCGGAGATTTGGTCGGAGACGATAACGTTTCTCGCTGCAGAGCTCCGTCACTTCACAAGACACGGGAAACCTCTGTTGGTCTGGAGGAGCTGCAGCAGTTATTTCTGCACAAACGTCCACTGTACATTCACTAGATATTCTCAGAGTTAAACTAACTCTCCTGCAGTGTGTAGTGAGCAGCATGCACGTGAGAGTGGAGCGAGAAGGAGCGTGGTGTGTGAGTGAAGGCAGGCAGAGGAGCAGAGGAGCAGAGTACAGCAGAGACTCCGGTCCTGGAGACCAAAGCTACGGTCTCCTCCGCGTCCTCCGACCGCGGCCAACACTGTTTAACAGACGGGCTTCACTAGATACAACCAAGAGGTTTTGGTGCTTCTGTGTAGTTTGTGTTGGAGTCTGAGTCTGAACAGCGTAGACACACGCGAGCGCGTATGGGATACCGACCCGCAATGATTTATACGTGTAAGAAGTTACAAACAGTCCCATTATCGCAAATTTGTCATACTGTCATACGCTCCAAACAAAATTTTGGCGAGGAAAAACTGTCATGGCCATTTTCAAAGGGGTCCCCTTGACCTCTGACCTCCAGATATATGAATGAAAATGGGTTCTATAGGTACCCACGAGTGTTGTTAATTGATTTCCAATAATAAATATATACATAGATTTGAATAAAGCAGTATATTTGCCCACTCACATGTTGATAAGAGGATTAAATACTTGACAAAACTCCCTTTAAGGTACATTTGGAACAGATACAAAATTTGTGATTAATTTGCGACTAATGCAATTAGCTTTGGGCAATTATGCGATTAATCATGATTCAACATTTGAATCGATTGACAGCGGTAGTATTAAGTAACCGCTTTAAAACAGTTTAGTCTATTTGACATGTTCTTTAGAGTTTTAACACTTCTTCTGTTGTGTTGCAGGTTCATTGCCGTGTCCATCCCACTAAACTACAACCGGAGACACGTGGACCAGCGTCAGCTCTTCCTGCTGTCGGCCACCTGGCTGCTGGCCCTCGCCGTGGCCTCGCCCGTCATGTTTGGCATCAACAACGTGCCTAACCGCGACTCCGGCGAGTGCAAACTGGAGGACAACAACTACGTGGTTTACTCCTCAGTCTGCTCCTTCTTCATCCCCTGCCCCATCATGGTCCTGCTCTACTTCGGGGTTTTCCGCGGGCTGCGACACTGGGAGGAGACCCGTAGGGTCAAACTGCGCAGCAGCATCGAGGCCTGCAGGAAGCTGCAGCACGCGGTCGTCGCCACCGCCCTCCCCCCGCTGGCGGGCACCATCCCCGGGCCTCTGCCCATGCCTCTGCCCAGGATCATCGAGAGGGACTTGGCCCAGTCTCGGCTGGACGATACGGACGACTACATGCAGCAGGAGATTCCCTATCCTCGGCAGTACAGAGAGAACTCGGTGCCCACGATAACGTTCAGCCAACAACTGCACAGGAAGAAGAGAGCCAAGATCAACAGCAGGGAGAGGAAAGCTATGAGGGTGCTACCTGTCGTAGTAGGTGAGTGTTCACGTCCTCCCTCTCCTCCAATCAGAGGCAGATCTAGGTACAGTTAAAGAACCATGTTTTAACTACCAATCACTACTTCACAGCTCTGTGAGCCACAACACACCCGGAGTCTGCTGCTGGCAGCAGGTGTAGTTCAAGCTTTGTTGCAGAGGTCTGTTTCACAAAACCAATTATTTATGAGCACCACTTATACGCGCCCCAGAATGCTCCACAATTCCTGTTCCCTTTTGGTTAAAGTGGCAGTAGGCAGAATATGTTTGACATCATTGGGCAAAAATTCCATAATAACCTTTCAGCATATTGTAATTCAAGTGTCTCCGGGTAGGGAGACCTCGGGGTCTTGTTCCCGAGTGAGGGGACAATGGAACGTGAGACTGGCCGGAGAATCGGAGCAGCGGGGGGGCGGTATTGCATTCGCTTTACTTTATCGAAAGTAATATAATGAGTAACATAACTATTTACTTTTGATTCTAAGTAATAAGCAAAGTTATATTATTACTTTTTATAGGAGTAATTAGTTAAGTGAGTGACTTACCCGACACTGGAACCAACAAACCAGTGATTAGTTTCTGGTGAAGGATGAGGCACTTCTGTACATTTGCACTGTGCATGCAAAGATCTGTCACTATGATCAGTATGTGCAATTTGATGCAGTTCTTTATCCAGATGCAGTTTGTGAAAGTAACACATTTACAGTGGAGGATTGTGCCGCATTGGCAAACGTACGAGCGCTTTCAAGAGTCTATGATTTTCTTTAACACGGACATTTTAAGTACGGAAAGCTGCGTCAACAGAGTTGGCCTCATTCAGACGAATAAGAGGGCTGTAAAGGCTTAAAGTCGGTCTAAACAGTTATTTCATCCGTATAACTGTTTAATATCTGACTGATTATGGTCCGACGTCAGGCAGGTTGAGCGCCTCTTGTTCTTTAGGGCGTTATTTATTTACATAAATGGATTTCTAAGAACCAAACAAACATCTGAAGTGTTTCTTTCTTTTGCTTTCTCTTTAATATTTGTAAGGGAATTGTACCGTTCAGAAGGCAACAGTCGACTCACTGAAGGATTACCTCTGTGGTGATTGTTTACTCGTAGAAGATGTTATAAAAGTTTTCAAGTGAAAGTGTTGTTTCCTGTGCCGTCGGAGGGCATTGTGTCTTTCATTACGGCCACTTGTGCATTTCAGTTATCTGTTGATTCACTGAAGCAGGAAATGGAAAGTAGAATTGCTGGTGACAGTAGGTGAGGTGTTTAAGTGCTCAACAGTTCAATATGGTAATTACGACCCCGTTTAAAATTGGCACTGCAGCAGCTGTGTTTGGCGCCTATCAATCAAACAGCATCACAAGATAAATTAAAAACATATTTAAAGACCCAACAGCATCTCTGATGTGTGGATTTTCTTTCAACTGTTTCCAGGAATGTTTACCTGCTGCATGTTTTGGAGGATAAAAAAGGACGTTGAAGTCTTCCAAACAGTTAATTAGCTTCTTGCACTTTGTGTACACAGTTTAATTAATGTTTGCAGCTCAGGTACCGTAGGTGTGAGGATACCCGACGTTCATGCAGGTTCACTGTGAGCGCCGGGATAAAAGCGTCACCTCTGACTCGCCGTCTCTCAACAAGCAGCGCCATTATAGCTTAAAGCCCTCAATCCAATTATTATGTAATACGTGATGCTACAGTCGCACCACCTCTCCTGTACACAGACAGGCTTTGATTCGTTCACTGTTTGGACCAATGACCCACTTCAGATTACTACATATATATGCAGTATTTATACAATTTACTACGGCTGCAACCTGCCGTGCTCAGCACATTTTCAGCCAGCGTTAGGTCAGTGACGTACGGCAGCACACGGCGGTACAACACCATAAAACCATCCGCACTAATTTATGTCAACAGTAAAGAGTTTCAACAAGCAGAGCAAAGCCTCGACTGCAAAGCACAAACTGATTCTATACAACAGTAACACGCCGTCAGTAGTCTGCAGAGCTAAACAACACAAGAGCATAAATAACTGGTTTTATGGTTTAACAAGTTCTGTCCTCATTAATGCCTATTTATTTATTCATATGTTTTAGCTCACAAGGCATGTGCAATATTTAACACATCTTTCTTCTTTGTTATTTATTACTAATTTATTGGCTATGTATTGTTTTAAGTTGATTCCAGCTGTGTGCAGCACTGTTTCCCATGAAAACTTTCCTCTTGGGGACAATAAATATATACAGTATATATATCTTATTATCTCCGCCAAGGCCGAAGGCCTAGGAAGGACGTTATGTTTTCACCGGTGTTGATTGGTTGGTTTGCTTGTTTGTTTGTTTGTTTGTTTGTTTGTTGGTTGGTTGGTTTGTTGGTTTGTTGGTTTGTTGGTTGGTTTGTTGGTTGGTTTGTTGGTTTGTTGGTTGGTTTGTTGATTGGTTTGTTGGTTGGTTGGTTGGTTGGTTTGTTGGTTGGTTTGTTGGTTGGTTAGTTGGTTGGTTTGTTGGTTGGTTTGTTGGTTGGTTTGTCGGTTGGTTGGTTGGTTGGTTGGTTGGTTTGTTGGTTGGTTGGTTGGTTGGTTGGTTGGTTGGTTGGTTGGTTTGTTGGTTGGTTTGTCGGTTGGTTTGTCGGTTGGTTTGTTGGTTGGTTTGTTGGTTTGTCGGTTGGTTTATTGGTTGATTTGTTGGTTTGTTGGTTGGTTTGTTGGTTGGTTTGTTTGTTTGTTTGTTGGTTGGTTTGTTGGTTTGTTGGTTGGTTTGTTGGTTTGTTGGTTTGTTGGTTGGTTTGTTGGTTTGTTGGTTGGTTTGTTGGTTTGTTGGTTTGTTGGTTTGTCCGTTTGCAGGATTACTCCAAAAGTCTGCGATGGATTTGAATGAAATGTTTTGGAGGGGTGGGGTGTGGCGTATATCTTGCGAGGCCTTCTTGATGAGGGGTGTAAGACAACCTTTTTTTAAAGACAGTTGGCCTACGTCTCAACGTTTCATTTGGTTCTGTGAAGAAAACTAAAAGTTTGGATAATTATTACCACATAAACTTAAAAAAATAGAAAATTCTGCAGTTAAAACTACCAAAGAGCTAATAGAACAACGGCTCAGGGAGAAGAAAAGGCTGAATTTGTCAAAAAAAGAAGCCTATTAAGAAGGTATGATTGTTAAAGATAATAATTAAAAAAAACATAATAGACATTTGTATTACAGGTTCCTAAAAATAACAGGAAAACTCATCTCTGATGCAATATTCACTGGAAATAATCTGCTCAATTCATCCAAATCACTCGTTTTTACACAAACTTCCTGCAGTTATGGTGTTCACTATTTGGGTTAATTGTGCAGTTTCAGTTGTTCTGTACGGTTAATGTTATGCATTGAATATAATATGAAATATCCATAAAATGTCGCTGAGTCAGGGGTCGTCAGTTTACATGCACAAACATGCCAACGCTCTCTGGTGGATATATATACTATATATACTATATATACTGTATCTGTGATAAGATAAAGGCCAGTAATATCTGCCATGAAGCTAGTAGCACACTGAAAACTAGGTAAAGATCAAGTGTGCTGTTATTTAGAGTTTTCTGTCTTGCTTTTGTGCCTAAAATACTCTAAATCAAATATACAGAACAGACACAGATCCCTACAAAACATAGTTTTATCAGACCTGAATGCATCTTATGAATAAAAAGTGATGCATGATGTCCTACTGACAGTACAGCTGTGGCACATTATGCAAAGTCCTCCAATCTCCTGGAAAGAGAGACATAAATCTCATCCATCAAACTCTCAACACAAAGCTAATAAATCGCTCCGACCTGTTTTATCGCCAACATGCGACGACACCTGAGACAAATGGCCTCGATTTGATTTAGCGACGCAGTTATTCACTGTCGTCGCTGATGAAGGAAAATAAGCGTATTAAAAGAGGGTTATCATGTGAACAGAGAGCTCACCTGTGTTTGTTCAGCCAGACATGGACCTCTGGTTTCAGTTTGAGGAGGGGATATAAATCATGTTTTCACACTCAGGTCTCTAAATGGGACAGTAAAGGCAAAATTACCCTTGAATCTCTGTCCCTGTGTGACCAGTTGAGTTAACCCTTAAAAGCCTAGCGTAGCATCGATGCTACGTGAGACATGTTTCTATAAAACATTATAGTTGTGTCTGAAATCATTCACTCATCACTCCTCTGTACTCACTATCGAGAGAGTTCTACGTAGAGGACTTCAAATAGTGAGCTCATCGGCAAAATGAAAACTTTCAGACACTACTCGGGTCATTTTAATGACGTCATTGCTGTCGCACAATTAAAACGTTCCAGATCAACGTCGGCTGGTGGAACATCAGTAATAAATACCAACACAGTCTCACGGCAGTTCGTGAAATAGTTAAAAAATGTAATCCATTTGATTCGTGTACACAGACACAAATTTACCTTTTTTTTGTGACGCTCAGCACGACTTTCAACAACCTCTTTTCCGTGCGTTTTCCCACAAGTGTCCAGCAACACATGACGCACGTGTCAATTTCTGCTCCAGTCTTTTCAAAACTTAGTTAGGTTTAGGAATAGATCGACTTGATTAGGTTTAGGCAACAAACTACTTAGTTAGGTTTAAGAAAAGATCGCGGTTTGGTTTAAAATAACACTAGAAGTGCCGTAACTTAAGTACAGAAGTTACGTCACAAAAACTACTTAGTTAGGTTTAGGAAAAGATCGACTTGATTAGGTTTAGGAACAAACTACTTAGTTGGGTTTAGGAATAGATCGACTTGATTAGGTTTAGGAACAAACTACTTAGTTGGGTTTAGGAATAGATCGACTTGATTAGGTTTAGGAACAAACTACTTAGTTAGGTTTAGGAAAAGATCGACTTGATTAGGTTTAGGCAACAAACTACTTAGTTGGGTTTAGGAATAGATCGACTTGATTAGGTTTAGGAACAAACTACTTAGTTAGGTTTAGGAAACAAACTACTTAGTCCATTGCAACATCACCGCCCTGCAGCAGAGCTACGCTTCTGCCATTTTGGACTGAAAGCGACTCCTGGACGCCAGTATAACATCCGCCTACAAAGGGGTGTACTGAAGTAAAACAAAATTATTTCTATTCTATTGTCATATTCTACTGAAATGGCCTGTGTTGAACGATAAAATATTAAAAATATAATAAGAGTTTTCAGTCCAGAATGGCGACAGTGGCTGTTGACAAAAACACTTTGAGTTTCGTCTCTTTGCTTCTACACTCTTTGCCACTTTTCACGATGCATTTTGAAATACTTTGAGTCCACTAAATACAGTATAATTATTCTCACTATACATTCGGACAGCACTACCAAATGTCGATCTCACTAAATAGTCCACTATATAGTGAGTATAGTGAGTGATTTCAGATACAGCCTAAATAACTTTGGAACCGTTCATGATGGAAAAGATGTAGATCTGCAACGATTAATCAACCTTTAAATTAATCGGCAACTATTTTGATAATTGATCAATCGGTTTGAGTATTTATAGTCTAAATTCTCTGATTCCAGCTTTTTAAATATGAATATTTTCTGGTTTCTTTGCTCCTCTATGACAGTAAACTGAATATCTTTGAGTCGTGGACAAAACAAGACATTTGAGGAGGCCACTTTTCGGGCCATTTTTCACCATTTTATAGACCAAACAGCTAATCGATTAATCTAATGAACTAATAAGAGTTAGTTGCAGCCCTAGTGCAGTTGCACCCGACCTCACATGGAGCTCCAAAACCCCTAAATACAACTTTTTACATTGAGAAAAAGAAAAATTCCTAAGTTGACTATGGAGTTATTCAACAAAACACAAGTTTTTTTAATGTCAAATATGGTATGCTCACACAAAGGTAATGCATGATAGTGACTTTACACTGCACCAGAAATAAAGGGTAGGTTCTCCTGAATCATATGATGTATAACATTTAATACTGACTGAAAGAATAAGCTCAGAATTGACAAACATATGAAACTATGTCCAGGCGTTTCTTTGTGTATGTAGGCTGTAGAGGGTTAATATATAAAGGTTGTCTGCTTCTGTATCTTCGTCTTTCTGTGGCACTAAAATGCACGATTTTCTTGTGAGGGAGAAAAGTCAAGAAATCCAAAATTGATCGAACCCCCCTGAGCAATAATGTCACGGGTAAAAATTATGAGACAGCAGGCTCGTTACATTTCTACTCCGTCTCTAATGAACCCCGTCTGGTCGTGAATCATTTACAGTCACGCTGTCAAGTCTCGATGAAACGCATCGTCTTCATGTGACACGTTTCTCCCGTTGAAGCCGAATCTTCAGGCGGGACAAAACACGGAAGAAGTAGAAATTAATGAGAGATCGGTTACGAGGAGAGAGGGACTTCTCTTAAGAGATGAGACGGGCGGAGGGATGTGGGTTGTTAGAGTTTTATGATCTGCCTGCAGTTACAGCACGAGGTCATCCATTAAAGTTATTTTCTCACGTTCGGCTTGACACTTATTTTCATAATATGGTGCATTAAATCATTCAAAAAGGCGGGTTTGAAAATAGAGCGTTGTAGCTTGAGTTTGTATCTGCACACATTTAAATCTTTTATATTTAACTCTGAGCTTTTTTACTTTTGAACATTTAGGTTTCTGCCCTAAACGTTTGTGCATTCAATGCCATGTTTGCAAGCTTCCACCTTCTGTCTCACTGTAGCAGCTCTGAAGGTTAAATGTCCTGCCCTCTGTAAATCCTCAGTTTAGTGTCATAATGATACGGTAAGCAGTATATATATATATAGTATATATACGGTACACAGTGGTGGGAAATAACTACTGAATGTACATTTATTGAAGTACAATTCTGGGCTTTGTTACTTTAGTACTTCCCTATTCTGATACTTTATACTTCTACTTCACTACAATTCCTCCCACCACCAGAACATGTCCACTGTGGCGAGCTCTAACAGGATTAATAATATGAAATCTAATATTATTATAGATTAAGATAATACTTTCACAAGCTACCCAGCAGTATATGAAGTAATTCAAATTAAATAATAACATTTCTATAATATACATTATTCTGTATAATGAGTACTTTTACTTTTGACACTTTAGGTATATTTT